>NW_026057580.1:83884290-84248846 GCF_023721935.1 Panthera uncia
CTTTACATAAAATCCAATCCTCTTGCAGGACAATACTGCAAGATCATGGGATATAAGGTACTTAAGATTAATATAGGGAAGTGGACAACAAGATGGAATCCTTTTCCAATGTGAAAGTTATTCTTTCTCTGCTGATGTTCCATTAACACCTGGATAGAGGAGTATCATAGGACGGGTCACAGTCAGAGGAGCCATTCAGGAGCCTTAGGTATGCTGGTGGCTGCTTAGCACAGTATTCCTTGCCTAATGTGGAACTGCAGACTAAGAAATCTAATTCTTTCTCTAAGCATTCACTATCCTATAAGTCTTTGTTTGAGACTACAGAGACACTTAAAATATTGTCCTAAAATTATTTACCTGTTGTCCATGCACTCTCCCACATAGATTGTTATAAATAGCCTTGAATTAGAAACATAGTTACTATTAACAGGATTTTATAATGGCTCATATTTTCTTAAATTTTTCTAATGTTTATTCATTTTTGAGAGGCAGAGACAGAGTGTGAGTGGGGGAGGGGCAGAGAGAGAGGGAGACACAGAATCTGAAGCAGGCTCCAGGCTCTGAGCTGCTAGCACAGAGCCTGACGCAGGGCTTGAATCCATGAACCGTGATATCATGACCTGAGCCAAAGTCGGACCCTCAACCGACTGAGCCACCCAGGGTGCCCCTTTGGCTTATATTTTCTTGACAGTTTCCTACCACTTAATGTTTTGCAACATTTTCATGTTTCCCAATATACCCTCTGTCAATACACTTTCTTCCTTGCATGCTTTTGGAAAAAAATTAATTTGGCAGATTTCAACGACAGAATTTCCATTTATAAAGCATTACCTATGTTACTACTTCTTATATTATTAACTTTATGCAACTTCTGGAAACTATAACTTTATAATTTATGTCATATTACTTGCACATGCTGTGTAACAGAGTTGCTGAAGACACAACATAAAAAAGTATTATTTTTTTGAATAGAGAACAGAAAAAAGAAAAAAATCAATGGTTATCAATAGGATAAAGGTCTGTAAAATCTGTAAAGATTTTTTATTTAAAAAAATAAAAAGGCAGCTAAAAGAACACTTCTTAACTTCATCAATTCATTGTATAACATTTAGCATACCCAAACTTTTAAGATTGTTGCCACAGGCTTCCCTGGACCCCAAGGTAATTTTAAAAACACTAAAATCTCAGTAATTGGATAGAAATTAATGAGGTTTAAAAATTGTAGAGTTATCACTAGATCAGCATCTTAGGCTCATGCCATTTCTCAAGTTGGAATAGTTAAGCATTGGTAGAACAGATGTCATTAAGGACTTTCTGGGGGCTCTAAATTGATCCATCAGAACATAGGGACCTTAATGTAACTTAGATCCCAATCTATATTGGGGCACTATATGTACTGTGGACACAAGGGTCTTTGATTATTTTGTTGACCAATTTATCACAATGTGTTAAACGGTGCCTGGTACATTGTAGGTACTCAACAAATGAATTGAATAAATGAAAAACTATTGCCAGAATAATGTTTTTGATTGAGCATTAAAGGATGTGATCCAGTAAATAAGTAGGGTTCCACATAACATTTCATTGGGGAAAATAAATTTCTAGGACTAATATTCCTGCTATACATCATAGAAGGTATTGTACTTTCATTTAAAACACAATGGAACTGGAGGGTATTATGCTAAGTGAAATAAGTCAGGCAGAGAAAGACAGATATCATAAAACCTCACATTAAAGGCCTATTTGCCTCAGTTTCTTTTATCTGACACATCACGTCTAGCTTTCAACAAAAAATTACAAGGTATATTAAAAGACAAACAAACAGTACAGTGTGAAGAGACACAGCCAAACCAGATATGCAGAGATTTTGGAATTTTCAGACTAGGAACTTAAAATATGATTAATATGCTAAGAGCTTCAGTGAAAGAAAATGGCAAAAAAGATGGGTAAGGTAAGCAGAGAGTTGGAAACTTTTGGAAAGAATTAAAAGGATTTTCTAGGTGTTGAAAACATAAAAACAGATATGAAGGGGCGCCGGGGTGGCTTAGTTGGTTGGGCAACCAACTTTGGCTCCGGTCATGATCTCACAGTTTGTGAGTTCGAGTCCCGCGTTGGGCTCTGTGCTGACAGCTAGGCACCTGGAGCCTGCTTCAGATTCTTTGTCTCCCCCTCTCTCTACCCCTCCCCTGCTCACACTCTGTGTTTCTCTGTCTCTCAATAATAAATAAATGTTAAAAATTAAAAAAAAAACAGATATGAAGAATGACTTTGATGGGTTCATCAGAAGACTGGATATGGCTAAGGAAAGAATCAGTGAGCTTGAAGATATTCAAGATATATTAGTAGAAACTTCTCTAATTGAAAAGCAAAAGAAAAAGAGTGAGAAAAATGGAACATAATATCTAAGCACCATGAGACAACTACAAAAGGTGTAACATGGGCACCACGGATATGCCAAAAGGAAAACAGAGATAGGAACAGGAACAGTATCTGAAGTAATAATGTCTGACAATTTTCCAAAATTGAGGAGGCTTAGAGAACAGCAAGCATGATAAATACCAAAAAATCTACACCTAAGCATATTATATTCAAACTGCAGAAAATCAAAGAAAAAGAGAAAACCTGAAGGAGCCAGAAGGAAAAAAAAATCTTACCTCTAAAGGAAGAAGTATAAAAATTAGATCATATTTCTCTTCAGAAACCATTCAAGCAAGAAGAGAGTAAGTGACACACTTAAAGTATTCAAAGAAAAAGCCCATGAACCTAGTATTGTCTCCAGCAAAATTATCCTTAAAATTCAAGGGTGGCAGAATATGCCATCTCAAAGTATACCACTTTGGCAAAGATTATTTTGAGGTAAAGGGACTTGAAAAACAGCAGATATATGAAGGGTATTCTAACCTCTCCTTTTCTTCCTGAAAACAGGTGATAAAACCCCCATGTGAAAGATGCCTTCCCTATACTAGGAGAAAAGAATCATCCTTCTATAGGGAGTTAAAGCCAAGAGAAATCTGTCCAAACAGACCTTGTTAAAATAATTCTTATCTTCCTTTAGCCTCTCCACATTCTTAGAGTAGCTACTCTTCCACAGTTGCCTCTCTTTGTTCAAACCAATATAAAAGTATTCAAGTTTTGCCATTTTGGGGGTCTTCATTCCTTTATGAGGGCTCCCCAGTCACATAAAACATATAAATCTGTATACATTTCTCTACTTAATCTGTCTAATGTCAGTGTAATTCTCAGGCCCAGACAATAAACCCTAAGAAGTGACTGTTCCTACAAATTCTTTAATTTTTTATTTTTTATTTTTTTGTGACTTCCATTCTACAAAATTTTTAAAAAGTAAGTTCTGTCAATTCTAGCCCTGCAGTTTCAATTGCTAGTTCCTCCTATATTATTATCCAAAAATAATAATAATTCATATACTTATTGGAAATTTTGATTTTTCTAAGTTTGATTTCTTTGCCATTTACTTTCCAAAATTATAATTATTTTTTTTCTCAAAAGTGTTTTCACAGTTGATGGCCAGTGAGTTGTTTTGTTTATATTTTGTATCACATTATACTCTTTGCTATATGGTGCTTATTAGATGCACAAATAATTTCAAAGATCTGCCTTATTCTAGACATTTTTAAGAAGTTTTTACTCTATCAGAGTTTTGTTTATTTACTTATTTATTTATTTATTTATTTATTTATTTGACATCCAAGTTAATTAGCATATACTGCAATAATGATTTCAGGAGTAGAATCCGGTGACTTATCCCCTATGTATAATACCCAGTGCTCATCCCAACAAGTGTCTTTTTTAATGCCCCTTGCCCATTTAGCTATCTCCCCACCCACAAACCCTCCAAAAACCCTTAGTTTGTTCTCTATATTTAAGAGTCTCTTATGTTGTGTCCCCCTCCCTGTTTTTATATTATTTTTGCTGCCCCTCCCCTATGTTCATCTGTTTTGTATCTTAAATTCCACATATGAGTAGTCATATATTTGTCTTTCTCTGACTGACTAATTTCACTTAGATAATACCCTCTAGTTCCATCCATATTGTTGCAAATGGCAAGATTTCATTCTTTTTGATTGCCAGGTAGTATTCCATTGTATATATACACCACATCTTCTTTATCCATCCATCTGTTGATGGACATTTGGATTCTTTTCATACTTTGGCTATTGTTGATAGCACTGCTATAAACATTGGGGTGCATGTGTCCCTTTGAAACAGCATACCTGTATCCTTTGGATAAATACAGAGTAGTGCAATTGCTGGGTCATAAGGTAGTTCTATTTTTAATCATTTGAGGAACTCCATACTGTTTTCCACAGTGGTTGAACCAGTTTACATTCCCACCAGCAAAAGAGTACCCCTTTCTCTGCATCATCGCCAACATCTGTTGTTGCTGCTTGACTTGTTAATTTTAGCCATTCTGACTCATGTGAAGTGGTATCTCACTATGGTTTTGATTTGTATTCACCTGATGATGAGTGATGTTAAGCATTTTTTCACGGGTCTATTAGCCATCTAGATGTCTTCTTTGGAAAAGTGTCTATTCATGCCTTTTGCCCATTTCTTCATTGGATTCTTTGTTTTGGGTGTTGAGTTTGATAAGTTCTTTAAAAATTTTGAATACTAACCCTTTATCTGATATGTCATTTGCAAATATCTTCTCTAATTCTGTCAGTTACTTTTAGTTTTGCTGATTGTTTCCTTCACTGTGCAGAAGCTTTATACCTTGATGAAGTTCCAATAGTTCATTTTTGCTTTGGTTTCCCCTGACTCCAGAGACATGTTGAGTAAGAAGTTGATGCTGCCAAGGTCAATGAGGTTTTTTCCTGCTTTCTCCTCTAGAATTTTGATGGCTTTTGTATTATGTTTGAGTTTATTTTTGTTTATGGTGTAAGAAAGTGGTCCAGGTTCAGTCTTCAACACATTGCTGACCAGTTTTCCCAACACCATTTGCCAAAGCAACTGTCTTTTTTCCATTGGATATTCTTTCTTGCTTTGTCACAGATTAATTGGCCACACATTTGTGGGTCCATTTCTGGACATTGATCTATGTGTCTGCTTTTGTGCCAGTACCATACTGTCTTGATGATTATAGCTTTGCAATACATCTTGAAGTCCAGGATTATGATGCCTCCAGCTTTGGTTTTCTGTTTCAGGATTGCTCTGGCTATTTGGGGTCATTTTTGGTTCCATACAAAAATTTTAGGATTGTTTGTCCGAGCTCTGTGAAGAATGCTGGTGATATTTTGATAGGGATTGCACTAAACATGTAGATTGCTTTGGGTAGTATCGACATTTTAATAATATTTGTTCTTCCAATCCATGAGCATGGAATATTTTTCCATTTTTTGTGTGTGTCTTCAATTTCTTTCATAAGTTTTCTATAGTTTTCGGTGTATAGATTTTTCACGTCTTTGGTTAGGTTTATTCCTAGGTATCTTACAGGTTTTGGTGCAATTGTAAATGGGATTGATTCCTTGATTTCTCTTTCTGCTGCTTCATTATTGGTGTATAGAAATGTAACTGATTTCTGTGAATTGACTTCATATCCCACAACTTTGCTAAATTCATGGATCAGTTCTAGCAGGTTTTGGGGGGAATCTTTTTGGTTTTCATATAGAGTATCATGTCATCTGTGAGAAGTGAAAATTTGACTTCTTGCTGATTTGGATACCTGTTTACTCCTTTGTGATGTCTTATTGCTAATGCTAGGCCTTCCAATAATATGGTGAATAACAGTGGCAAAAGTGGACATGCCAGTCATGTTCCTGACTTTAAGGGGAAAGCTCTGTTTTTCCCCATTGAAGATGATATTAGCAGTGGGTCTCTTGTATACGGCTTTTATGATCTTGAGGTATGATCCTTCTATCCCTACTTTATTGAGGGTTTTTATCAAGAAACGATGCCATATCTCATCAAATGCTTTCTCTGCATCTAGTGAGAGGATCATGTGGTTCTTGTCCTTTATTAATGTGATGTATCACAATGATTGATTTATGGATTTGAACCGCCCTGAATCCCAGGTATAAATCCCACTTCATCATGGTAAATAATTCTTTTAATGTATTGTTGGTTCTGGTTGACTAGTATCTTGTTGAGAATTTTTGCATCCATGTTCATCAGGGAAATTGGTCAGTAGTTCTCCATTTTAGTGGGGACTTTGTCTGGTTTTGGAATCAAGGTAATGGTGGCTTCATAGAATGAGTTTGGAAGTTTTCCTTCAATTTCTATTTTTTGGGACAGCTTCAAAATAATAGGTGTTAACTCTTCTTTAAATGTTTTGTAGAATTCCCCTGGAAAGCCATCCAGCCCTGGACTTATTTTTTGGGAGATTTTTGATTGCTAATACAATTTCTTTACTGGTTATGGGTCTGTTAAAATTTTCTATTTCTTCCTGTTTCAGATTTGATAGTTTATATGTTTCTAGGAAATTGTCCATTTCTTCCAGATTGCCCAATTTATTGGCACACAATTGTGCATAGTATTCTCTTATTATTGTTTGTATTTCTGTAGTGTTGGTTGTGAACTTCCCTCTTTCATTCTTGATTTTATTTTTGGGGGTCCTTAACTTTTTCTTTCTTTAAAAAATTTTTAAAATATGTATTCATTTTTGAGAGACAGAGGGAGACAGAGTGTGAGCGAGAGAGGGGCAGAAAGAGAGAGAGACAGAATCC
This sequence comes from Panthera uncia, assembly GCF_023721935.1. Classification (NCBI taxonomy): domain Eukaryota; kingdom Metazoa; phylum Chordata; class Mammalia; order Carnivora; family Felidae; genus Panthera; species Panthera uncia. The sequence continues at coordinate 83,890,974 of NW_026057580.1, forward strand.
AAAGCAGGCTCCAGGCTGTGAGCTGTCCGCACAGAGCCTGGCATGGGGCTCAAACTCATAAACAGCAAGATCACAACCTGATGACAACCTGAAGTCAGAAGCTTAACTGACTGAGCCACTCAGGCACCCCTTACTTTTTCTTTTTGATCAAACTGGCTAGGGGGGTATCAATTTTGTTAATTCTTTCAAATAACCAGCTCCTGGTTTCATTGATCTGTTCCACTGTTTTTTTGTTTTTGTTTTTGTTTTCGACAGTATTGATTTCTGCTCTAATCTTTATTATTTCCCATCTTCTGCTGTTTTGGGGTTTTATTTATTGTTCTTTTCCAGCTTTTTAAGATGTAAGGTTAGGTTATGTATCTGAGACCTTTCTTCTTTCTTTAGGAAAGCCTGGATTGCTATATACTTCCCTCTTATGACTGTCTTTGCTGCATCCCAGAGGTTTTGGGCTGTGGTATTATCATTTTCATTGGCTTCCATGTACCTTTTAATTTCCTCTTTAACTTCTTGGTTAACCAATTCATTCTTCAGTAGGATGTTTTTGGTCTCAAGGTATTTTTTGTCTTTCCAAATTTTTTCTCGTGGTTGATTTTGAGTTTCATAGCATTATGGCCTGAAAATATGTATGGGAGGATCTTGATTTTTTGTACTTGTTTAGGGCTAATTTGTGTCCTAGTATGTGATTATTCTGGAGAATGTTCCATGTGCATTCGAGACGAATGTGTATTCCATTGCTTTAAGATGAAATGTTCTGAATATATCTGTTAAGTCCATCTGGTCCAGTGTATCATTAAAAGCCATTCTTTCCTTGTTGATTTTCTGCATAGATGATCTGTCCATTGTTGTAAGTGGGGTGTTGAAGTTCCCTACTATTATGGTATTTTTATCAATGAGTTTCTTTCTGTCTGTGATTAATTGATTTATGTATTTGAGTTACTGTGGAGTAACCCAATGTGGATTGGGTGCATAAATGTTTACAATTGTTACATCTTCTTGGTGGGAAGACCCCTTAATTATAATATAATGTCCTTCTTCATCTCTTGTTACAGTCTTTATTTCAAAATCTAGATTGTCTGATATAAGTATGTCTACTCTGGCTTTCTTTTGGCAACCATTAGCATGAAAGATGGTTTGCCATCCCCTTACCTTCATCTTTCGGTGCCTGTAGGTCTAAAATGGGTCTCTTGTAAACAGCATATAGATGGATCTTGTTTTCTTATACATTCTGTTAATACCATGTCTTTTGATGTGAGAGTTTAGTCCACTGACATTTAGAATGAGTACCGAAAGGCATGAATTTATTGCTATTGTGTTACCTGTAGAGTTGGGAGTTTCTGGTGGTATTCTCTGGTCCTTTCTAGTCTTTGTTGCTTTTGGTCTTTTTTGTTTTGTTTCATCTTTTCTCCCCTCAGAGAGTCCCCTTTAAAATTTCTTGCAGGGATGGTTAAGTGGTTACAAACTCCTTTAGTTTTTGTTTGTCTGGGAAACTCGTTATCTCTCCTTCTATTTTGAATGACAGCCTTGCTGGATAAATATGACTGCATATTTTCCCAATTCAGCACATTAAATATATCCTGCCATTCCTTTCTGGCCTGCTAGGATTCTGTGGATAGATCTGCTATGAACCTAATTTATCTTCCCTTATAGTTTAAGGAATCTTTTCCCCTTGATGTTTTCATAATTCTTTCTTTTGACTATTATATGCCTTGTTGATGGAGAATTTGGCTATTATATGCCTTGCTGATGGTCATTTTTTGTTGAATCTAATGGGGGTTCTCTGTGCTTCCTGGATTTTGATGTCTGTGTCTTTTCCAAGGTTAGGAAAGTTTTCTGCTATGATTTGCTCATGTAAACCTACCCCCTTTTCTCTCTTCGTCTTCTAGGATCCCTACGATTCAGATGTTATTCATTTTTAATGAGTCACTGAGTTCTCTAATTATATCGTGCTCTTTTGCCTTAATATACCTGTTTTTATCTTCATTATTTTCCAGAAGTTTATCTTCTATATAGCTGATTTGCTGCTGTACTTCATCCACCCTTGCCGCTGTGGCATTCATTTGAGATTGCATCTCAGTTATAGCATTTTTAATTTCATCCTAACTAGATTTTACTTCTTTTATCTACACAGAAAGAGATTCTATGCTTTTTTTCAACTCCAGCTAGTATTCTTATTATCATGATTCTAAATTCTGGTTCAAACATCTTGCTTATATCTGTGTTGATTAAGTCCCTGGCCATCATTTCTTCTTGTTCTTTCTTCTGGGGTGAATTCCTTCATTGTGTCATTTTGGAGGAAGAAAAAGAATAAAATTAAAAAATTTAGAAAATTTAAAACACCAAAAATATCAAGTAAAGGAAGCTAGATTTTCAGGTGCGTTTTGGTCTGGTTGTTGAAAGCTTGATCAAATAGAGAAAAAAAGGAAAGAAAAGGAAAAAAAAGGAAAAAAGTTAGGAAAACGTTTAAAATTTTAAAAAGATGTATACAATAAAGTAGAATAAAATGAAATGAAGTAAAATGGACTAAAAATTACAAAAAAATAAAAATATAGTAGAAAAAATTTTAAGAAAAATCTTTTTTATCAAAACAAAATAAAAATAAAATTTTCTCTTTCTGTACTCAATAAAGAAAAAAATGAATACATGAATCAGCGAACAGAATGAAATCAGAATGAAATTACATCCAGTTTCCCCTAGAGGCACTAAGAAGTTCTTCCCCTATGAAGCACTTCATAGTCCCTAAACTAAGCAGGCAGAAAGACTTGTGGGATTCCTCTAGGGCTTGGTTGGTGCAGCTGGTAGAGGTTGGTGTAATAGCTCCATTCTCCACTGGGTGGTGCTGCTTAGCTCACTGTGGTGGATAGGTGTGGTGCTCCTATGCATGTATGCACATGCGTGGGAGAGGTGAAAATGGTGTCACCCAGCTTCCCAGTCTCTCGCATCAGGACTCTGCTCTCGCCAACTGGCAATCAAACACCCCTCCTTTGTCTCTGGCTTCCATCCACTCCTTGCTTCTACATTGTCAGTGACAAAGCCGTCAGCCTGCCAAGTGACACCTCTCTTTTGAATTTTATCTCAGATGGAGCTATGTTTCCAAACTTAATTTCTTAGAGCCCTCTGGCTTGACCCCACTCCGACCCTCTGGGGGAGGATCTTGGGGAGCAATGGCCAGGTGTTGGTCTGCCCCCAGGAACATTTACATGACCATGCCACTGCAGAGACCCTTAGACTGCAGCCAGGTGCCAGCCAAGCCTAGAAAATTTCACATGATCGTGTAGTAGCAGTGGTTCAGGGACTATAGTAATTCACAACATGAATCTGGCCAGGCTTCACAACACCCTAGCAACCTTGTTCCAATACCAACAAATGTGGCTGTAATCTTGGGTCTGCTGGGACCTTTGTGGGGAGGCTGCATGGCCTCTACTGAATGCCCTCCCGGCAGGGGAATCACCTCTCCCATGTGGCCCTCAGACCCCTTGGACCCCACTGTCTTCTCCTGGGAATTTGCCCTTTACACCAGAGCACTGCCAGGTATTGAGCTGTGGAGTTTCCGACTCTGCACTCCCCTGTTTATAGTCTTTATGGTATTTAAACCCTCTTCTTTCTCCCTTTCTTGTTCAGTTTCTTATGGGTGTTTCCCTTCTTTCTCTTTCTCTCCAGCTGCTTTTGAGGGGAGTGTTTTTCCTGTACTCTCCCCTCTGTCTCCATCTTCTCTCTGCAAACCACAGCTCCCTAACCTCCATGGCTTCTCTTTCCCATACTTCACCTCTCTGTGCCACATACCTGCTGAGTTCTGTGGCTCAAGTTATGTAGATTTTTGTGTTAGTCCTCAGATCAATTTTCTAGGTGTGCAAAATGGTTTGGTGCTGACCTAGCTGCATTTCAAGGACAAGAGAAGCAGCAAACTGCTATCCTTATTCTAGACTTTTAAATTAAAATTTTCTTCATAGTTCATTCATTTGGTTTCAGTTTCCTTTATGAATATTCTGTGAATTATATTTTTTTTCCATTTACTTAGCTTCATTTCAATTTAAGAGCAACTATACTGTGAATTTCCATTTGGTTAGATAGTTCTTCCCCATTTCTACTGCTGTTTGTATTTATGAATAGAGAAAGTGCCTTTTGGGTTGCTGATCATGACCTTCACTGAGAAATCAAGGGTCATTTTAAATGAATATACTTAGGGGCACCTGGGTGGCTCAGTGGATCGAGCATCCAACTCTTGATTTCTATTCAGGTCATGATCCCAGGGTCGTGGGATCAAGGCCCATGTCAGGCTATGTGCTGAGTGTGAAGCCTGCTTAAGATTCTTTCTCTCCCTCTGCCCATCTCCCTTGCTCACACACACACTCTCTCTCTCTCTCTAAAATAAAAATAAATAGGGCTCAGTCGGTTAAGCATCCGACTTCAGCTCAGGTCATGATCTTGTGGTTCGTGAGTTGGAGCCCTGTGTAGCACTCTGTGCTGACAGCTCAGAGCCTGAAGCCTGCTTTGGATTCTGTGTCTCCCTCTCTCTGTGCCACTTCCCAACTTGTGCTCTCTCTCTCTCTCTCTCTCTCAAAAATAAACATTAATAAAATAAAATAATAAAATGAATATACTTACATTTAATATGGATTTATTTATGATACTTTTCTTTTTACATTTTTATTTAATGTATAAAAGTTAGGAGAAGTGAATAGCCATTTTCTTATATTGGATGATGCATGTCAACCTGTGTGTTCTCCATTGACGTTTGTGATGGTTATTTCTATGTATCAACGTGACTGGGCTACAGTACACAGTTACTTAATCAAACACTACTCTACACCTTTCTGTGAAGGTATTTTGCAGATGTGGGTAACATCTTGATCAGTTGACTTAGGATAAAGGATGTTATCCTCAATAAGGTAGGGGAGACTCACCTGATTAGCTGAAAGCTTTGAGAGCAAAAACTGGAGTTTCTCAGAGAAGAAAAAACACTGCCTCAAACTACAGCATCAACTTCTGCCTGATTTTCCAGCCTGCCAATCTGTCTTATGAATGCAGAACTTATAACTCCCATAATTACATGAGCCAAGGCCTTAAAATTAATTAATTAATTGATTAATATGTAGTCTTGTATATATTAAACAATATAATTATATATGACATTATAAATACCTTCTGTTTCTCTGGAGAACCCTGACTAGTAAAATATTTATAGTTGGTAGTAAAAGAATAAATATACACAGTGAAAGCTGTACTTTCTTCTTCTTGCTGTTTGATATTTCTATTAGCAGTAAGATTACTTGCCTAAAGGAAGAAAATGAAATGGAAGCTGACTAGGGCATTCACTGGTTCTAAATATCATGTTAAGTCACAATATTTTCATAGGCACCTTAGGAAAAGCATCACTAATAAAAATTGAATTGTTATACAAATATAAATGATATCAACTTTGGTGCCCTGAAGTGAATATTCATTCTCCTTAGGTGTTAAATTCATAAGTATGTTATCATAATAAATCAAATCTGGATATGGTGAGCGAGAAAAATCTCTTGTTACCTAAATAGGAACTCTGTACTATGCAATAAACACATGCACATACGCACACACACACACACACACAGAAACAAATGTTTAAGCTTCTTCATTAATTCATGTATTCAATTTGTTCAATGTTGAATATTTACTTTATCTCATCATTGAGAAGATAAAAATACATAAGATCTTGACTCTGATATGTTTATATATTACTGAAGATTACATTTTATTAGAAATATTGTTTATAAATTTTACTTACTTTTTAGCAATATTAGCAACCAGTTCTTTCAGGATTAAACTAGCTCCAGGAAAAGCTCTGGGCTATGACTAGTTTAAATAAGTAGTGAGGTTTATAAGTAAAGTATATTGCTTCCCAACCCTTTTTCTCTCTCAAATTTACCACGAAGGTAAAAAGAAGAAAGACAAAGGGAAAAAAAGAATAAGATCCCATGAATCTAAAAGGCATCTACAATCCTTACAGTGAATGAAAACAGAACTCAGATGGAAGAATAGTCAAAATTTTGGTAGAATAGAACAAGGAAACGTCACATGCTTAAGGAGCCACAGTCCAATGAAAAGTTGTTCTTTATCACCCCATGGGATCTCAAAAAGGCTCATAAATTGGAAGTGTAAGTCCCCTCTGACCAGTGAGTGAGAAGCTAGAGGGCAAAGGGGGTTATCTGGATGTCTGAAGAATGGTTAACCCATTCTCCAACTCTATGTTGGGGAAGATAGGCGGCCACCCCTTCCACCACTCTGTGCCGGAAACAGTAGATACAGAGGCCCAGAATCTGAAAGCCAGGCATTGGTGAGCAGGGAAGAAACACAGGTTAAAAGCAAAGAAGGTAAGTCTAAACCTGTAGGGAACAGTGAAACCCTCAGCAAGTTTCCCATCAGCTACAATAGTTTCAGGATCCCTGGAAGGTATCAGAAAGATTCTTCTCAGGTGAAACCGTACAAGTCCTAGAGGAAAGGCTCACAAGAGGCTGAATTTGGGGTATGCTCCGATGAAAAAGATGAAAAAATGAAACCTAAAATTCATAAACAAAAAACTTATATATAAATAGTGCTTCACTTGTAAAATAAAAATAAAAGTGCCTCACATGTAAATGTGAACAAATGGCGAATAATCACCAGGCATTCAAGGAAAACAGTCAATGAGAATGACAGATCAAAACTTTCTTTTAAAAAAGCCTGAAAGAGGCAGATAAAATGTAAGGAACACAGAAAACTTTCAGGAATTGTAAAATATTCTCGGATAAGGTACTGCATTCTTAAAACAAGAACACAGTAACATTTAAAAATGATATGAGAAATAACTCTTGGAAATTAAAAATATGATAGCTGAAATTAAAAATTCATTAAAACAGTTGGAAATGCAGTTAAGGGATTTTCCCTAAAGGTAAACTGAAGACAAGAAAAATAGAGAAGAAAATAGTCCTAGATCAGTATGGGATCTTCAACATAAGATTAGATGTTACAGAAAGAGGAAAGAGAAAATAAGTAGTTGAAAGGAAACTGTCAAAGAAATTATCTCAGAAATGAAATATCTGAATTTCCAGACTAAAAACTGCCATGGTAATGAAAGAACAGACCTACCCAGATGGTTTTAAATGAAGTCCCAGGACAGCACTATTTTGGACTGTCTTCCTCCTCCAGGATTTACATGTTGAAACCCTACTCCAATACCCCAATACCAATAGGTGCTGGTATTAAGAGACGGAGCCTTTGGGAGGTTACTAGAATTTGATGAGGTCATGAGGGTGGAGCCCTCATGAATGGGATTAGTGTCCTTCCATCCTGTATAAAGTCATTGACCTGATAAATAGGCAGTATCTTTAGTTATTTGGAAATTTAAATGCAAATACAAGAAAGCAAGGACAAAATATTTAAAGTAGTCACCTGCAAGTAGCAAAATGTGGGGAAAATTTGGGAATGGTCAAGGGCATAAAGTGTGCTAATCACACTAATAAGTCCTTTTACCACTATTTGACTTTTTTGACTTTGATAAAAATTGAGATTATTTTTTAAAAATAAAATGAAAGAAAAAGGAAGTTTCAGAATACTAAAAGATCAATGTATTTTTTTTTTGCTATTGATTTATCACCTATTATGCAATATTCAGACACTGCTTTTCTGATACCATCTTTCTGCTCATGTGATGTCAGCCCTCTCCTTATAAATGAGTTAATATATCATATATCTCAGCAAAACCTGTACCCTCACATTTTGGAAGGCATTGAGGTTTCTTTCTTAAAATGAAAGGCAGCTTTTCAACTCAGAATTTTCATTAGGGGAGAAATAATTATCAATCTATAAATCAAAACACAGCACAATTAACAAGTTTTAACTAGCAAGACTTCTGAGTTTTAGAAGCAACTCAAAAGAGCTGGCTCAATTTTTCATTTGTAAATATTATGCATTTGCCACACTAATATGAGTTTTATCTTCCTATGAAAGGCCAAACAGATCTTACTATTACTTATATAAGACTAGTAGTTAAAGGTCTTGGGTGGTTATTTGTATCTATTTTTCAAAGAGGCAGAAATTTTTACAAATCATGAAATGTATAGCGAGAATCAGAGGGGCTTCAGGCCTGCAATGGGGATTATGACCAAGAGTTTCCAGGAACTAATATTTCATTTAAACACGCCCTGCTACTTGTTTATGATGCCTGAATCTTCACATCAATAACATATTAAAAACCTAGCACCAGGAATAAAATATGTTGTATTCTTTCTTTTCTCTATTCACTATGTTCTCTTTTAGCAAATCAATATTTCAAAACTTCCTATAGTTCTCGATCTTTTTCATCTTGCTTTTATCCCTAAGGTTTCTCTAAAATTTTCTATCCCTGACACAGACCTATTCTTTTTCTTGTCACTTTAGAAAGGAAGGACTTGAGACGGGAGGGTATTCAAATGTGCCTGACAGTCAAGGCCATTGGAAAGTAACTTAGCAAGCAATATACTGTTGTATTCAAGGCAAGTTTGAATCTTCAATATAAGAAAGAATAACATAAAACAAGACCACAACTGATTTTAAAAAATAGTCTACATTTTATATTTAGAAGAAAAAATGTCTACAACAATTTTTAAAACTGGACTTTTTGTGTTGGACAACCATCCTCTATTTCTAGGAAATATTCTGCAGTCAGTAAAGCAGTCCCATACAGCATCTGTCCTGAAACTGCTTTACAAAAAGAACTAATGTTTAAAGTAACCCCTAAGAAGTTAAAGATCCAAAATAATTTAAATCAAAATTCAACTTCAATACCATTAAATAATGGAAATTGGACCAAAAAACTTTGGAAAAGTCTTTATTTTAACCAAAGGCTTTCTTCTGGGACCTGGGTTAGCATGAAACCATATATAAGTCCATCTAAACAATTCTGTTAATAATGCCCTGCTCATCTGTCAATGTTTATATTTAGTAAATTGCATCACCAGCCAACCAGTAGATCCAGTCAGACACCTGGGAATCAGGCTGATTTCTTTCCTCCTTCCAAAAGACCTCCAAATCTTGGTGGTTGTACTTCTTAAATACCCAGTAGGAGCAAGTGTCCCACTGATATCACTATTGTACTAAGCCCCCAATACCCTACTGCACATCCAATAGCCTTACTACATGACTCTGCCCCTGTCCTTTTCACTGAAACCCTTTTAATTTGCCCTGTGGAAAGATGTTAACTCCTTAACATGTATTTCAAGACTCTCCATGACTGATTCCAAGATCCCATTGTATGTTTTGATATTTGTCTCAATCTGCCCTCTCTTTTCTCATATCAGCTGCACTGGAGCTCCAATATCTTGCTTATTTGCCTTCCTGGAGACTGTTACCACTTCCTCCAATGCTGTTCCCTCTTTCTTTGCCTCATCAGCTCCTATTCATCATTCAGGTGTTAGTTTAAATGCCATTTCCTCACAGAAGCCTTTGCTGACCCCCGACCTAAATTCACTGAACTCAGTAACCACCTTGTTCACATGCTTACGTCGTGGGTTGGTCTACATTTGCAGCTGTGTGATAGGAGATGTCGGTGGTTTTTAAAAACTAACAAATTTAAAAATGAGAAAATGCTATATTCATTATTTATGAAAAATGAGGAAAACTCAATTATCAATTTCAATTATACATTTGGGGATAGCTAACAAAACACTAATGTGAGGTCTAAAATTTGCTGCGACTTCCATTTTTTGTCATATTAAAAAATGATCATGCTGTTGTCTCAATTTTTTGTAGTATTAAAATATAATCACTACTTGAGTGAAATTCCTTACCTGTACCTTTAATTCAGATGAATTAATCAATTTCTAGTTAAATACTTAACATGCCACAAAATTTAACATGTGGTTCTAAAACACATAAGTTTTTTCATATTTATATAAGTGACCAACAATATGTATAGGAACAGAGATAAATAGAATTTGAGATGTTCATGGGACAACCTTTGACCAAACATCTTTACATACTTTTTTTCTCAAGTGTATTGTATATAGTACCTTAATACAATCTTATATCATTCTCAAAACAACTCTAAGAGGTAGGCAAAAGAGGTATCATTACCCCCTTTGCAAAGACACAGTTTAAATGGTTCACCCAAAGTTACCACCTACCGAAGTTAATGACCCAACGTTAGAATCCAGGACTTTGATTGCAAATACAGAACTCTTTGCTCCATGTGCTATAATCTTGAAAACTCCACGTGCAATACCTTGAAAACTCAAGGTTTTAATTCCTTTAGGGTAACAATGCTCTCTCGAGCTTTTCCTATTTTTAAATGCAAATAATCCTATTTAAATTACATATTAAAACATACTTATGTGTGAATTATTTTGTCACATCATCTCCCTTAAGTCAGAGGGACTTTCAGCTAATAGGATTTATGACCAGTGATGGGTTGAGAAAAAAAAAGAAAAAAAGAAAAAAAGAAAAGGCATCACAAAAATACTAGTAAGGAACACATTAAAGGAACTTTGTATCTTTGCCACTTTGTAGGCCACTTCCGTACAAGAAAGCCTCTTTCAAACAAATTAAACTCTATCCTAAAAAGTAGCTCTTTTCTGACCATGTTAAACTGACAGAGATAGAAATGAATTAGTAGGTTAATCTGTCTGCATCTGACAATTACAGCAATTTACATTTGGAAAGCACCACACAATTTACAATATATATTTATATATATTATTCAATTTGATCCTTGTACCAACTAAGTGGTTTACTTATTTATAGATGAGAATCTGTCAGCAGGTTCAAAAGACAAGTCAGGACAGTGTCCCATTCTTAAACTTTAAAGAGCCTCTTTCCCAAACCCCACAATGCTCATACTTATAGAGCATCATTCTGTTTTTTAAATTTCATTTATTTTGAGAGGGGGAGAGAGGGGTAGAGAGAGGGAGAGAGAGAATCCCAAGCAGGCTCTGCGATGTCAGTGTGAAGCCGGATGTGGGGCTCCATGAAGGGGCTTGATCTCACGAACTGTGAGATCATGACCTAAACCGAAACCAAGACTGTCACTAAACGACAGAGCCACCCAGGTGCCCCCATAGAGCATCATTCTTAGTGAATACTTACATTTCATCACAGCTTGAATTTCATAAACAGGCTTGAGAATCAGAGCACCGTAAAAGCCTTTAGGAAATGGATTTGTTAAATCCCATTTATTTGAAAAACCTGTAAGTTTCACAGTTCGTGTTCGGTTCTTGGGTATCTTCCATTCGACAATCTCCTTTAGGGTATAAATATGTTCATCTTCACACTCATAGAATTCTCCTTCTTGTGACAAAGGCAAGGTAAATGAGTGATTCTGATGATTCCTTACCACTCCACAGTTCACCATTATTTCTCCATTGATCTCTTCAACTGAGTTGAGCATGATTTGCTCACCATGCTTTATAATGAGATTTTCTAGTTTTACATCCTTCTGATGATAGAAGGAAGGATGCCCTAGTCTACTTGATCCAATATGAATGGTCCTTGTAATTTCTTCCATAGTAAGGTATGGAGTTTTATCAGCCACAATCTTAAAAAGACCTAAGAACAGAAGAATTATGCAAATTAAAGAGAGTTCCTACAATGCAAGTTCTCATAAGAAAATCACAGTGAGAGAGTTACAAAACAAGTGCAGTGTCCTTTATTAAAAAGTGATGTATCTGTTTTAATCCTGAATACTCTAGGTAAAATTGTAACGTATCGTCTGTAGATTACTGGATTGTCAGATCCAGGCAACATAAGTAAAAACAAGGGAAAATATCTTGAAACAAAAAAGCTTCTGTTCTTAGAAATGAGAAATAGGAATGAGATATGGACTGGCTGTATACCAACTACGTGTGTGATCTTGAGGAAGGCATTTAATCTCTCAAGATCACACTTTCTGTTTTTAAGTTTTAAATTGGGAGGATTGGATTAGGTTGGTGTTTCCATAAATACATTTCCTGGACATACCAAAATTAAAAGATATTCAGGAGAAAACTGTTTCATGGTCAAATTAACAATTACAAAGCTATATACCTGGAACTACACAGTGGTGATGGTTATATACCATCGTGAATGTACTTAATGACACTGAATTGTACACTCTTAAATGGTAAATTTTATGTTGTGTATTTTACCACAACAAAAAGTACCTACATATTTCCAATTAAAGACTTCTCAGAAACTTTAGATGCATTGTAACTCACAAGAAGAGACTGTAACATGCAGGATTTTGCAAATTTCTTTTATTATAAAACTCTTGGGGAAATATCCATAATAAATTATAACATATTATATCATGATATATTGGTGCACCATATAACTCTCCTTGGAAAATGCCTGGTTAGGTAGTTGTTCTGGATTGATACTCTTGGTTATATATTATTCTTCTCATTGCTTCTGTAATTTTGCCATTGTTTCACTATTAAAAATTTCTTCCTCTAATACTATTAGGACAGTCACCAATATGATGAAATTTTTACTGTTTAAGGTATAGCTTTTTAAGCTTGCATGTTTAATTCTCCTCTTTGAATTACTTTTATTTTATGGGCACATCTGCTTTGTAGCACTTATGGAAATGTATTTACTGAAAAGATTATTAAAAATTCCAGAGAAAATATGAGCAAAGCAAAAATTAGGTAACTGCTTTCTTAACACGAAACTAACGATAATATGATACACTAGCACAAACTAAGAAGATAGTGAGATTATCTTAGTAGATACTCATTAGACAATTAGACAATCTTACTAGAATTCAATATAGCTTGGAAAAATAGTTTAAGAGTTTACTCAATAAATATGTTCTAATTAAATTCATCTATATATCAAATCATTATTAACCAGACTATAATGTCTCATGTCTATTTTGGGTTACTACACAAAGATTTATGATCAGTTATTTTTGTAGCTGATCTTTGCTAAAACAAAAACAGGATTTGGGTTATTTTTAGAAATAAACTTCCAAACAAGTGTGTGTGATACATCCTGGCAGTAAGTAAGGTAGCATGTGCAATCTGTCCTGCAAAGCTTCAGAAATTGACTAGGGTTCATTCACTGTATGCTGTGCTTGGAGACAGTAAGGCAAAGAAACATTTACTTTGAAGGAACTTCTTATTTTATTATATCTTGTATCACAGAAAATCCAATAAAAGAATATTCTTGAATTCTGCACAATAAATGAATTTTCATGTATGCATGTGTGTGCACGTGCACACATATGTTTAATCTCACTTGTCTATACATGAAGATTTCTGAGTCCACAATCATTATCACGGTATAGAAAATTCAGCTATTTTTGTGAAATGTTAAAAAAACAGCTACGAGAATCTCATAAATGGTAGAGACACATAGTTTTATTTCTATCCTAGATATATTGATGACATAAGTCACAGAAGAATTAATTCAGCATCTTCTTTCTTGGGGAATTGAGTTCACCTAAGGTAATAACAGACCTAAAATGTTATGAAGTAGAAAAAGCCTGGAACCCTAAGGGCCACCATTATTTCAAGTTAATCGCATACTTCAGAGCTGTCTTGTTGAATGTCTCTACTGCAAGAAAAATCCATCTATGAATCTCTGTGTGTTTCCCTTACATGATGATTAAGTACACAGTTCAGCACACTAAGTGGTAGATACAGGAAAATAACTGCGATTAATTTATTTCTTCATCTACTATTGTAGCCAATCCAAAGAGTCCTTCCTTATAAATAGCACTTAATACCATATAAACCATGTCAAATATATATATATATATATATATATATATATATTTCACAGTAAACTGAAGCACCATAAGCTTTAAATTTCATCAATTTTCTTACATCTTATTCACAAAGAGTACAAAAGTTTTACACTGGACAAAATATAATTTGCTTCCTAGAAAACAAAAACAAAAACTAAAAACCCCCACCACAACAAAAAAACAACAACACACATTTCAGAAGCTGAATGATCATTAGGGTAATTATAAAATAAGCCAGTGTGTAACCTTCATAAAGTAAGCTAGGAAGCAGAAAGACAATATATTTCAATTTCCAAATTTGATTGTCACCTATTAAAATGTATATTATTTTTAAATTAAGAAAAATTATCCATAAAGAGCATGCACTTGAGAAACAAAAATTATAAGGAAGTACAATTAATTGATCTATTGAAAGTCAGCTTTAAGTGAATTTAGTCTTTTTTTTTTTAATGTTTTTATTTATTTTTAAGAGAGAGAGAGACAGAGCATGAGCAGGGGAAGGGCAGAGAGAGAGACACAGAATCTGAAGCAGGCTCCAGGCTCTGAGCTGTCAGCACAGAGCCCAACGCTGGGCTGGAACTCACAGACTGCGAGATCATGACCTGAGCTGAAGTCGCTCAACCGACTCAGCCACCCAGGCACCCCAAGTGAATTTAGTCCTTAAGATCTTTTCTCTGAGTCTTAAGTTTTTGGAGAGTTTATAATTTTAACCAGTTCTTAATGATCCACAAGTATTATTAATAGTAACAGTAATACCTGAAATTTGTTTAGAAATTTACAAGTTTGAATGATTTAAAAAAATTTTTTTTTAACATTTATTCATCTTTGAGAGAGAGAGACAGAGCATGAGCAGGGAAGTGGCAGAGAAATGGGGACACAGAATCCGAAGCAGGCTCCAGGCTCCTAGGTGCCAGCACAGAGCCGGACACGGGCCTCGAACTCACGAACTGTGAGGTCATGACCTGAGCCAAAGTCAGATGCTCAATTGACTGAGCCACCCAGGTGCCCCTTGAATGATTTTTTTTTTTATGAATCATTTATCCTGACAAAAATACTTTAAGGACAATAAAACAAACGTTATTATTGAAGGATATAAAAATAGTCATGATTTTCATAGTCATAGCTCTAGAATCTCAAATCAGACCTTTGACATCCAAGTCTTATGCTTTTGCCACCACACAAGGCTGCCTCCCTGTCTTGCATATAACGTATAAGGACATTGCTTAGAAAAACACGTTTATTCAAGTTGGCAAACTATTTATATGGGTCTTGTGAGCCAGTCTTCCCTTTCTAGACCCTTCAGCGTAAGAAGAGCAAGAATAACTTCCTGGTTCACTGTGTACAATTTATGCTTATCAGATGTTTTTCTACTTTTTTTTATCATCAATAAATGGGTGTAATTTTAAAAATTAAAATTTCCAACTATATATAACAATATTTTTTAATATACACAAAATCATTATAAAGATTTCACAATCTTTTTCATAGACTAATCGCTAGCTTGCTTTCCAAGTTCGAACCAAATGTATTCCCTCCATCCCTGAGATAAGGAATCTTACAGTGAACTTTGCCTACTAATTCTCTGAAAGTAATGGCCCAACATAGTGTAAATAATCAGATAGTCTGTTCTGTAAAAGCTTGGATGTATTCTAGTCGTTAATTGCCACATCCCCAATTCCACATCCTATGGTTCCCTCTTCCCTGTATTATCTAAGAGATTAAAAATTAACATTTGGTAACCATTGTAAAAATTTTTTTCCCACTCACTCAAACACACTATTTATTTTGTTAAGGTCAAGCAGGATGATCTGTTGAGAGGTTAGTGGGAAGTGTCCAGCATGAAATATATATGCATTTTCCACAGTGGACTACAGGATAAAAGCCACAGGCAATACCTGACTGAAATTTCACTCTATAGAGCTAAGCTATGACAAAGGGGGGGGGGGGGGGGGGAAGAATCAGCCACCATCTAAGAATGCCAAGGGCAAAATATTAGCACCAGATTGTTGTTGTATGTGGTAATATAGCTATGTTATGCACAAAGTTATGGACATTGACTCACTGGAATCTTTGGTTCCCCACTAACCAGTCATTTAACAGGCAAACAGGGGAATGCACAGGATAGTAGTGATTACATGTGCTTTGCTGAAAGGATAAAGGGCACTATATGTTGCTATATATAAAAGAAAGTCCTCAAAAGACCTCAAAAGACTAGATACAGACACATACATTCTATTATTCATATTTTACATATTTACCATGGAAATGATCACAATACTGTATTTGAGGGGAAAGAAACTTAACCAGAGATGTGAAAGACCTATACTGTGAAAACTATAAAAGAGCAATGAAAAAAATTTCCAGACATCACAAAGAAATAGAAAGACATTCCATGCTCATAATTTGGAAGAACAAATATGTTGTTAAAATGTGTATACTACCCAAAGCAATCTACAGATTTAATGCAATCTCTATTAAAATACCCAACATCATTTTTCTCAGAACCAAAACAAACAATCCTGAAATTTCTATGGAACCACAAAAGACCTCAAATAGCCAAAGCAATCTTTAAAAAGAAAAGCAAAACTGGAGGTATCACAATTTCAGACTTCATTTTATCTTATAAAGAAGTAGTAGTTAAAACAGTGTGGCATAAAAATAGACACATAGATCAATGGAACAGAATAGAAAACCCAGAAATAAACCCACAATTATATGATCAATTAATCTTCAACAAGGGAGGAATGAATGTTCAATGGGAAAAAGACAGTCTCTTCAACAAATGGTGTTGGGAGAACTGGACAGCTACATGCAAAAAGAATGAAATGAGACCACTTTCTTTCACCATACACAATGGTAACCTCTAAATGGATTAAAGACCTAAAAGTGAGACCTGAAACAATAAAAACCCTTCATGAGAACATAGGCAGTAATGTCTCTGACATTGGCCATACTAAGATTTTTCTAGATATGTCCCCTGAGGCAAGAGAAGTAAAAGTAAAAATAAACTACTGGGACTACATCAAAATAAAAAGTTTCTGCATAGAGAAGGAAACAATTGACAAAACTAAAAGGCAACCTATGGAATAGGAGAAGATGTTTGCAAATGACATTTCTTATAAAGGGTTAGAATCTAGGGGCACCTGGGTGGCTCAGTCGGTAAAGCAGCCGACTTCAGCTCAGGTCATGATCTCGTGGTACTGTGAGTTCGAGCCCCGCGTCGGGCTCTGTGCTGACAGCTCAGAGCCTGGAGCCTGTTTCAGATTCTGTGTCTCCCTCTCTCCCTCCCCTGTTCATGCTTTGTCTCTCTCTGTCTCAAAAATAAATAAATGTTAAAAAAAAAAAAGAATGAATAGTTTAAAAATAAATAAATAAAGGGTTAGAATCTAAAATATATAAAGAACTTATACAACTGAACACCCCCAAACCAAATAATCAATTAAAACTGGGCAGAAAACATGAACAGACATTTCTCCAAAGAAGACATACAAATGCCTAACACACATGCAAAGATGCTCAACATTGCTCATCATCAGGGAAATACAAGTCAAAACTACAATGAGATATCACTTCCCTCCTGTCAGAATGGCTAATATCAAAAACACAAGAAACAGAAGTGCTGGGAGGAAATGGAGAAAGGGGAACTCTCTTGTATTGTTGGTGGAAATGCAAACTGGTGCAGCCACTGTGGAAGACAGTATGGAGGTTCCTCAAAAAGTTAAAAATAGAACTACCATATGATCCAGGAATTGCACTACTGGATACTTACCCCCAAAATATAAAAATACTAATTCAAAGGGATACATGCACCCCTATGTTTATAGCAGCACTATTTACAATAGCCAAATTATGGAAGCAGCCCAAGTGTCCAAAAATAAATGAATGGATAAAGAAAGTGTGGTGTGTGTGTGTGTGTGTGTGTGTGTGTGTATTATTCAGCCACAAAAAAGAGTGAAATCTTGCCATTTGCAACAAGAATAGAGCTAGAGAGTATAAGGCTAAATCAAATAAGCCAGTCAGAGAAAGACAAATATCATTATGATTTAATTCATATGTGGAATTTAAGAAAGAAAACAAACAGACAAAAGAAAAAGAGAGAGAAAGAGAAAAACCACAAAACAGACTCTTATCTATGGAGAACAAATTGATGGTTACCAGAGGGGAGGTGAGTGGCGGATGGGGGAAATATGTGCTGGGGATTAAAGAGTACATTTATCATGAAGAAAAAAAAGTAAACAAAATAATGAAAAAACAAACAACCGCCCCAAAATAAGATTATTGAAATATGCAGCTTAGAATGTGCTAGAAATGTACACGTATATTTAATTTGCACAATTGCAATATGAGGTAGCTACAAATAAAACACCAACACTTCACAGATAAAAAAGGACATGAAAGTTTGAAAAAGATACCATAAGTCCTCTATCATCACATAGCTCACATGATACACAGTAGGTTTTTGTGTCTCCAAAGGTCAAGGGCTTAATCACAGAGTTACACATTTCAATCTTTCATTATTACTGTAAATGATAAATTGTTTGTCCAGCCTTTCATTAGCTAACAGGGAAGGTTTCAAAGGTGGATGTCCACCCTCCTTCTGGGTACAGAAAATCTTAGCACTTTTAAAATCAAGCAACATAAGAAAGTGAACTTCACTGATATTTAAGATGTTGATTGGCACTAGTCTCATCTGTCCATGTTTCAGATGGCCAGGTGCTTGTAGGTGTAGGTGAGGCCTCTGGGGGAGGCCCAGGGATTATGCAAAGCAAAGGGATTGACAGTGCTGCCCACACAAGTTCATGTACTCCCAGGGTGCTGCAGGTCACCCAGCCATATATAAGTGGGTGTTCAGAATATATTATTGTAGTTTCTAAAGAAAGTAATCCTCACAAAACGGGTAAATGCCTTCAAACACTTCCTGCAAAGAAACTATGTATTGAAAACAAACTAATACAAACACAGGTGAACAACGAAGAAATGATGGATTTGACATTTCTACTCCCACTTAAGCTTTTTCTGCAGCCATGTTATGAGCTAAAACAATGATAGACTAGTCTAATGAAATATGAAAAGTAGCTGAAACTCCTTTAACATCTCAAAGTTACTAAAATGTGGACTCATATCCACTATCATTACAAAGAAATTTGCCTTTGAAATACAGGTGAGGATATGTCAAATACACACACACAATTTTGAATAAATAGGTATTTAAGATGTATGTTCAAAACTTTCTAATAAACTGAGCTATGTGAAGAAGATCTGGAGAGGAAGCAGACTGCTGTATATTTTGATTATGGGTCTTATCTCTGTGCCAATAATGCAAAGTGTGTCTCATTTATTTTTGTGGGTATGTGCTTCCACCTCTTTAAGAATTTTAACAAAAAAAAAAAAAAAGAATTTTAACTGCACTCTGTTCTGCAGTCAAATTCCTAAGCATCCTTGTTATTTTATACTTTCCTGAGTAGATTTACCTTTTTACATGCTTCCTGTGGCTTTTCTATCATTTTGTTATATTTCCAAGATAATTTTTAGGTCAGCATATCCTACAAAAACTATCTTTTTCAAGACTATCCCAAATCCAGTATTTCCACAAGAAATTCTAGCTCAGGTACCTCTATTCAGCTTCAGAATGAAATGGGTGCATAAAATACATTATCAAAGCAAAAACTCAAAATCCTTGAGCAAAGGATTGAAATTAATAATAATAATAACAATGTCCAAACTGTGAGAAAATTGTCCAGATTACTCAGAGCCAATTATAGGATTAGTAAACATCAGCAACTAATGAGTGACCCCAAAAGTCTTTATAGAAGAAGACAGAAGAATCTTGCTAGAAGGGCAGAAACAAGAAATGTGAAGGAAAGTCAAAGTTTAAGGTAACAAAATTTTGCATAGTAATTTACTGAGTATTTGAGAGAGGGGGAGCAATATCAAAGACAGTGACCATGTTTGTTAAATGTTAAATGAGATTAACTGAGACTGTAGAATTCCTGTGTTTGAATATCTTTACATTTACAATGGCATCAAAATTATCTGTAACTGCTACTAGCAGTTTTTAACAGTTCTTTTACCTGGAGATAAAAAGAATAAATCATAAAATCTTCTGATTTATGGAGCACCTGGGTGATTCAGTCCGTTGAGCTCAGGAGATGATCTCACAGTTCATAAGTTTAAGCCCCACATAGAGCTCTATGCTGACAGCTCAGAGCCTAGAGCCTGCTTAGGATTCCTGTCTCCTTTTCTCTTTGCACCTCCCCCTCCCCCCCTCCCTTGCTTGTGCTCTGTCTCTCTCTCTCCGAAAAATAATTAACATTTAAAAAAATGTTCAAAACACCCCCGAAAATCTTTAGATTTTTATCTAAAAATTTATCTAGATGTTTATCTCTTTGATTCAAATTTTGCATTAAAAAAAAAAAAACCCAAAAGCAAACAAGCAAAAAACTTACTTTCCCAGGAACACTTAAACTCCTTGAAAGAGTGACTATGTAATATTTAATACATTTTGGGTGTTTAACAGATAATTTACATTAATGTTAGGTCTTGATGATGTAACTCGACATCTATGCCAAAACTCTGTTATCATCTTAGCTTAACAATGTGTCATACATACTTGTTCATGCTAAAGTTTTCTCTCTCCCAAGCAGTGAGGAAGAGCAACAAAGAGGAGACAGAATATGAGAACTTCTCACAAACCTTGGCAAGAGCACAGCTCCCTGGACCCTTTAGTTCTTCAGAGCATGCCCCTTGTGTTATGGGAATACACACAGAGGCATCAGGACTAGAAAGAACCCCCCTAGACCTCAGGCACCCCAAAATCTCTCACTAGGCCTTTTTAGGAGGTTCTTCAAAAATACTACACATTTATTATTCCTGGCCTTGGGTGATAATTTTAGGCAACAGAATTTTCAGGGTCAGCAATACACAACTATCCCAATAGTAAAGTGGAGTGGTTTAAAAAATATTAATTGTTAATTTCAACAGCCTGGGTTGAATTCTGGCTTCAGGCCTCTCATCCCTGTGTAAACCTGAGAACTTACACTCTCAGGACTACAGTTAATGTCCTTTTCTATATAACAGAGAAAATTATATCATCTATCACATGCTTAGAGATTCCTTCACACATAGCAAGCCCCCAAAAGGCAAAATAATGATGATGATGACAATAATAATAATAATAATAATAATAAATAATAGTTATTCTTCCTACTCATTTTCTTTAACTCTGGAATTCTAAACCTTTGTGAAATGATTATAAGGTCAGAGAGATTAGTCTTTACGTGGTCAAAGAGGACAAGATAAATATTCCAGTCTGTATCACATTAGATGGGACAAAATATATGGAATCTACAATGTAGCATCTGAAAGAGACTGAGCAAAAAATCCCAGCCACAATCATGTCTACAGATTTGGCCAGGGTGTTAGAATATGGAAATGAGCCTTAGGTGACCTCTTGAGGTGGACTGCCTTTGGGGAAATATTTCCAGGCTGCTTCGAGGAGTCTGTCTGACCCCATGCTTTGATAAATTGCTTAGAATTTAACTACCATAATTTTAAGCCCATAATGAGCAGATTACAGGGAGATGTAAGCAAATTTTAAATGCAAATATTGTGCTGCTTGTAGTTATTCACGAGGTATACATTATACACAGTTGCTGAAGTTCCCTTGAACAAAAGGAACAGCAAAATGCCAATGCATTTTTGAAAATGTGTTTTATTCATGGCCCTGAAAGGTGGTTGAAGCCAAATGACTGAGGAGTATACCCTCCCTCTATTTTAATGATCTTAATTTTGCTAATGGACTGTTAGTGGAAGGAGTTGGGGAGCCATGTGGCGCTGATTGCGTTTTTCAGTATTGCTGTTGCCTGCAAATTAAATGTACCTAAGTAGCCACCTGTTTATGCTTACGATTATGTAAAGCCCCATATGTTTCCCTCTCTACACATGGGAGGTAAATATTGAAAAAATTATTCTGGTGTGAAGGGTGAAAACAGCAGCAATCCTTCTATAACTGTCAACATATGCTGTAGTATTTCCTTTAATGTTGTGCTTTGTCTGACATATTTGCTGATTTTTACCATGCAGTGTTCAAAAATATCTGTTACTCATGGTTATACAAAACAATTAAAAATCAGTTTACATTAAATTCAAATTAGGAAGAGACATAATTTCCTGATGCAACCATAAGTTTTAAATGGATTTCAGAGCTTATGATTTAAATAGATTTTGATTTGCACAATAAAGAAAACTGAACTTTTTTTCCCTAAATTCGCCAGCATCTAAAAAGGAACATTTTCTTCGTAGGCACATCCTCTTGATTCCATATTACTAAGCAACAAAAAACCTGAATAATATGAATTTGAAAATGGGCAATGGATCTTCAACTGGCTAGTCCACCACGAGGCCCACTGGATTGGCTCTGGAAAGCAGCTTCTCGGATCCCATACAGAAGATCAGACCTGATATCTAGTCAGCAAGAGTTCTGAGAAGTTCCCAGATGAGTTTCTTTAGAGTATTGGGAGATCTGGTGCAGGAAATGCCTGTGGAGCTGCCTCAGGCTATTCAGAGATTGGCCCAGACTGTAGCTTGCTGGAAAGACCAGAGAGACTGGACTTGCTCTTGTTGATCATTTTAGACACTGAAGATAAATGAATTAGAGTTTTATACGGTTTTTATGTGATCAAGAGGA
The DNA here is from genome assembly GCF_023721935.1 of Panthera uncia. Taxonomy (NCBI): domain Eukaryota; kingdom Metazoa; phylum Chordata; class Mammalia; order Carnivora; family Felidae; genus Panthera; species Panthera uncia. Next base: position 83,913,374 of record NW_026057580.1, read on the forward strand.
ATTTAAATATCAACTGTCTAGCAGGCTGGACATGAAAGTCCCTGGCTTCTCTTTCTTTTGCAAAGAGACACAGAATATGATAGAAAAAGATGAAAACTTACAATACCATCAAAAACTAAGAATAATAGATTAACTGCCCCCAAAGCCAGGGAGTTACTTTCATAGTAAGGAAAACAGAACTGAAATAAGAACCCCACACTGGGTCTCATGACACAGAGGAGGAGCCCCTCTAAATTTTCTAAGATAACAAGATTAATAACAAAAATAATTAAAATCATTGAGTAGTTTCTATAGACCAATGTTTGTAGTATGCACTTAATGATCATTTCATTTTTTTCTTCTTGGAAGAATTTTATGACATAAAGAGTATTCATATTTCCTAACTTTATAAATAAGGAAATTAGTAAACTGATGAACTAAAACACATCAAGGAGATCATCCAGTCTTAAAATTTTGGTATTTTTTTAAATCTTGACATACATATCAATAGAGATAGAAATGCTTTAACAACATTGAAACTATATCATATACATTCATTTGGATTCCACTTGCTTCGTTAAACATTGAACCATGATTAAACCTCACGTTTTAAAATATTTTTCACAAGTAGGATTTCTAATGGCTGTAATAGTATGTTATAAGGAATGTATACTTGTCTTTTTCTGCACTATTGGGCATTTAAATTGATTCCATTATTTTGCTATTACAAATAATTCTAAGATGATTATTCCCTTAGAGTTTACTCTAATAAGTGCAATCACTGAGTCAAGGGCTGTTTTCCAGGCAGACAACTAGTTCCAGGCGACTGGGACCAAGACATAAGTGTATCTCTGCCATCAATCACTATTTCTATACATGTACAAAAGAAACATTTGCCAATTGAGTGGCAGATGGCTCTTTAAACAGAGTATCAAATTTATGTTGAGGGAGGTTATAACATTCTATACACCCTTCAGTTGGGTTTGAGAGTAACCATTTGATAATATCTTTCTCAATTTTATAATCCTAATTATAAAACTTAGTAAATATGTGGAAATGTTGTCGTTATTGTTTTAATTTACATTGTGTCCAAACTAATTTGTATGGGTGGTTCCCAGTAGTGTCTACTAGACTAATTGGTTTTTTGTTTACATTTTAGTGATATCAAGTTTTTTTGCAATTGTGGCAGTTTGTTATTAACTGTTTTTTTTTTTTTACCCTTTACTTTTCTGACATGCAGAAATTCCATTTTATGTAATAAAATACATTGTTTCTTTATGGTTTTTCATTATATTTATAATCTGAAACTTGTATCAAATAAAATAGTTTTACTTAAAATGTAACTTTTTCATCTACTTCAAATTTCCTTTGCTATGTGGTATTAAGGTGATGATCCAATTTCATTTGTTGTTTCCTAGATTGATAACCATACTACAATAATTTGCTAAATAACTTTCCTTAACCCCAGGCAGGTAGTACCAACTTCATCAACTAGAAAGTAATACTCTATATGAAGGTCTATTTTAGAGCTATAAATGAATATTAAATTCAGAGTCACTAGAGTCAAATTCAAAGCATTGCTTTGATGCTTCTATAATTAGTATCACTGTTATGAATGCATTAATTCAGTTTTTTATTTTCTATAAATAACATTCAGCAAAATTTACTATAACTTTGTAATAGGCTTTAGTATTAGCAGGACAAATATTCCCTTATTGGTTTCTTTTTAATATTTCCTTAAATATTTTCACATGCTTATTCTCCCACATGAACCTTAGAATTACTTTCTTATTATGATATAATAATTATGGTTATAATATGGGAATTATGTTTACCATTGTGTTAATCTCACAAATTAATTCATGTGTAACTGATACATATATATACATATATGCACAATATTCAGTTTTCTGATTCAAGCACTTAAAATGTTTTTTGTTTTTATTTTTTTCTTTTTTGTTTTTAATGAGTAAGTAAGCTTTTACAATATTGTAAGTACATAAGTAAATAATAAGTTCAAGCCTTATAATATTTCTTACACTAGGTTGTAAAGATATTAAGTCTAGTTGTTCTATGCTTTTACCTTGCTGTTTTAAATAGATTATCCTTACATATTCTAAAGGATTATAATTGAGAAGTTATGACTGTGTTTATATATTCTTCTATATATAAAGTATATTTATGTACATATTTTATATGTATTTGCTTTCTATACATTTTTTATCTTGTTATCCTGGTAAACTCACTTGCACATCTTTTTTTTTTTTTTACTTAATTAAAGTTTATTTCTTTTGAGAAAGACAGAGACAGCATGAGCAGGGGAGGGGTAGAGAGAGAGAGAATCCCAAGGAGGCTCCGCACTGTCAGCAAAGAGTCTTATGCGGGTCTCGAATTCACGAAACCATGAGAACATGACCTGAACCATAAACCAAGAGTCAGACACTTAACTTACTGAGCCACCCAGGGTCCCTGCCCACTTGCACTTCTGGCAGTGTAACCTTCTACCACCCTGTGTCAGGCCCTCCATTTTCTAGGATTTTAAAGGTTTTTAAAACTCATGTTGCTAAAAAAGAAAAACGAAACAAAACAAAACCTGAGACAGGGTCACTAAAAGTACTGAATTGTATACTTTAAACAGCTGAATTTTATGCTACATAAATTATAACTCAATAAAGTCATTATTTTTTAAAAATCGGAGGGGGAAAGGATAAACAGTTAAGTCGTAGATTCAAAAAAGCAGTTAAATTGGTCCTTTCATTAGTTCCTGGTAGAAAGTACACTGGCAGATTATTTATCAAATATGATTTTGCAATACACATCAAAATCTTTAAAAATGGGATGCATAGGTGACTCAGTCTTCTATGTGTCTTACTCTTGATTTTGGCTCAGGTAATGATCTCGGTTCGTGGGTTCAAGCCCGGAGTTGGGCTCTATGCTGGCAGTGCTGAGCCTGATTGGAATTCTCTCTCTCCTTCTCTCTCTGCGCCAACCCTGCTCCTGCATGCACACACATGCTCTCTCTCTCTCTCTCAAAATAAATGCATAAACTTAAAAAAAAACCTATAAAACATTTTTATTTCTGAAGTCATAATTTCATATACATGAAATTGTTATAATAAACAGAAGTGCAGACAAAACTCGAGTTAAAAAGCTGCTTGTAATAGGACAGATGGATTTAATTACAGTATATGCATATGAAAAACTATTACATAGAATGTATTTCCTATTATATAGAAAATAAAAATCATGTTCTAAAGAGTATTTAATCACATGGGCAAAGCCTCAGAAACAAGCTTGTTCAGGGGTGCCTAGGTGGCTCAGTTGGTTAAGCATCCGACTTCCACTCAGGTCATGATCTTGGAGTTTCTGAATTTGAGTCCTGCGTCAGGCTCTGTGCTGACAGCTCAGAGCCTGGAGCCTGCTCCAGACTCTGTGTCTCCCTCTCCCTCTGCCCTCTACCCTGCTCACACTCTGTCTCTCTTAAAAATAAAGATTAAAAAAATTTTTTTAAAGAAACAGGCCTGTTTCCCATTATATGAAAACATATGTCTATATGTATGTGCATGTACAATATACTGGAAAACAATGGAAGGAAATGTATCAAACTGATTCACGCAAGATAGCTTTGGTGATGAGATTATAGGGAACTTTAATTTACTTCACTGCATTTTCTTCCATTTTCTAATGTTCTACAAGATATATGTGGTATTTGTAAAACTGAAAAAAATCAATACATTTTATTACTTTAAAAAGTTGTGTTCCTTATGTCCATACTAAAACTTGCACATGGATGTTTATAGCAGCTTTATTCAATTGCCAAAACCTAGAAATAACCAAGATGTCCTTCAGTAGGTGAATGGATAAATAAACTGTAGTACATCCATACAATGCAATATTAGTGAGCACTACAAAGAAATGAGCTACCAAGCCATGAAAAGACATGGGGGACACTTGGAACGCTATTACTAAGTTTAAGAAGCCAACCTGTAAAAGGCTACGTATGCCATGATCCCAATTGTATGACATTTTGGAAAAAGACAAAACTGGAAACTGTAAAAAGATCAGTGGTTGCCAGGAGTTGTAAGGGAAGAAGTATGAACAGGAGGAGCACAGAGGGTTGCTAAGACAGTGAAAATAGTCTGTAAATACTATAGTGATGGAGACATGTCACTGTATTTGTGTAAACCCATGTACTACTCCAAGAGTCAACCGTAATGTAAACTTTGAACTTTGGGTGTTTATGATGCATCCAGGTAGTTTCCTCAATTATAACAAGAGTTCTACTCTGTCAGAGGACATTGATAATGGAGGAGGCTATATATATGTGGGGGTAGTAGGCATATGGGAAATCTGTGTACCTTCTGTTTAATTTTCTGTGAACCTAAAGCTGTTCTTCACAATAAAGTCTATTTTTATTTTTTATTTTTATTTAAAAAAAATTTTTTTTAACGTTTTATTTATTTTTGAGACAGGGAGAGACAGAGCATGAACAGGGGAGGGTCAGAGAGAGGGAGACACAGAATCTGAAACAGGCTCCAGGCTCTGAGCTGTCAGCACAGAGCCCGACGCGGTGCTGGAACTCACGGACCGCGAGATCATGACCTGAGCCGAAGTCGGCAGCTTAACCGACTGAGCCACCCAGGCGCCCCAATAAAGTCTATTTTTAAAAAGCTTTTGTTCCAATGGCAGAACCTCTAAATCACCAGCATGTAATTATGAAAAAATATAGTAGTGTGCTTTATCAATGTTCAGTTAAGAGAGTCAAGGAACTGAAGACCTGAGTAGACAATGTTTTAAGGACAATCTGATTCTTCTCATGAGAGTCTCTCTATGGTGATAACATTGAAATAACACCAGAAAAAGCTTTAGAGTAATTATGCATGTAGAAAAGAGGATGGTAAGAGCAAAATGTGATGAGACAGATTTTTAGAAGATGTACATAAGATAGCAATACTATGAAAACTTATGGAAAAATGCCAGTTGTAAAAAAGCCTATTTTAAAATAATCTTTCTGACAGACTTCTGGGCTGATGATAAAATGTATATAGGTGAGTGAAAAGAACATTTTAACCTAGAATTGCAAAGTCTCTTATCTTCCAGATAATATACATTTTAGTTATCCAAAGATCAAGGATTTAGAGAAGTAATTTGATTGCATACTAAAGAATAGAAGAAAAAGAGCCCCCCCCCGAAAGGAACTGAAAATTACTGTAAAAACCTGCATTTCTTGTGCATTTAGATTGCTTCAGATTTTCTTGTACAGTATATGCAGAATACTCCTTTTTTGTTTAGGAAAATATTTTGTATAGTAGACATAACTCAATTTATTTTGCCTAAGTGAGCACAGTGGGAAGAGGAGCCTTAAGAGAGGCTGACCCAGAAAATTTGGAAGAATATCCCATGATCCCTTGAATAGCAAATTATCCAAAAGGCAAGAAGCCCTATTTAGGGCTTTTCTGAATCCTATGTGATCATAACATCCAGATGGGAAAATAGGAGCAATTTCTGCACTATATCTTGCTTCTTTTAACAGAAATCCTTCAAAAAAAAAAAAAAGATAAAAAGGTTATTCAACTATAAATCTAGTAAATATATTTTAAATATTTTTTGCATAACAATTTTCCTATTAGGTCCTTTTAGAAACTGATATTTTAGTCAAACAGATACCTACAATCATAAAATGGCTAAACATGAAAGATCTAGTCATTTCAATGGTACATAAAACATATAACGAATGGCCATTGAATGTAATATTATATGTTGTCTACAATTAAGCACATAGTGTTCCAAATGAAACAAAGGGAAAATTCATTTTGAAAAAGTGAACATACTATTTTTGATAAGGCATAAAAGAAACAGTTTCATAAATTTTAGTCATTTAATCTGAATTTTTTGAAGAAATAATTCTATTATTAATCCAACTTTTGCCACTGATTGTTCTTAGTACTTTTCTGTACTTTTCACATTTATAATTAAAATGATTTTGAAAAGAATCTTACTGTTCAGAAGAGAGAGATTTTGGAAGATAATTCTCCATGGCATGTCTACATGCTTCAGAAGCTGGAGGTTTTATTTCCTGACCAGCAGAAAAGTGAGAGAATATCTCCCTCCCGAGAGACATTCTAGGATAGCAAAGTCGTCTTCCTCCTCCCTAAAGAGTTTCTTACATTCCAGGATAATAAAAACAATGTTTTCCTAGAGGGCAAAGATTGGCCAGTTTGCCAGAAGCAGCTTCCATGTCTGGGATTTCCTAAACTTACTGTTCCTCTGCTGTGCATTTAGCACCCACCCGACCCTACTCTATTATCACCCCCCACACACACATACACACACACACATGGGGCTGACGGGACACTAAAGCATGAAGATAATGCTGTCTGTTGTGCCATGAGAAATAAACTGCTGCTTTCATTTGGACTCACTGCTTCATTACTGACTGCATTTACAAAAGTGTGGCAATTGAACTTGGCAGCTGCATGGCGCTTTGGAATGGACTGCCCACCTGACAGATAAAATCCGTTTATCCATTTGCCTGTAGAAATTCTTTTTAAGTAAGAAGCACTGCCTGAAGCTCATCTTTAAGATATGATTTAAATCCATTAAACATATGAAGGAAATTTTATAGTTAGTGAACTTTCTAAGTCATCTAAAAATTCCTATTTCATGTTATTTTAGGACAGGGATCGATTTAGTTCATTTTAATATCACAATGCTTACTGCATATGACAGAAAAATTAGGAAGGATGCCACATATCCAAGGCATCTTTGGATCTTCATCATAACCCTGATGTTGGCTGACAAAAAAATCATTTCACTTTTTTTCTATGATTAAGCAAGAAGTGCTTCAAAGCACAGACTCTGGAATTATACTGTTTACATCCGTATTGGTGCTTCTCCAATACACTACTACTGTTAGAGGCACTGTTCGGAGCATTTGAAATATGGCTACTTGAAACTAGCGTAGCCTGAATCGAGAGGTACCAGGAGTTAGAAAACATATCTGCATTTGAAGACTTGGCATGAGAAGAATGTGAAATATCTCAATAGTTTTTATATTGATTAGATGTTAAAAGCATAATATTTAGATACACATTGTCAATAAGATATTTTATTAAAATTAATTTCACCACTCTCTCTCTCTCCTTTTGTTTTGCTTTGCTTTTTTTATTTATTTAAATGTCTGAGCCAGGTAGCCTTCAAGAGAGGCCCCAGGGATTCCTGCCTCCTCCACCCTTGTGCAGTCTCCCCCTAGCATGCACCAGCATTTGTGTGATCAAAAGAAAACAGCAGAAGTGAAAGACTATGATTTTTGTCTTGCCATTTCTCTAATTCTCAGATCATTCACTCAAAAGGAGCTTTCTAGAGTGGGCATGTATCAAAGAACTGAAGCCTCCTGGAACAGCCCTATAAATGAACTTGAAGGAACATGAATGTAGAGTCTTATATTATATTTTATGTTATATCAGAGAGTGCTAACATAGAATCAATGGAACCGCTTAACAACTATTTGGCCTTGGGCAAGTTCCTTATTTTCTCATATGTAAATGTGAATTCAATTAGTTATACAGATATACATATACACACACATACATATGGATACATACACATATGGATAATACATATGGATACACATGGATAATATATACATACATAAAAGTATTTATTTATTTATTTATTTTAATTTTTTTTTTTTCAACGTTTTTTATTTATTTTTGGGACAGAGAGAGACAGAGCATGAACGGGGGAGGGGCAGAGAGAGAGGGAGACACAGAATCGGAAACAGGCTCCAGGCTCCGAGCCATCGGCCCAGAGCCTGACGCGGGGCTCGAACTCACGGACCGCGAGATCGTGACCTGGCTGAAGTCGGACGCTTAACCGACTGCACCACCCAGGCGCCCCCATGAAAGTATTTAGAACAGTGCTCAGCACATCATCAGGATTCTAATTTAAGTGTGTGTAGGGTAGTAGAGAATGTTCTATCTCTAAGCCTTACTATCACATTTTCTTACATGCTTCCACCTTCCAGCAAAATCATTCCACACAGTGATAAAATTCATGGAGTATGACCTATAAATTCAAACAGAAAACTTCAACCTGGCTATATAACTTTAACAGTGGTTTTACAGATGCTACCACAACCGTTCTTGGACATGGTTTAGAGACACTTGTGTAAACCTGCTGTTGGGAGTGGCAGGACTCTGATTACCAAAAAAATGTATTTCTTCTTTGTAACACTTCCTCCCAGGAAATTTCTTATGTCTAAAGAGAAGGCATTTAGTATTCATGCTTTATAACATTAGAAAGAAAGATCTTTCCAGGAAGTAATCTGAAATTTGAAACTTCACTATAACCCAAACATTATATGATTTATCAATCTATGGGGATAATGTAATCCACTACCAAATATCAGGATATATATTTTTGTTGTGCTTGGCAAGAATGGCATGTTTTCTAGCTCAGAAAAAGTGTCTCAGTCAAGATGGCTGTCTTCTAAAAGAACAAATTAGGGCACCTGGGTGGCTCAGTGCGTTGAGTGTCCAACTCTTGATTTCAGCTGAGGTCATAATCTCACATTTGTGGGTTCAACCCCCACAATGGGTGCTGTGTTGTCAGCTTAGGATTCTCTCTCCCCTTCTCTCTCTGTCCCTCCCCCACTTGCTCTCTTTCTCTCTCTCTCAAAATGAATAAACAAACATTAAAAAAAGAAAAATTATACTTCTAAAGCAGTATGTTTATTTCTATAAAGGACTTAAATAATTGCTCTTTATTTTTTTAATATACTGAACAGTTTTTGAAGTGACAAAATAGACATATGGAAATGTAACACGAACATAGAATGCAACCAGCAATATATATCGCAAGTTTAGCTCCCCATTCACACTTAGCAAAAATCAACTCCAGTTTGTCCCCTGGAAGCATCTCACCAAATCCCTACAAAGCTTTCCTTTCTGGACAGTTGCTTGAGCTTCCTTCCACTTACTGGAGCATCTACAAAGCCATATTTACTGGTCAAAGGGTGGGTAACTTTTTTCAGTAGAGCATCTTTATTTTTTTTAATTTTTTAAATGTTTATTTGTTTTTGAGAGAGAGGGGGAGAGAGAGAGAGAGAGAGAGAGAGAGAGAGAGAGAGAGAGAGAGAAAGAGAGAGAGAGAGAGAAAGAGAGAGAGAAACAGAGTGTGAGTGGGGGAGGGGCAGAGAGAGAGGGAGACACAGAATCCAAAGCAGGCTCCAGACTCAGCTGCCCACACAGAGCCTGACGCGGGCTCAAACTCACAAACTGTGAAATCAAGACCTAAGCTGAAGTCGGACGATTAACCGACTGAGCCACCCAGGCACCCCGAGTAGAGCATCTTTATTAACAAAGAAATACTCTTCATGGGCACCCTTGCCAAGGGTATGATCATCCTCATCAAAACTTTTAAATTACAATGAGAAATTAAGATCTGTGTTAACATACTTTATCATAGTAGGGTAGATGATGGCAGCAAGTATGATAGAATAAGGACCTCTGAAAATTATCTCCTCCTTTATAAAAGCAATGGAGTAACTGGGTAAAAAAACAAATGGTCAGAATTAATTTTTTCAAGAACTTTGTAAATTAGCCAAAGGATTACAGCAATCTGGGGAGCATGTATTGAAGAAAAAAATTGCTGAATCTTGGTTAAAAACAGCAAACTTTGTGACAATTTAACTTGCAGTATTCCACCCTCCCCATCCCTTTCAAATTCATAGTGAAACTAACAGCTTGCAATCATAGCAAAACCCCCAGTGCAGCAGTCACAAGAGCGGGCAGAAAGGAGCTGGAAATCTTTCAGAGTTCATTCTCAGGGAATTGTTATTTTTTGACATGTCTGGTGACTACCTGGAAGATTCTACTTGCAACATTGTCTTTATTTGATCTCATTTTGAGCTCACTCAGTGGGAAAAGACTTTTCCTAGGGATCATGTGTCAAAAACAATAAGAGATAATTATTTAATTTTTGTGACTGCCTGCGGTGATGTGTAACAGTTGGGGAAAAAATAGGCTAACCAAAAAAGTTTAAAGGGAAAAGCTGAGAAATAAGATGTCAAAAAAGTGTTGAAAAGTTCTAATATAGTCCTCGTAATCTAGAAAACCACATACATGTGTAGGACTGTATGGATGTTTAAGAAAGACCTGAGAAAGTCCTCAGCTCTCAAACCCAGCTGACTTTGAGGCTCTACATGAGCAAACAAACAAGAGTTTTTACCTGCCTGACTGAGTGTAGAAGGCATGCCCCCAAATGAACACTGAGCCCCTCAAAAAGGACTGGGAGAACTCCTGTTTCCAGTTGTTTAAGGAAATCTCTGTCCAGGCATTAGTTGCCCACCAAACTAACTGAGCAGAGACTCAGTGGCTCCACATGACAAAGAACACAGACTTCACATATATAGTTCAAAAAAATCATTCAACAACCAGCAATAACAAAACACCCTAAGGAGGGGAGAAAATTCAATTTCTAGAGTTGCCAAATTATATTGTTTAAAATATCCAACTTTCAAAACAAACTATGAAACAGGCAAAGGAACAAGAAAGTGTGACCCATCCACTAGGGGAAAAAAGCAATCAATAAAAACTATTCTTGAGGAAGCCCAGACATTAGGTTTCCTAGAGAAAGACTCTAAATAAGCTATTTTAAATGTCTTCAAAAAATAAAGAAAACTATGTCTAAAGAACTAAAAAGGAAGTATTAAAATGAAGTCTTACCAAATAGGGAATATAAATAAAATTTTAAGATGGTCAGTTGAGATTATTCATTCTGAGAAACAAAAATAAAAAAGTACAAAAAGAAATTAACAGAGTCTCAAAGACATAGGGACAGCATCAAACATATAAATATGTGAATAATGTGTGTTCCAGAAGAAGAAGAGAAAGACATCAAAAGACTATTTAAAGAAATAATGACCAAAACCTCAAAAATTTGATGAAAAACATTAATCTACACATTCAAAAACTCAACACATTCCAAATAGGATAAACTTGAAGCTTCATGTCATTCTGATCAAGCTATTGAAAACCAAAGACAAATAGAGAATTTTGGAAACAGCAGAACAGAAAAGACTCATCAAGTATATGGATTTTTTCAATAAGATTAAAAGTTAATTTCTACTCTGAAACCATGAAGGCCAGAAATCATTGGGATGACATATTTAAAGTATTGAAAAAAAAAGAATTTTTAACCAATTCTGTATACAGAAAATTTATCCTTTAAAAATGAAAGTTACTCAAAAAATTGCAAATAGAAATACCATATGAGCCAACAATTCCACTAGTATTTACCCAAAGAAAATTAAAAACACTAATTTGAAAAGATATGTGCAGCCTATGTTTATTGCAGTATTATTGACAATAGCCAAGATATGGAAGGAACCTAAGAGTTCATCAACAGATGAATGGACATTTGCTTGCAAATGTCTGTCTGTGTGTGTATATGTGTGTGTGTGTGTGTGTGTGTGTGTGTGTGTGTGTGTGTATGAATATTATGCAGCCATAAAGAGAATGAAATTGTGTCATTTGCACAACATGTATGGGCCTAGAGGATATTATGCCAAGTGAAATAAATCAGGTTGAGAAAGACAGATACTATATGAGGTAACTCATACGTGGAATCTAAAAAACAAACAAACAAAAAGCAGAATCAGGCCCATAAATACAGAGAACAAACTGATGGTTGCCGGCGCGGACGCGTGTGAGGAGATGGGTAAAATGGGTGAAGCGGAGTGGGAGATACAGGTTTCCAGATATGGAATAAATATGTCACAGGAATAAAAGGCACAGCATAAGGAACATAATCAGTGATATTGTAATAGTGTTGTATGACAACAAATGGTACCTACACTTGCGGTGAGCATAGCATAATGTATGAAATTGTGGAGTCACACTACACTGTGCACCAGGAAGTGATGTCACATTGTGTGCTAACTACACTTAAATAAAGAAATAAGTAAATAGGAAATTAGGACATCTCCAGATAACAAAAACTGCGAGAATTTATTACTATCAAAACTGCCACACAAGAAATCTTAAAGGGAATCCTTCAGGCTGGAGGATATAAGACAGTAACTTTATTCTGGGTCAAGAAATAAAAAGTACTAGTAAAAGTAGCTATCAGTGTAAAAATAAAATAAAGTTTAAGTGTATTTATTTTCAAATATTTTTCCTATCTAATTTAAAAGGCAATTGCATAAAGAATAATCATAAATCTATGTTGGTGGGCACATAATGTATAAACACATAATTTTCATGATAATAGCAATTAGAAAGATAGGGTAGGGAATAGAACTACAAAGGAGTCCAATTTTACATATTATTAAAATTAAATTAGTTAATCCAAACTAGATTGTTATAAATTAAGACTCTAAATGTAATCCCTAAGCAACCACTAAAAAAAAATAACTAAAAAAAAAAACAAAACAAAACAACAACAACAAAAATATATATATAGGAAAAAAACATTGGGCTTCTGGTTTCTGGCCTTGGATATAAAAAGTTTTCAAGCTGCCACTCTGCCCAGCAAAAAGTAAAAAACCAAACAAACTGAAAAATCAGCAACTATTCTTGGATTCATTAGAGAAGTGAGGTCAGAGGATAAACCAATGCCTCCAGAATTGAAGAGACAGATAGGCAAGCACAGAGAACCACAACTTACCAGAGAAGAAACCTCGATATGAACCAATACCAGACTAGAAAAATATGAAGTATAATTGCTAGAAGCTCTGAATGGACAAGTCTGAGAGAAAAAGCTCCAGAGTCCCAATCATGGGGAAGCTCTCATAATTTTGTAAGTTCTACCTCTAGGAACTTGACCAGGCTTTCACAGTAAATATCAGAGAAAAATCTCCTAATGCTTCTGGCAGGGGGAGAGGAAAAAAAAATTCAAAATAGTCAGAATATTCTGTTCTTCTTAATAAGGCTTGCCCTTAAGAGACACGATTGGTGTTTTATTAGGACTAACTGACCTGGGGGGAAGGAAAATATACAACTAACACCCCTTCTAGCCTTCCATTTAGAGAAAATATGCAACTAAAACCCACTCCAGTCTTTCTATTTGAGGAAATGGAAATACCCAGATCTAGCCTGTTCTAGGCTTCCACATATGAGAAGGGCAATACCCAACTCTACTGTAGCCACCCTTTCCCACATAAAGAGTGGGGAACAAGATTGAGAAGCACTTGTGCAGTTCATAGTTCAGAGGCACAGGTCTATAAAAATACTGAGACCTAATCATAGGACCATAGAATGCTTCCCCTCCTACCACACCTTACTGTTACACTACTAAAGTCCTATTAACTATGGTTTCTTTCTATGCAGTACATCATGTCTGGCTATCAAGAAAAAATTATAAAGCATACTAAAAGGCAAAAAAGACAATTGAAGAGACACAGCAAGCTGCAGAATCAGACTCAGATATGGCAGGGATGTTGGGATAATCAGACCAGGAATTTAAAACAATTATGATTAATATGCTAGGGCCTAAATAGATAATGTAGAAAAGGTGGGCAATGTAAGTAGAAATAGAGAAGCCTAAGAAAGAACCAAAATTAAGTGCTAAAGTTCAAAATCACTATAACAGAAATAAAGAATGTCTTTGATGGGCTCATTAGTAGACTGGACATAGCTGAAGAAAGAATCTCTCAGCTTGAGAATATATTAATACAAACTTCCAAAACATAAAAGCAAAGCAAAAACAAAAACACATAACAGAATAGCTAAGTACTGTGGAACAACAAAAGGTGTACCATCTATATAACGGGAATACCAGAAGGAAAAGAAAGAGAAATAAGAACAGAAGAAATATTTGAAGCAATGCCTGAGAATTTCACCAAATTAATGTCACACAACAAACCACAGATCCAGGAAGCTGGGGAAAAACGAAACTGGATAAATGAAAACAAGGAAACAAACAACCCCAACTACATAGGAATATTATATTTAAATTGCAGAAAATCAAAGATAAAGAAAACATCATGAAAGAAACCACAGGAATAAAACTCCTTACATACAGATGAACAAAGAATTACATCCAAATACTCAGACATCATGCAAGCACAAGAGTAGAGTGAAATATTTAAAGTGCTAAGAAAGAAAAAAATCAACCTAGAATTCTGTACCCTGACAAATTATCCTTCAAATGTGAAGGAGAATTAAGGACTTTCTCAGACAAATGACAACTGGGAATTTGTTGCCAGTAGACCTGCTTTGCAAGAAATGTAAAAAGAAGTTCTTCAGAGAAAAGAAAAATTATACAGGTCAGAAACTTGGATCTACATAAAGAAAAGAAGAATATCAGAGAAGGAATAAGTGAGGGTAAAATAAAAACTTTTATTTTCTCATTATTAATTGATCTAACAGATAAAAAGCTTATAATAATAATATCAGCAATGTATTTAATTATGTATGCTTAGGTATAAGTATATGCTTATGTATGCTTATGTATAAGTGAAATGAATCACAGCAATGATACAAGGGACAAGAGGAATGAATTAGGAATATTTTGTTATGATAAAGTATTTATACTACATGTGAAGGAATATGGTGTTATTTGAAAGTAGACTTGGATTATTTGTAAATTTATATTGCAAATCATACAGCAAACACTAATAAAAGTTTTAAGTATAATAAGTATAATGGATATGCTAAGAAAGGAGAGAAAATGGAATCATACAAAATGCTCAATTAAACCACAAAAAGCAGAGAATGTATGGAAGACAAAAATAGGAAAAAAGAACAAAGGCAACAAAAAGAAAACAGTAACAAATACTGCAGACATTAATGCAACTATAGTTGACCCTTGAACAACATGGGTTTGAAATGTGCAGGTCCATTTATACACAGATTTTTTTTTAAGTACAGTACTAAAATATACATTATTTTCCTTGTGATTTTCTTAATAGCAATTTATTTTGTCTAGCTTACTTTATTGTAATAATACAGTATATAATACATATAACCTACAAAATATGTGTTAATAAACTATGTTCTTGGTAAGGGTTCCAGCCAACTGTAGGCTATTAGTAGTTAAGTTCTAGGGGAGCCAAAAGTTATATGCAGATTTTCAGCTGTGTGGGGGAATTTTGCTCCTAACCTCTACATTGTTCAAGGGTCACCTGGATAGCAATAATCATTTTTAATGTCAATGGTCTAAATACATCAACTAAGAGACAGAGATTATCAGAGTCAATCAAATGACAAGACCCAACTATATATTTTCTATATGAAATCTATTTTAGGGGCACCTGGGTGGCTCAGTCGGTTGAGCGTCTGATTTCGGCCAGGTCATGATCTCATGGTTCATGAGTTCAAGCCCTGCATTGCACTCTGTGCTGACAACTCAGAGCCTGGAGCCTGCTTCAGATTCTGTGTCTCCCTCTCTCTGCTCCTCCCCAACTCGTGCTCTGTCTCTCTCTCTCTCAAAAAATGAATAAACATTAAAAAAAAATTAAAAAAAAAGAAATCCATTTTAAATATAAAGACACATATAGATTAAAGTAAAGAGACAAAGATATACCATGGTAACACTAATCCAAAGAAAGCTGGAGTACCTATATTAATTTCAGACAGAGCAGACTTCAGAGCAAGAAAAGTTATCAGGAATAAAGAAGGGCATTATATAATGATAAAAAGTCACTACTCCAAGAAGCCATAACAATCCTTAATGTGTATATTCCTGTGCAAAAAAGTGTCAAAATATGTGAAGCAAAAACTAGGAGAACTACATGCAAAAATAGATTAATCTAATTCATAGTTGGCAACTTTAACACGCTTATATTAGAAATGGATAAATCCAACAGGTAGAAAAAAGTAAGGACATAGTTGAGCTCAACAGCACCATCAATCAGTGGATATAACTGACATCTATAGACACTTATCCAACAGCAAATTACACATTCCTTTCCATCTCACATGAAACATTCACAAATATAGACCACATTCTGGGCAATAAAACATCTTGACAAATTTCTAAAAATAGAATCATACAATAGATGCTCTGAAACCAGAGTGGATTAAAATAGAATCAATAACAGAAAGATAACTACGCCCACCCCTGTAATAAATAACACTTGGCGGGGGGCGCCTGGGTGGCTCAGTCGGTTAAGCATCCAACTTCGGCTCAGGTCATGATCTCACGGTCCGTGAGTTCGAGCCCCATGTCGGGCTCTGTGCTGACAGCTCAGAGCCTGGAGCCGTTTCAGATTCTGTGTCTCCCTCGCTCTCTGCCCCTCCCCTGTTCATGCTCTGTCTCTCTCTGTCTCAAAAATAAATAAACGTTAAAAAAAAATTTTTTTTTTAAATAACACTTGGGGTCAAAGAAAACAATTCTCAAGAGAAATTTTAAAATATTTTTAACTAAATAAAAATGAAAATAACAACTTATCAACTGTGACATGAAGTGAAAGTACTGCTTAGAGGGAGACTGAATTAAATGAATATACTAGAAAAGAGGAAAGATCTAAAAATCAGTCTCTAAGCTTCCACCTTAGAAAACTGGAAGAAAGAAAAACAAATTAAACCCAATTAAGCAGGAGAAAAGAAATAATAAAAGTTATAGGAAAAATCAATTAAGATGGAAAAGAAGAAATCAATAGGAAAAAAATCAACAAAAATACAAGCTTTTTCTTTGGAAATGTCAATAAAATAGATAAGTCTCTAGCCAGGTTAAAAAAAGAAAGAAAGAAAAGATACAAATTACTAAAGTCAGAAATAAAAGAGAAGACATCATGGACATTAAAAGGGTAATAAAATAATATTATGATCAACAACTCCATGCCCCAAATTTGATAACCTACATGAAATGGACCAATTCCTTGAAAGACACAATCTACCAAAACTCACACAAGAAGAAACAGACAATTTAAATGGCCTATGTCTATTAGTGAAAGTGAATCAATAATTAATAACCTCCCCAAACAGAAAGCACCAGGACTAAACAGGTTCAATGGTGAATTCTACCAAACATTTAAAGAAAGAAGTCATAACAATTCTTTACATCTTTAGAAGACAGAAGTAAAGGGAATACTCCCTACTTCCTTCTTAGAAACCAGCACTACTCTAGTATCAAAACCGGGAGAAGATATAAGAAAAAAACTACATATCAATATTTCTCATAAATATAGATGCAAAATCTTCAACAAAATATTAGAAAATCAAACCCAACAATTTATAAAAAGAATTATACACCACAATCAAGCGGGATTTATCCTTTTATGCAAAGATGGTTCAACAGCTGAGAGACAATTAATGTAATCCATTACATTATTAGGCTAAGAAGAATATCATATGATCATATCAATAGATGCCAAAAGAAAGTGACAAAAGCCAACATCCATTCAATGTAAAAAGAAAAAACAACAACAACAACAAAAACTCTAAGTAAATTAGAAATGGAGCAAAACTCCCTCAACTCAATAAAGAAAATCTAAAAAAAGCCCAAACCTACTGATAACATAATACTTAAGAAACTAGCTTTCCCACTAAGATCAGGAACAAGGCTAGGATGTCCCTTCTCTCCACTCCTTTTCAACATTGTACCAGAAGTCCTAGCTAATGCAATAAGACAAGGGAAGGAAATAAAAGGTCTATTGATTGGGAAGAACAAAAAAAAACTATGTTCACAGATAATATGATTGTCTATATATAAAATCTGAAAGAATAGACCAAATTAATAACTGAGTGTAGCAAGATTGTAGGATAACAAGTTAATATGCAAAAACCAATCACTTTCTTATATACTAGTAATGAACAAGTGGATTTTAAAATAAAAACAGTTAGGGGCCTCAGGGTGGCTCAGTTGGTTAAGCATCTGTCTATTGACTCCAGTTCAGGTCATGATCTCACAGTTTGTGAGTTTGAGCCCTGTGTCTGTGCTGTCAACACAGAGCCTGCTTGATATTCTCTGTCTCCCTATTTCTCCCTGCCCCTCCCCTGCTCATTCTCTCTCTCTCTCAAAAATAAATAAACATTAAACAATAAATATAAAATTAAATTAAATAAGTAAAATAAATTAAATACACTCAAACAATGCTTGACAAAGGAGTAAAAGCAGTACAATGCAGTAAAGAAATGTGTTTCATTAAATGGTGCTGGAACAACTGGACATCCAAATGAAAAAAAAATCTGGACACAGATCTTACACTGTTCACACACAAAAAAAATTCAACATGGATCATAAACCTAAACGTAAAATGCAAATCTATAAAACTTTGAGGAAATCAGGGCACCTGGGTGGATCAATTGGTTAAGCATTTGACTCTTGATATCAGCTCAGGTCATGATCTCATGGTTCATGGGTATGAGCCCAGCATCAGGCTCTGTACTGACAGTGTGGAACCTGCTTGGGATTCTCTCCCTCTCACTGTCTCTCTGCCCTTCCCCTGCTCTCTCTCTCTCTGTATCTCTCTCTCTCTCTCTCAAAATAAATGAACTTTGAAAAATTTTTTGAAAAAACAAAACTTTGAGAAAATCTAGGTGACCTTGAATTTGATGATGACTTTTTAGTTATGACACCAAAGACAATGTAGCAAAGAAATAACTAGCAAGCCAGGCTCCTGTTTTTTTTTTTTTTTTAAAACAGTTCTTCTCTGTAATTGATGCTGCCAAAAGAATGAGAAGACAAGCCACAAAATGGAAGAAAATATCTGAAAAAGGACTTGTACCCAAAAACTCTTAAAACTCAACAGTAAGGAAACAAAAAACCTGATTTAAAAAGTGGGCAAAACTCTGAACAGACATTTCACACAAGAATATATACAGATGGCAAATAAGCATGTGAAAAGATGCTCCACATCATATGTCATTAAGGAATTGAGAATTAAAACAATGATGAGATATCAAAGGTATATATATATATATATATATATATATATATATATATACACACACACACACACACACACACACACATACACACACACACACACACACACACACACACACACACACACCAGAATAGCCAAAATTCAAAACATTGACCACACAAAATACTGATGAGGATGTGCAACACCAGAAACTCCCATTCACTGCTGGTGGAAATGCAAGATGGTATAGCCATTTCAGAAGACAGTTGGCAGGTTTTTTTTTTAAACTAAATATATTCTTACCATATGGTCCAGCAATTATGTTTCTAGGTACTTAACCAAACAAGCTGAAAACTTATCCATGCAATCACCTCCGCATGAATGTTATAGAAGCCTTATTTATAATTGCCAAAACTAAAAACAACCAAGTTGTTCTTCAGTAGGTAAATAGCTAAATAAATTGTGGCACATCTAGACAATGAAATATTCAGCATTAAAAAGAAATGAGCTATAAACCACAAAAATATTTTATGGTATTTTGATATTGGGGAAGCCATGCCTATTTGGAGGCAGCTATCATATGAAAAATCTCTGTACCTTCTGCTCAGTTTTGCTATGAACCTAAAACTCCTGTATAAAATAGAGTTTTAATTTTAAAAAAAAGGGTGGGGGATATAAAATGGTGCACTAGAGGGGTGCCTGTTTGGCTTAGTTGCTAGAGTGTGTGACTCTTGATCTCAGGGTTGTGGGTTCAAGCCCCATATTAAGTGTAGAGGTGACTTAAAAAACTAAAATCTTTAAAAAAAGTTACATTAGAAAACATCTATTTAACAAAAAACACAAAAAGCATCAGACATATGGAAAACAAATAGCAAAATGGTAGACGTAAGTCCTACTTTATCAGTAATTACATTAAGTATAAATGGATTTAACATTCCAATTAAAAGGCAGAGATTGGCAGAACAGATTAAAAATATCATCTAACTGTTTGCTGCCCATAAGAAACATACTTTAAATTCAGAGACACAAATGGTCTGAAAGTTAAAGAATATAATATAGATCATGTAAATAGTAACCAAAAGAGAACTGTAGTAACCACATTAAAATCAGATAAAAACAAACTTTGGAACAAAAATTTTACTAGAGGCAAAGAAGAATACTATATAATAATGAAAGTGTCACTTCATCAAGAAGAATAACAATTATAAGCACATATACATCTAACATCATAGCCCAAGAATACATGAAGCAAAAGTTGACAGTAATAGTTGAAAACTTCAAGAGTAGTTGGAACTTTCAATAATAGAAACATCTAGGCAGAAGATTCTTAAGGAAATAGAAGACTTGAACAGCACTACAAACCAACAGTCATCTGTAGAGCACTCCACTGAACAGCAAAATGCTCCTTCTTCTCAAGTGCACATGCAACCTTCTCCAGGGTAGGCCATGTGTTAAGCCATAAAACAAGCCTCAAAAAATTTAAGAGGATTGAAACCACAGAAAGTATGTCTTCTGACCACAATAGAATGTAATTAGAAATCAATAACAAAAGGAAACTTAGGAAATTGCCAAATAAGAAAGGATGTTTAAAATATATATTAAAATACTTTCTGAGTTTAATTTCTGAGAGTTTAAATTGAGTTTTAAATAGAGTACAAACAAAGAGATGTTTCTATTGAAATTAATTTAAAAAATATTAGTGGCCTTAATTTCTCTTTCTCCCTAGAGCTGATGTACCAAAAATACTCCTATATCTGTGATCCCTTTCATCATCAGCTAGGAGTCCTCTTTTAAAAGAAAGTATATCATCACCAATCACTTTACCTTTCCATTTTAGCCCTGATTGTTACATTAAAGCTAGTTTTTTAAATAAATATTTTTTAGAAACTTAAAAAAAATTTTTAACATTTATTTTTGAGAGAGACAGACAGACAGAGAGTGAGTGGGGGAGGGGCAAAAGAGAGGGAGACACAGAATTTGAAGCAGGTTGCAGGCTCCGAGCTGTTAGTGCATGGGCACAACGTGGGGCTTGAACCCATGAACCATGAGATCATGACCTGAGCTGAAGTCTGATGCTTAACTGACTGAGCTACCCCTGCGCCCCTGTAGGTAAATATTTTTAATTGTTGCTCAGTTGATGCAAGCTTATCATATAAATTGAAAACTCAAAAAGATATTCTAAATAGCAACTCCCCAAATTAAACTCTTAATCAAAAGGTAAGTGATTTTGTGGGAAATCAGCTCTGTAGATATTGGATTTGCCAATCTCTATAATCATGTAAACTAATTACTTATCATAAATATTACATTTAAATATAATAAATAATAATATATAAAATATATATATATTCCCAAAAATTAGGTGTTTTCACTACTCTAATAAGAAACAATCTTTCTACTAGAAAGTCATTATAACTTACTAAATATTTATTATATACATCTTCTCCTAAACACTGTGGGGATTATACCAATAAAGAGATTCAGATTCTGTTGTCAGCAATGTTGTAATCTACGAAGCAGTTGGTTCTCATAAGACAAGCACACAAATAATTTCAATTACATTCAAAATGTGATAAATGCAATGATTAAGGCATAAAAGAGTAAAGTGATTCAAAAAGGAAATTATTACATCCAATTAGAATACTTAGGAAAAACTTCTTATAAAGCAATGGTTGGCAACCTTAACTGCTCATTATTATCGCCCTGGTAGCTTTAGGCAACTCTGGTAACCAGACTTCACTACAGACTATCAGAATATCTCAGGGAAGTGGCCTAAGCATCAGAATATTTTAAATCTCCCTAGGTGATTGCAATGTGCAGCCAAGTTAGAGGACCATTGTTATAAAGGATGGGGGTAGGAAGGAGTAAATAGAACTGAACGATGGGTAAGATTTGAGTTGAAAGGAAGAAGATACTGGAGAACGTGGAAGAATCTTCTCCTCATATGACTGATTATTTTCAGTTTTCAAATCAGAGCCCAAGTATAATATTCTTTCAAATGCTCTGAAAAACTTCACTCCACTGATGATAGTAATAATAATGGTAATAAAAGCTGACACATTTTTATAGCCCTTGCTATATGACAAGTATCATTCTAAGCACTTCAAATATATTTCAAAATTTAATCTTCCCTCAAACACTAGGAGATAGAATTATTATTCCCATTTTTCATGAGAGGAGGGTAAATAACTTGGCAAGGTTATACAGCTAACAAGTGGCAGAACTAGAATTCAGATATAATGACTTCAAAATCCATGTTGAAACATGGCCAACAGGAGCTAGATGTTCCTTATCAAGACTCTCATGGAATCCAGGCATATTTCAATCACACCATGAATCACATCATATTGTAAATGTTTACTAGATTTCTCTCCTCAGCTCATCATTTATTCATTCATTCATGCATTCAATAAACAACTACTGGAAATGTGCTTGGTACTAGATATACAAAGTCATATATGTGATATTTTATCTGTCCAGAAGTTTTAGTCTAGAGGAGAGTTCAGCAAACTACAGTTCACAGGCCAAACTCTGCTGGACATCTGTTTTTTAAATTTATTTCTTATTGAACCACAGCATGTCCATTGGTTTATGTACCACCTATAGCTTCTTTCATGTTACAGGATCAGAGTGCAATAGTTGTGAGGGAGACCATCTGGTGGCAAAGTCTAAAATATTTACTATCTGTTTTCTTATAAAAAAAAAAAAAAAACTTTTGCCAACCCCTGGTCTAGAGAATAAGGCAAATAAGAAAATCATCAACAGGGGCACCTGGGTGGCTTAGCTGGTTGTGCATCCAACTCTTGATTTCAGCTCAGATCATGATACCAGGGATGTAGGACTGAGCCCCAAGTCGAGCTCCATGCTAAGCATGGAGCCTGCTTAAGATTCTCTCTCTCTCTCCCTCGCCCCTTCCTCTCTCTTTCTCTAAAATAATGAAAAAAAAAAATTTAAGAAAATCATCAGTGACTATCCAATAAGGTACATGTTATTGGTGACCAAGATATTATGGGAATATAAAATATATCTAGAGTAAGTTACATATATAACAGAATATTATTCATTATTATGAATATTGGAATAATGGAAAAATATTACGGCTGAATATTTTCAGCCCTAATAAAGGATGGAATCTTACCATTTGCAACAACATGGATGGATCTAGAGAGTATAATGCTAAGTGAAATAAGTCAAAGACAAATACCATGACTTCACTCATATGTGGAATTTCAAAAACAAAACAAATGAAACAAAGAAAAAAGACACAAATTAAAAAAAAAAAAAAAGACTCTTACTACAGAGAAAAACCAATGATTACCACAGGGGAGGTGGGTGGGAGACTGGATTAAACAGAAGGGGATTAAGAGCACACTTATCAAGATGAGCCCTGAGTAATGTATGGAACTGCTGAGTCACTATATTGTACATCTGAAACTCATATAACACTGTATGGGAAAAAAAGAATTCTAATTTTTTCACCCACTTCCCTAGAGTGAAAAAAAAAGCTACCACTTTGTATTGTTTTCAACTGTATAGATGTATATATCTATTAACAATAGTTTTACAAATATGAAATCATTGCAATTTACTGTACCTGGAAAATTCATAGGCAGCTCAAATGGTTGTGGACGTTCACAACCCTCGATGTGCTCACAAATTTCAGCTATGATCTTCTTAATTTTGAGACCAATAATTTTAATTACTTCTCCTGTTGATAAACAGCATTCATTTCCAAACATTTCATAAATGGAACCTAGAAAAAAGGAAGAGTTGAAACAGCTTTAAAAAAAAAGAAATAAGGAAGAACAAAGCAAGAGTCTAAAGCCTCATCTAAAGTGTTTTTATTCAGTTCCTCTCCTAGCTACCTACTTACTAAATAGGAATTTAATCAAGCTTGGCAAAATGTACAGCATGTACCAAGAAAAATATTAGATTTTCACTTCATGCACTGGGCAAAGTATAAACAACCTTATTTTTGTTATTATTGTAAATTAGATTTATGGTTTCCTCAGCACCTTTAGCTCATCATTCCAAGGTCAAACTACAAACATGTCTTCCCTCGCTGGGATTTATGATCTATTTTTGCTGGGTCACAGAATTAAGCTCCTGTGAGTCAACAATGATCTAAGTATGTATTACAAACAAGGTTGTATTACAATCCAAGATCCAAAGATAGAAGGTCTGCACAACAGGGCCTTATATTAAGAGCATCCTATCTACTTATTAAACCTGTTTCTCTTCATCCTTGTGAATATAAGATTTTTTGTCCATCTAATCTCTTGATTTTTGACAAGCTGGAAACATCTCTTGATATCTTAATGGCAATAGGGGGCAGACCAGCCCAGATAAACTGAAAAGATTCACTGTAGTTCAGAATTTCAGTCTCTTTCCTAATAAACCTTTTATCATAGATACTAAAGTTAAGCTTTCCATCCATTTATTTTCCTTTTATCTCCTGATGGAAGGAAAGTGAGCAGTGAAATAACCAGAACATGAACAACAGGAAAGAGAAGAGGCAAAAATGTCTGGATAATCTACCCCAAGTAAAAAGGGAAACAACTCGAAAACTACATCTCTGAGGTATTATTACTTTACACCTGAACAGTAAATGAAAGGCTGATGTAAAAAAAATTACAGAACTGTGGGGATTTAAACATATCAAATTTTCCCTACCTCCAATATGATTTATATCCTCTTTACCATACTAAAATGTGAACAATATGAGTACAAGATTTCAGGTTGGTTGGTTTGCTTTCTGAATTCTTCTTTATTGAATCCCCTCCTCATAGAATCTTACTGATATATAGCAGGCACCAAAAACATTTTTGTAGCATCATTGGTTATCCTAAGAGTTATGAAGAGTGGCTTCCAATCTAGCATTAAACAACTCTGCCACTGTAACAGAATGTCAACAGGGAGCAGGGGGGCACACACGAATTAGAATAATTTAAGGAGATTTTAACAAAGGGGCAATTTACACAGAGGCACAGACAGTTCTGGGCAACGCAAGAAAGTAAATATCCTGACCTCACTCTTCTCCCTCCGTCTGATCCTCTGCCAGGGTACCCTTCTTTGGCCAAAGTCAGCCAGAAGCCAGAGGACAAGGAAGCTGCTGATGCCGCCACAGAAGTCAGCCTCCAAGGTAGAAAGTGGAAATGCAAGTCCAGCACGCCATCCTTACTGTTCAGTATTTAATGAGGACCATTTTTGCAAATATGCTAGTATATCTGCTCCTCAAGTCCTGAGTATGTACTTTCATAACTCCCCTTTTTTCTCATACTATTCCCTTACTATGTATGTGTTCACAACGTTCATTCACTCCCAAACATAGTTTGTTAGCTGTCTCAAATCTTTTGTGGAACAATTGGAATATTTAAAAAAAAATAATACCAAATATATAGTGACATTTTCCTCCAATGAACTCAGAACAGCTATTTTTTATGATCCTCATTTGGCACTTAATCATATACTAACATTTTATATCTTCAGTATTATCTCATTCTGTACTTACCTTTTTATGACTTTAGTTTGTATTACGCTCCATTCAAACCTCATGAAAGAAAATGTTGCATTATATTATTGCATAACTACAACACATCCACCACTCTTCCTCATTCACTCAGTAAACTTTAATGAAAACCTACTATGTGTCAGGCATTGTGATTAGTGGTAGGTACCAGAGATAAAATGCATAACCTCTTCCTCCCAAAAAGCACTGCCTTGAAGCAAACAGACAAGTAAGCACACACTACAACATATTATCAGAAAGTTATAACATAGAAAATACAGCACATTGTGGGAGAATATTGGAAGCATTTAATTAAGCAATTACAAGGTAAAGCGATTAGGGAAGGATTCCTGGAGGAGACAACAGCTAAGCTGAGCTTTAAAGGAAACAACAGAAGATGTTGGAGAGACAGTATTTGAAAAGGCACTGAGATGTGAAAGAGTTTGATACATTCTGGAAATTGTAAGTAGTTTGTTAATGTCTCAAATCTAAAGTAAGGAAGGGTAAGAAAGAAGACTAGAAAAGAAAAGGAAGTCCAGATCATGCAGCATCTTTATGACATTACCAATAAACAAAGAAGTCAAAGTCTAATGCAACCTCAAAGTCAGAGAATCTTAATTTTCAGTTATCTGGGTCCAGGATCTGATATCAATTTGATGAGAGGTCATATGTATCTAGGGGCTTGCTATCCAAAGTGCAGTCTACTGTATCACCTGGGAGCTTGTTAGATTCTTGGCCTGACCCCAGAAATGCTGAATCAGAATCTGCATCTTTAACAAGATCTCCAGATGACACATAAATACATTAATGTTTGGGACGCTGTGATCTAGGCCACAAATGTATAACTAAAAAAAGTTCTGTTCTGAGACTGTTCCAAATTAACCAGAAAGGGAAGGACATGCCATACAAAAGCATTCAGTGACACTGAGCTGGAGGACATTGTAAATGGGGACAGGGAAAAAGAAAGATTTTTAGTCAGGAAGTGACATGGTAAGATTTTTCTTTGTCATATGAAATAGAACATGAGCTGAAGTCCGTTAGGCTTAATATTGATGCGATGAGTGTCTAATTGTAGATGTAATGTATATCAGACTGCCTTCTCAAAGGTTCCACTGGAATTCAAAATTAAAAGATGAATTTATGCGAGATTATATATCAATTCACAGGACTAGAAGCCAGAGAATTCTACGAGGAGAAAATTCTAAGAGTATTAGTCACCACACAAAAAGGTTTTGACTCTTCAGGTCTCTTTCCAAGAAGCTCTCCTTTTGAAAAAAAAAAAAAAAGTCACTTCTTTCAGTCATACAAGGAAAAGAGCCTCATGCAAATACTAATCTTTTATATTTACCTTTAAATATTTGTGACTTTCAATTTTCTCTAATCAAGAATGCCATTAATTCATTTTTAATAAAGAAAGTGGTTGCTGACACAAAACACTAAAAAGTTATGTCCATGAAAGGTAGCAAGAATGTATGGCAAATCACAAATCCCTGAAACTTGAAGGGTTCCCGTACTCTATTATCATCAACATAATGTCTCCTAAAATATATTTTTCCTCAGTGAAAATGTAAAATGGTTAATTTTTAAAATAGCCAACTTTCATAATCTCAGAATGAGCACATATAACATACGTAATTGCCTTTTAAAAATTTGCTGAGATATGCCTGAACTATGTGTTTATGTATAATACAGATGTAGATATTAAAATAGTTTTCATTTCATTTTAACCATGACATATATTTTGAATATGCAAATCTCGAATCTATTAAATCTTTATAGACTGATTCTTTCCAAGTCAGAGCAT
This sequence comes from Panthera uncia, assembly GCF_023721935.1. Classification (NCBI taxonomy): domain Eukaryota; kingdom Metazoa; phylum Chordata; class Mammalia; order Carnivora; family Felidae; genus Panthera; species Panthera uncia. The sequence continues at coordinate 83,940,479 of NW_026057580.1, forward strand.
ATGTATTCAGGATAATGCCAAACATCAGAGGAAGCTGGAACAAAGCAGCCTGTTTTCAGTGATCAAACATTGCCCCTGAAGGCTGTAATGAAAGAGCCATGTGCCTTTGAAATCACCTTCTCTGTAATGCTACTTTGCTCAATAAAAACGACACATTAATATCCTTTTATGAGCTCATCCCTTACTTGACAATCCATATAAGCAATGCTATGATCACATTGGAACAGCCAAAACAATTGGTTCAATAGATTTTCTTCCATTTCGTATACAAAGTTAAAAGCATGTGGCGATCAGGAGAAGGAAACTTACATTATTTAGAGGCTATTTCCCCTTTACTCAAGAGGTACCCATTCTCTCCATTCCCTAATTCCTTCCCCTGCCCTACCAGGTCACTCACTCACCCCTTTACCTCATCAGCCTTTCAAAATTCAACAAAACCTAAAGATTCAGCTCCTATTCATCATCTTCTTCAAAGTCTTTCTTGATTCTTACACCTAGGTGAGAATTATTCTCTCCTCTGTGCTCTAAAGCAGTTTGCATGTATCTCCATTATAGCCCCTATGTGATTATTATCACAGCCCTTATGCGATTATTATCACAGCCTGCTATTGGGATATTATCTTCTACCCACTGATATTATGTATGTTTTAGAATTTATCATGAGTTCCTAGAGAAGTGATAACTCTTAACTATATTTATACCTACCCTCACATTAAACACAACTAGTAACGCAGTTTTTGACACTTAGTAGATCCTTGGTGAATATTGAATTATATATAACTTAGCTTTACTGTCAAGTGACAATAAATTATTGTGAATATAGTAGAAAGAATGAGTAACCAGCATATCATTTGACATATTTAATATCAAATGTACAAGCATATGTGAGATTAACCAGACAAGGCATAGATGGGTAATTCTACAATATGAATCTCTTACTCATTAAGTTTCCTATTTTACCATTAAGTTTACCATCTTTATATTGCTGAACCTGAGGGTGGTGCTCATGAAACAATCTGAGACAGGTGTAGAATTAAAAAATTACATCTGCAAAGTTTGATTGGTATTGTATGACAGTGTATATAGAGCCTTGTCAGATTGGGATTGCCAGTGAAGATGTGTTTTTACTCCTCATAAACAGGTGTGAATATTTTTTCTTTGCTTAAGAATAGTGCAAATTACCAAGAAGAAGCTTTCCCACAAAGGAAACATGTAAGTATGAAAAAATTTTATTAGCAATGTCATACTTGGTGGTTAAGGCATTCATTGTAGTAATAAATACAATTTTCTAAATGAAACTCTAGATAGTGTACCACAGGCATAAAGCTTGAAGTGGCCTATGGCTGTAACAGACATTTACATGGCCAGTCGTCCGTAAAAAGACCATCTCCATTCCCTGTAAAGCAGAGACAAAGTTATTCCCACTATATGAAGAATATGCCTAAAAATAGATAGATGAACATCATATTGGAACGCAGTGTGGAAATAAGTAGGCATGAAACAACAAGCTTTCAGCTTTACTGGGGTTGGATACTACCAGCTGATACTGGATATACCACAGAAATGTATACAAATTTGAACACTGATAGGAAATGATCTCGAAAGGTCATACAGACTCTCTTACCCTACTGCCAAAATATCGACATAAAGAGGGCAAAACTTTGGCATCAGGTAGTAAGAAAAATGATGGCCACACTAAGAAAAATTAAGGTATAACGTCTCATCTCTATAAACATGGGGTTCTTCTTGTGAGATGGGCATGTAAGTGTTATCCAGGAAGTTCAAGGTTAATGACAGGAATATGCCGGAAACTGTAGTGAATGTTGGTGAGCCTCTAGAAGTATAAACAGGGAGCCAAACTACAGAAGGAGCCCAAGTGTCCATTGATTGATGAATGGATAAAGAAGATGTGGTATACATAAAAATGGAATATTACCCAGCCATCAAAAAGAATGAAATCTTGCCATTTGCAACGTATGGCCAACTCATCTTTGACAAAGCAGGAAAGAACATCCAATGGAGAAAAGACAGTCTCTTTAACAAATGGTGCTGGGAGAACTGGACAGCAACATGCAGAAGGTTGAAACTAGACCACTTTCTCACACCATTCACAAAAATAAACTCAAAATGGATAAAGGACCTGAATGTGAGACAGGAAACCATCAAAACCTTAGAGGAGAAAGCAGGAAAAGACCTCTCTGACCTCAGCCGTAGCAATCTCTTACTCGGCACATCCCCAAAGGCAAGGGAATTAAAAGCAAAAGTGAATTACTGGGACCTTATGAAGATAAAAAGCTTCTGCACAGCAAAGGAAACAACCAACAAAACTAAAAGGCAACCAACGGAATGGGAAAAGATATTTGCAAATGACACATCGGACAAAGGGCTAGTATCCAAAATCTATAAAGAGCTCATCAAACTCCACACCCGAAAAACAAATAACCCAGTGAAGAAATGGGCAGAAAACATGAATAGACACTTCTCTAAAGAAGACATCCGGATGGCCAACAGGCACATGAAAAGATGTTCAACGTCGCTCCTCATCAGGGAAATACAAATCAAAACCACACTCAGATACCACCTCACGCCAGTCAGAGTGGCCAAAATGAAGAAATCAGGAGACTATAGATGCTGGAGAGGATGTGGAGAAACAGGAACCCTCTTGCACTGTTGGTGGGAATGCAAATTGGTGCAGCCGCTCTGGAAAGCAGTGTGGAGGTTCCTCAGAAAATTAAAAATAGACCTACCCTATGACCCAGCAATAGCACTGCTAGGAATTTATCCAAGGGATACAGGAGTACTGATGCATAGGGGCACCTGTACCCCAATGTTTATAGCGGCACTCTCAACAATAGCCAAATTATGGAAAGAGCCTAAATGTCCATCAACTGATGAATGGATAAAGAAATTGTGGTTTATATACACAATGGAATACTACGTGGCAATGAGAAAAAATGAAATATGGCCTTTTGTAGCAACATGGATGGAACTGGAGAGTGTGATGCTAAGTGAAATAAGCCATACAGAGAAAGACAGATACCATATGGTTTCACTCTTATGTGGATCCTGAGAAACATAACAGAAACCCATGGGGGAGGGGAAGGAAAGAAGAAGAAAAAAAAAAAAAAAAAAGAGGTTAGAGTGGGAGAGAGCCAAAGCATAAGAGACTGTTAAAAACTGAGAACAAACTGAGGGTTGATGGGGGGTGGGAGGGAGGGCAGGGTGGGTGATGGGTATTGAGGAGGGCACCTTTTGGGATGAGCACTGGGTGTTGTATGGAAACCAATTTGACAGTAAATTTCATATATTAAAAAAAAAAGAAGATGTGGTATACATAAAAATGGAATATTACCCAGCCATCAAAAAGAATGAAATCTTGCCATTTGCAACAGTGTGTATGGAGCTAAAGTGTATTATGCTAAGTGAAATAAGTCAGCTGGAGAATGACAAATACCGTATGATTTCACTCATATGTGTAATTTAGGAAACAAAACAGATGAACATATGGGAACAAAAAAAAGAGAGAGAGAAAAAAACATAAGAGGCTTTTAATGATATAGAATAAACTGAAGGTTGATGGAGGGAGGTGGGTGGGATATGGGCTAAATGGGTGATGGGTATTATGGAGGGCAGTTGTTATGATAAGCACTGGGTGTTATAAGTAAGTGATGAATTACTAAATGCTACTCCCGAAACCAACATTGCACTATATGTTAACTAACTAGAACTTAAAAATTTGGCTGAAAGAAAAAGAGAAAGAAAAAGTATTAACACAGAAAAGCAATGAAGGCCAGAATAGGTTGGAAAGGTTGAAGTTTGAGAACCAATATAGCAGATTAAAATAGTAGTGAGGCCAGAAACCAGAAAATGCCCACTTTTTAACCACTCTATGTGATGTGTGTAACATTTAAATAACTAAGTTTTAGTGGCTAAAGAACAAAAATTCATAGTTTTCTATGTTAGCTAAAAACTTAATGTTTGTTTCATGGCAGAATCAATTAAATAGGTTCAATAAATCTATAATGAGTTTGCAAATTGGTATTAAGTCATCATTGTGGTTCTTTGTGTTAACAATTATCAGAGCAAAAGGATTTGGGATGTGTATGTATGAAATGAATATCCATCTCTCCTACACATCTATGAAACATTTTCCTATGATGATGAAACAAGTCAGTGGTTCTATATCTTCTGACACTACTACTGATCAAATATTCCCCACATTTTACCCAAGTTTTAACCCTCAAAATAATATCATAAATAGTATTATAATTTTTCATATGAACAATGTTGCACTGGAAATTGGTTTATTATTGTAGGAAGACCTTGGTTTCAAGTACATTTTACATACTTTAATATAATTGCTTATGTTTTATACCCTAAATACTAAATAAAGGTACTATAGACTTCTAAGCCATTTAAAATAATAAACCTGTTCTCTTCATCTCATTTAATGAATATAAATATGCTGATTGAATAGATTATACATGGGCTCCAATGCACTGTAATGTGTTCATTCAATGCATAAAAATTAAGCTCTACTGTATTATAAATTTTCCTTAAGTTCATTAGCATTGAACACTTCATTAAGTATTCTGCTTATGAAATATGGTTGAGAAATTGAGAATAAAGTTTTAGAAACTTTTGTAAGAATTTTGAAGCTATTTTGTGCTCACCGAATTAAATATAAAAGATATGCCTGTATTTTGTATGTCTTTGTTTTTTAATTTTATTTTATAATAATTCATTTATATTGCATTTTATTGTAATAAGTACCAGCCCATAATGGACTGGGAAAACAAGAGAAATTGGTCCTTCACCACAGCCAGTTGATTCTAAACCATTAAGTACACATGTATGACCAAAGTCAACGAAGGGAACCAGGATATAGTCTCAGGAAGTTAGAAAGTTAGAGTGAAATCTGAACACACTGGGAAAAGGAAAGTTTTAAACGAATACACTAAGTCTTAGCTGGTATTATTAACTCATCTATCTCAATGTCACCAGCAGCCTGAGTGCCCTGGCTAAAAAACACAGGAATTTTAATCAACTTGACAGTAATAGTTCTAATTGAAAATTATTACATTGGCATTCTAATTTGTACATTATACTCCTCTGATTGTACAAGGCAATGCTTGAACCTAATTGACCCTGGATTCTTTGAGTTTTTGGACCTACACAGCTAAGATCCAAAGCCATGAGCAGGTGAAGTCCCCTAGGAGATGGATTCCATGAGTTCTAACTAGAGTGCCAAGTATTCTGCATGAGAGGGATGACAAATATCTAGACTATATTCTACCATTTTCCTCTCCCAGCACTAATCCCAATGGCACATGTCCAGCTGAATCCCAACCAGGCCTAATAATCAACTTCAACATGAAGTTCCAGGTGACCATCCATCAACTGAAGGTGGCATGCCAGGTATGAAATATTTCCAGCCCAGTCCTGCACTATGACTTATCCTGTTTTAAGCCCCACTGGCTGATATTTATTTATTTATTTATTTATTTATTTATTTATTTATTTATTATATTTTTAAACATTTTTAATCCTCATATTGAGCTAATTTACTCCCAAAGGCTTAGTTATAAGAAATCTGTCAGAAGAATATAGACTCCCAGAATCTACCATTTTTTTCCAGGCCATCTCTCTGAATTGAGGCATAAAACACTTAACTTGATAACAATCACAACTTCATATAGCTGGATGGCAGCCATAGGATGAGTTTCAATTTCATTTACATCTCTAAGCACAGTGCTGTTAATTCTAATGATCTCTTGAATCATTAGGTTTCAGTGTCAAACAGGAGCTTAAATACCATCTAATCCTACCTACATTACTACAATGACTGAGTCTCTATACAGCATATCTACCAAGCAGTTGTCCAAACTATATTTGAACACTTTCAGTGATTGATTCCAATTATTTCAAAGTAAATTACTCCACTTTTGAGCAATTCTCACTGTTAAGAACCTCCACATTTTATTAAGTGCAATATGTGTTCCTATAGGATATACACAGTAGAACTATTTTTAGCCATTGGAATCATACAGAAAACAACCATTTAATTCTTCTTGATGGCAGCCTTAAAATGTTTGAAGATAGCTGTCACAGTTACCCTTTCTAACAAATCAATCTGTCAAACAACTGAAATATGTTCAGGGCCACTCCTTACAGCATAGGTTGCCCCATTATAAAACTATTTATAGTGCAACTTACATGAATGTGAATGGCATTCTCTGAGTTGTATAACATGGTATCATGCTTCTCAAAAAGTGTGCCCTTGAGTGTTTCAGGGAGGGTTAATAGTGCCTACTGAGGAGGGCTTTCTTCTTCTTCTTTTTCGTCTTCTTCTTCTTTTTCTTCTTCTTTTTCTTCTTCTTCTCCTTCTACTACTACTACTACTTCTCCTTCTTCTTCTTTTTAAGTTTATTTATTGAGAGAGAGAGAGGGCATGGGCGAGCATGAGTGGGGGAGGGGCAGAGAGAAAGAGAATCCCAAGCAGGCTCTGAACTCAGCGCAGAGTCCAGCACGGGGCTAGAACTCATGAACTGAGAGATCATGACCTGAGCCGAAATCTAGGTGGACATTTAATCAACTAAGCCACCTGGGCGCCCCTCAAAGGTTTCTTGCCATGAAACTAAAAATCTTTGAATGAGGAATAAGGCAGCCATTTCACACTAGCAATATTTGGCTCTGCCATCCAGTGAGTCAAAGTAATTTTTATAGAAGATAAAGTAAAAATGTCCTAAGGCTAAGTAGTAAGTTTAAGGAAATAACACGTCATCAGTAACTGGATTCTTCTTCTGCATTTCTCCCACCATTAAAGCCAAGACATGAAGTTTATTTTCCCAGTCAAGGAGAGAGCTTTAGTCATTATTTAGTTCTGAGATTCAAAGAATTTGTCAATACTTGGGGAGATAATAATCCTGAAAAAATAGACTTTATTAGAAGGGGAAACTGTTTTTTTCCACAACTGCCAAAATCTTTTTATATGAATGTAAGAATCTAATAATGGAATATTATCATATAGTAGATTGTAGATGGGTGGGGGGCACTCAGTGCATGACATAAAGGAATTGCCTGTCCACTTGCAAAACAATTAGTATTTTTTGTATTTGCAAAGATGAAAAAAACCAATATGGTATTTTTTACTCCCAAAATTTGTTCTTTGTGCCATGCCAGGAAAAAATTAGTTTTGTAAATCAAAGCTTTTGATTTATAAAAGCTGTTTCTTACTGAGAGAAGTAAAAGCCAGGTCCTAAAGAGGAAGGTCATAGAATTTATACTCCAAAGTTAGTTTGTAAAGAGAATAGAGGAATCCCAGAGTATCTTTTGGGAGGCCAGCTGGGAAGGAGAGAGGTGAGCTCAATGGAGAGTCATCTCGAAGATTAGTAGGGGAGAGGCACAGAGGCTGCCATAAGTAGCCCTCCCATTGTCCTCTATGATCAACTCCAGGAATCTGTGACTACGGTCTGGGACAAACGACCATTCTAATAAACACTAAATTAACATGAAAAAACAAGCTTAGTTTCTCAGCTCCTCACTTCTGTCTTTTAAAGGCTTCCTTCAATAGCTGCCTGAATGTCCACCCTCAGGTTTGATGATTTACCAGAAGGACTCACAGAATTCAGAAGAGCTGTTATACTTACACTCATAGCTTATTATGAAGAAATGATACAGACCAGCAGGAGACAAGGTTCCAGTTGTCCTTTCCCACTGAAGTCATATGAACAGAATGTAATTCTACCAGCAATGGTGGATGACAACATATATAAATTATTGTCAACCAGGGAAGTTCACTTGAGCCTTGGTGTCCAGGGATTACATTAGAGGTGAGTTACATAGGTGTGGAGTGCCCATATGACTGACCTTAATTACTCAATGTTTAGCAACCCCCTCAGAGGTCAAACTAATACAGCATGGCCCAGAACCCCAGACATAGAAGAACTGACATTTACCATAAGTCACATCATGAACATAAGCTATCTAGAGTGGCCCAAGTTCCAAAGTATACACTCGTATCAGGCAAGATATTCAAAAGGAGTCAGTCAAAGGCCTATCCTTTCTTTAGATTGTGCAGAGTTTGAACATCCAAAGTCTGCTGAGTTAACCCTTTAGTATACACCATGTGTCAAGATTTTGTTGAAGCTTGTCAGAAGTTGTCCAAGACTTGTAAAGAGCAAAAACAAGTAACAGCTGTCTTTTTAGTGGAGAGCCGAATATCATCTAGCAGACTCTTTAGAAACTGTCTGATTCTATAGAGATATGCAGCTTTGAATATGATTACATTGACTTACAGAAAATTGATAGATATAAATGATACTTAGCAATGCAAATGATTATTTACCATTGAAATAAAAATAGATTTTTCCATTATACATACAATTGACCTATGCCTTGTACAAAAGATAACCCTAAACATTGCATATTCAAGGATGATAATCAGGTTTGAATACTGGAAAATTTATTTCAGCATTTCTGACTGTATTTTTGCATGCATGTATGTGTGTGCTTGACATGGGTTTAATATCTCACTGGTTCTCTGATTTAGTGAGTTTAATAAAATCTTTCATGTGTTCATTTTATGCTTATATGGGAGTGATGTTTTTATCTTTGTGAAAAATTTTACTCTATCAGTCTTACCTTAGTTGCACAGGGTTTGCATTCTCTTTTCAATATGTCTACTTGTTTGTAACAGAGTGGGACCCTTGATTCCCAAAAGTGCATTGACAATGTGATAAACAGAATATTCAATGTCTACATTTGGGTGGAAATGTAAAATGTTGAAACTCACTACCCTTACATTTGTAAAGTGTTGTATAGGATTTATACTGCAGATTTCCTTTTCTGTTTTTGTCTGTTTCTTTGTTTGCCTGTTTTCCCTTCCCTGTTTTCTGATTTACTGAAGAATTTTTAAAAAAATAATTGGTACGTAAAGAGAAGATTAAAGATTTGTATTGTCCTCAAAATATATTAAATGTACTCAAGTTCTTCTATCATGTGTAATATTTATTATAAGGCACCTATGCAAAATGTCTAGAGTTTATAGTTTTATTCAGTGAATAATTTTTTTTAATTTTTATTTTAATTCCAGTTAGTTAACCTACAGCATTATATTAGTTTCACAAGTACAATGTAGTAGTTCAATACTTCCATACATCACCCGGTGCTCATCTTGACAAGTGCACTCCTTAATTTCCATCAACCTATTTGACCCATCCCCCCCACCCTCCTCCACTCTGCTAACCATCAGTTTGTTCTATATAATTAAGAGTCTGTGTCTTGATTTGTTTCTCTATTCTTCTCCTTTGCTTATTTGTAAATATTTTTAAATAAACACTGATTAAAATCATTATATAGTTATGTTACTTAATGATATAATTTATTTTTGCAGATCAAATAATTTTTCTTATAAACTTTTCCCATTAAAACAAGTCTGCAACAGATAAAATTTCAATATCATTTTTAAGAATGGTAAATGTTTTTTTAATTTTATGTTTGAAAGAGATTGAGAAATTATAAAACATAATAAAATTCTAAAGTTCATTCTACATGTTAAATCACCCAGTTTAAAGAGCTCACCATCCTTATAATTCTATGAAGTTTTGAAAACAGTGAAAGTTTCATATCTAATTGAGCTGACAGGTATAATATTTAAAGAATTTCCAGTACTCAATCTTATAATTACTAAATATCATCTACCAAGATCCTACACAATTCAGAACACAATACCAGAAACTAAAAATACAAAAAGTCAACCAATCCAGCCAAACAAAAACAAAAGATTATTTTTCTTTGGGAAGTTTACATTCTAGGTAATTGGAAATTGAAGGTACACACAAATGGTAAAGAAAGAAAACAAGTAAACTAGTAGACACTTAGCATTGGCTAAGCCTAATAAAGTTTTTTGATATTTAATAGAACTGATCGTAGCCAAGAAAAAAGGGGAGGAGGGTTACTGTACTGTAGAAAAGAAAATTTGACTACTTTTTTCAGAAGACTGTTCCTTTCTTTTGGGCAGAAAAAACACGAAGAGCTCCTTTAGTTATATAAACCGTTGTTGTTCTGGGAAAATCTCTGAGTCAACCACTGACTTGAAGGCAGCTGTGTTTAGCCAAATGATTTCTCTGTAATATTAATTGATATCTTTGAGCCAAAACTCTTTCTCTACACTGAGAAACAAAATAATGAATGGTTGTGAACCCAACCCAAGAAGCTCAATTCAGCTGCTGAAACAAATCGTAAAACAACAGTTGTTTAACAAACAAACAAATATCTATTTCTTTCTTAAGTAACAATTTACTGCTAACTTGTCAGGGTTTATATGATATCTGTATTGGTTCCAGCTTTTTTGTAACCTCTCATTTCCTCAACATGAGACTTTGTGTTATGTTCTAAGATGTCTGCTCCTGCTCCTATGATCATGTCCAAATTTCAGTTAGTGACAAAGATGAGAAAGAGAGATGGAGAAGAGGAGGAAACATTTCTTTTGTTTTAGTGGCATACAACAGAAATTTCACACATCAAATACGTTCACAATGCACTGGCCAAAACTTAATCAAGCTGCCCAGATAAGCTTCAGGCGAGCTGTGTTGTATCATCTTTAGCTGGGTAGCTGTGGTAACAGCTGAAACCATTACTACAAAAGAAAGAGAGAATAGATATAGTTAGGAGGACAATTAACAGACTCTCATCCAAAAGGTGAGGGAAAGGTATGTATATTTCATGATTTAAATTAAGCTGCACTGTGTCTGTAAATCTTACATTGCAGGGGTGGGGGACATATAGTTTTCTTTGAAATACCAAAGCCAGGAGGTCTGTTGTTGAGGTAAGACTGCAGGATGGAATTTCAGGGCTGATCTTTATCTCTGCCGAAGAGATACAATTATCAAACCCCCACACACACAGGCACCAATGCATGCATAAAATTCCTCTATCCATTCCTTCTTAGGCATTTAACTAGGTAAAAATCACAGATAAGAGTGCCACTCTAGGGTCAGGTTCAAATCCAGGATCTGAATTTAATAGATGTATGACTCAAGCAATATCGTCATCTGTAAAATGGAGATAGTACCTCAGTTTCCTTAACTTTAAAATGAGAATATTAATATTACTTTAAATAGTTACTTTGAGGATCAAAGAAGATAATTTTTAATGTTTTTTTTTAATTTTTTCTTTTTTTATTTTTGACACAGAGAGAGACAGAGCATGAGCAGGGGAGGGGCAGAGAGAGAGGGAGACACAGAGTCTGAAGCAGGCTCCAGGCTCTGAGCTGTCAGCCCAGAGCCCGATGGGGCGCTCGAACTCACAGACCGCGAGATCATGACCTGAGCTGAAGTTGAATGCTTAACTGACTAAGCCACCCAGGCGTCCCAAAGAACATAATTTTTAAAAGCATATGGACCAGCACCTGGTATCTATTTAGCACTTAATAAACATTAGCCATCATTGATGTCATCATTATTACTGCATATGATGGTAAGACCAAATAAATTAGTATAATGTTATAGTATTGTAAGCTAGTGTGATTTTCTTGGTCAAGATGATAGATAAGTGGGCTCTTATGGATGAGGGTGGGGTTTTCCCTGAATAAAGAAGAAGAAGAAGAAGAAGAAGAAGAAGAAGAAGAAGAAGAAGAAATTTTCTTTGTCAATCACCCTAAGAAAGAGAAGTTTATGGAAGAGAAAACAGAAACTTGAGAATGGCAATGAACTTTATTCCCAACCTGTACCAATGAAACCTGGTATGCCACAAATAGGTTACAAGGGTGCCGACATACTGAACTCCCCATTCCTTGAAGTAACCACCTGAGGTGGTTCTGGAATGACTGGTGGTTTTGGCTGGTAGCCTCTGGCTGTAGGTTGCCTTATCTATGTACCCCATGTGCCAAATAAGTATTCCTATTATGTATACGTGTCTGACATAATTAAGAGTTGGGAGGAATGGTCTAGGAACACTCCTAGTGAAAAAAATAAGTGCTTTCTTTCATATGGAAGTTGGCTGAGAAGTAACTGTTATACCAGGCAAGGTTACAGCCCTATAGCCATTCCGAAAGGCACCCTGAATGACGCTTTGTGTGCTTATCAAATTATTCTTTTTTTTCATATTTTAATCTATTCAACAAATTAACTGAATGCATGCAATGTGCCAAACAAAAGAACTATGTTAAGTACTACTGATATAATGGTGAGCAAATGGCATATGGGCTCAACTTCATGAAGATTTAAATAAATTGAAATAAAAGATGTTAATCAAATAATAATAAAAATATATAATTACAAAATGATAATTACTATGAAAGAAAATTGCATGATACTAGGAGAAAGGGACTGGGCTGCTGGGCTCTATGAATAGTACATCCATACTATATTTACTTATTAAACCATTCAATAAACATTTATTAAGTATCAGGCATACTAATCTCAAGGCTACAGTGAAGACTTATTAAAAACTTTCAGCTGGGACTTCTGCTTCTGGGAAGATGAATTAGACATAAATGTTCCTAACTTCATATATCCTAGTCTTGAAGGTGAAGAAGCTGGCAGCCTAGAAATGCCAATGGGTACAAAAAAACAAAACCGCCAACAAATCCTGTTCTCTCTAGCTAAAGAGTAAGGAAAGGAACAGCCTAGTAAGAAAACCTTTTAACGTTACCACTTTACCACATAAAGGAATTTGGTTCTATAGCAGGAAAGGATGAGTGGAGACTTTAGAATCCCACCGTTGATGAGTGTAATTAGACACTCATCCACCCATTACTGGGGTGGTATCAAAAAAGGCAGAGTTGAGATGGGACTTAACACCTTTGTGAGCTGGTAATAAGCTCCCACCCCCTGTCAGGGAAACCAGGTAGAAAGAGTCTGGACTTTCACCCTCACCCAGGAATACTGAGGTGCCCTATCCCCTCCCCATCTGATGTCAGATGTCTAGTGAAAAATCACAACTTTCACCACTGTCCAATGTAATGAGGCACCTCCCCACCATAAGGCCATGTGAGTAGTAGTAATGAGGCACTACCATGCCTCCCATCAAGAGTGGTGTCGGTGAAGGCTCAATGAGGAGCCAGTTCTCCCACTCTGGCAAGCAATAAGGAGGATCCTTTCCCCTGCAAGTGTCAACAGAGGATAAAGAGGAAGCCTGAATTTATAACCCCACCGGGCAATAATGAAGCAGGGCACACCATTCACTGCTGGAGAAACACAAATCAGAAACCAAACAGAAAACTAAAGATATAATGGTAGACTTGAACCTTGATATTCCAGAGTTACATAAAATGTAAATGGTCTAAATATATCAATAAAAAGACACTGACAGAGTAGATTTAGAAACATGATCTGATTATATACTATCTACAAGAGATTCACTTCAAATATAACAATACAGGCAGGTTGAAGAAAATGAATGAAAAAGATAGATCATGCAAAACGTTTATTAAAGGAAAACAGAAGTAGCTATCTTAACAAAAGGTATGGTAAACCTCAGAGCAAAGAAAATTACTAGGTATAGAGAGAGACATTACATAATGATACAAGGGATCTAACAGGAAGATAGAGCAATCCTAAATGTGTATATGACAACAGTTACAAATGTAAAGCAAAAACTAATATACTGAAAGGAGACATAGACAAATCACAATTATAGTTGGAGACTTCAAATCCATTCCTCAACAACTGATAGACATACTAGACAGATTATTGCTAAGGATATAGAAGAACAACCATGTGATAAAACCACAGGATCTAATAATCTACATTTATGGAACACTATACTTAACAACAGCAAATACACACTGTTTTCAAGTGCCCACCAGAACACATACCAAGATATCTTGTGCCATAAAACAAATCCCAACGTACTTAAAGAATTGAATCATAGTATTCCCTGACCACGATGAATTAAATTAAAAATCAGTAACAGAAAGATAACAGGAAATTCTCCAAACACTTGAAAACTAAATGCCATTCCTCCAAATAATCTGTGGACCAAAAAAAAAATTTATAAAAATGTTTAACAGATTAATGGTTGAAAGGAGTTAAGGACGTGACTGGGAAAGTGGGAAGGAAGTAGGAGTAGCTTTTATAAAAGGGCAACATGAGGGGTGCTCGAGTGGCTCAGTTGGTTAAGCGTCTGTCTTGGGGTCTGGTCATGATCTCACGGTTTGTGAGTTTGAGCCCCACAGGGGGCTTTCTGCTGTCAGCGCAGAGCCCACTTCAGATCCTCTGTGTCCCTCTCTCTCTGCCCCTCCCCGGCTTGTGCACACACTCTCTCTAAAAAATAAAATAAATATTTAAAAAAGGGGGGAAACATGAGTGATGAGATGATAGAAATGTTCCGTATATTGAATAGATCAGTATCAATATCCTTGCTGTGATCACGTACAATCATTTGGTAAAGATGTCACAATTGAGGGAAACTGTGAAGGACACATGGGATCTCTGTATTACTGCTTATAGTTGCGTCTGAATCCTCAATAACCTCAAAATACAGAGTTTAACTTAACTCAGTGTGTGTGTCTGCAATCTTCTCAAAATAGTTCAATTTAAGTGTGTTTGTGTGTGTGTGTGTGTGTGTGTATGCGTGCACTATGCATGTGCTGCAGTGCAACTTTCCACATCAGTGACAGACTGAGAAAGCTTCAAACACAGAAACACATTCAGACAAGACGAAGTAGTAGAAGCAGCCCGAAGAAAATTTTAAACCACAAAACTGAAGCCAGTCCTCAGGAGAGTCGTGATAGCAGAGGCAGAGGCCGTGGGTTATATTAATATTGGAGAAGATGTGGGCCTCTTTCCCCTTTGGGGCTCCCTCAGAAACTCCAGAGCAGAACTCTCCAACAGAACTTTCTACAATGGACATATAATTTGAGCTGTCCAACACTGCAGCTAATAGCCACACAAAGCTCAAATGAAACTAATGTAACTGAGGAACTCCATTTTTAAATGTACTTACTATAATTATTTTGAATTTAAATAGCCACATATAGCTAGTGACTACTATACTAAACAGAACTTTCCTTTTCTACTAAAAAAATGGGGGGCGGGGAGACTTAAATGAGAGCCTAGATTTTGTTACTGATGAAGTGCTTCAGAGCTTTGGTAATTTGGGCACCCGTGCAGCACCTGGATTGTCCTCTTGTTAATGATGTCAGCAACAAAGTACAATCTCTTATATATGTAGTAGTTAATACGTGCTTATGGCCAAAAGGAGTTGATGTGGATGGCTGGTTATTAATGATGATGGAAAGGGCATTCCAGAAAGTAAAAATATCACTTTTCAGATTTAAATTAACATGTGTTAGAAGATTATCTGACATCAAGTATCTTTCCAAGATGATCTGATTACAAAATAAAAACGCCATGGTTGGAGAAAACTTAACAGTAGATTTGAAAGACTTGAACTGCAGGCAATATAGTACTCTTGCTCTGAGAAAGTTCTCACAAGAGCTGTTTGCGGGGTCACAAGACAGGGGCTGCTGGATGAGAGCCTAAAGTAGAATGGCAGCTGCAAACCGGAAATGGGCCTCCATGAACTGGTAAAAGAAAAGAAGAAAAATGAGACCAAAATGACTTCCAGACCACGAAGCTGGGGCACTGAGAGAATGATGGATACTGACGAAAAGACAAAAACGGGAAAGGAATAAGGAGCTCAGTTCTGGATACACTGATTCTATTGTCCAATGATCATCTTCTGGTAAAGATGGTCCTATCTAGTTCCTCTTAAACAACAGTTTGCCAATGGGCTGCACAAAAATTAATTGGGAAGAATTTTAAGATCCAGATTCATGGGCTGTATTCCAGAAATTCTAAATCGGATTCTCCAGGGTGGAACCCAGGAATATGTAATTAATTTAAAATTCTCTAGTAGATTCCAAAGTTTACTTAGGTTTGAGAAATACTGTTACAAATCACTAACTAGTTATAGGGAAATCAGGACTACATATGTCAGCCTGGGAAATCATACACATTTAGGACTTACATAAAACTATAAGAACAAAAACAAAACAAAAGAAACTCTAAGGATAGATCTCCACTGAGAGCTAGAAGAGAGCATCTGGGGCATGTGTGAAGATAAATGTTTAGTATTACTATCATGTGCATGTAATTTATTTCAAACTTCAGCATAGACAGTGAGATACATATGTGTGTGCTCATTAGTTTTAACCTACAGACCCCCTGAGGAAGAGATGAGGAAAACGTTAACATTTAAAAAAATTTTTTTTTTTTTAATGTTTTTATTTTTGAGACAGAGAGAGAGCGTGAACGGGGGAGGGTCAGAGAGAGGGAGACACAGAATCTGAAACAGGCTCCAGGCTCTGAGCTGTTAGCACAGAGCCCCAAGCGGGGCTCGAACTCACGGACCGCGAGATCATGACCTGAGCCGAAGTCGGCCGGTTAACCGACTGAGCCACCCAGGCGCCCCAACATTTTAAGTACAATAATCAGAAACACAAACCCAAGATGACTAGTTAATATACAAAAGATTAATCAGAAGTCCATATTCTTTAAACAACTGCCACAGGTCTTACTACATTTATTTCCTATTAACACAGAACTTTCTTAATTAGCATAATGAATATTATTAGTAAGACTGATTTGTTGGTGAAATGATGTTCAAAATGTGTTCATTAATTCCAGAGGTAACATAGGCATGTCTGTTCTTGCAAAGGGGTATTAGAATCTAATAAGTTCAATTTAAGTCCTGTGTTACACAGCCCTGGTTTAGTGGCTGATTCAAAGCAGTTTTGACATTAACTAGAAAGGTAGCTGTATTCCACTTCTGGAATATTGAAGTCTCTAATGAACCTGTTCTGCAAAGTGCTATCAGAGCTTATAAAAAAGACAAACAGCTGGGATTACATCAAGCTCTCTGGTCATATAACTGTTTTTATGCCTGATTGCAAATAAGTGTTTCACATTTGGCAACATTTGATCTAGGGTTTTCTTTTATTGTTGTGTTTCCAAGGATTGAAGGCAATCCACATCTATCAAAAATAACCTAATAATGGTGCATGACCAAATCAATTCTGGTCAGATTGCAACAAAAGTCATATTCTCCAGCAAGTCTGACAGGATTTTTTTTTTTTTAATTCTCATTATATAGGATGAAATTAATGTTCATCAACGGGTTACTTCAATAATAGGAGCTGCTTTTAACTGAGCAGTGAGCCTGTGGTTTTTTAAAGAAACACATGATGTTTTCTTAATAATTCTCTTTTTTTTCCCCAAAGGAATATAAATTAGAAAAGCAACCAGCATGAAACCCAACAGTAAAAAATACAATGCTACAGGTCACTTGTTAGATGAATGGCAACTATCAGTAGTTAATTTCACTGTCAAATTTTTAATGAGAATTTACAAATGAATGGCTTAGTATTCCAAGTTAAGAAGAAAATGTTCTTAATAGGAGAAATTAAAATTTCCATTCTTACTTCTATCTTTAGTGGTTACTTCTATCACTCATTTAAGCTTAAAGGATGTGTTACAATAACAAGTAGTTTATTAAATGTCAGCTTAAAAAAAAAAGTCTACTTCAAGATAATGTTATTTAGATACCAGAAAAAAAAATTCTCTTAGATATATTATCTGAAAATTCAGATGGTCTAACAGTTGACAGAAACTGTATCAATTCAGAAGTGACCACATATGACGAGCACAACCTGATGAGCACGTTACTATAGAGCATGTCAAGACATGGAGTAATTGCACAAAAATGTAACTTTGAACAGGTCTCTGCCTCTATAAATTAAGGTTAGTTTTGTTGCTCTAGGATGCTGTCTCATTCTAAAAACAGTAGGTTTACTAGAAGTGTAGAAAGTTACTTTTTAAAAAATGGACACATTATTCGGGGGTAAGATAAAATGGATTCTTAGGGCTGTTAGGGAGGGAGGGTGGATAAACTGTTTCTGCCGTGGCTGCTCTGCTGCACCGGGAGAGGCCCCGCGGCGGGAGAGCTGCGACAGGGGTGAGGGCGGAGGCGTCACGTCCCCACAGCCTCCGGCCTGTATTTCAGGAGCTGGAGGGGCCGCTCCGTTTCCGACCTGACCTGTCTCGCTGAGCTGGTCTTCCAGGATTTACAACCCGCCCTCCCCAGAGGTTGGTGCCCCGTTTCACATTTTCCCAACGGGGCCGCCTGCACGAACCCTTCCTGTGCTGCTGGAATCTAGAATCCACGCGCGAACCCGGAGCCCACTCCAGTCCCAACTCCCGCCGGGTCTAATCCAATCACTAGGGTCACGGCCACGTTGTTCTCCTGATTTTTAAAAAAATAATGCAATGCCTGTATACTTGATCTGGAATTTTTGTTGTTGTTGTTGTTGTTGTTTCTGGTCTCATCTCCATTATTATTCCCTTAATTGTCCTTTCTTTGAATGAAAAACTTAATGGCGTTGGGTTTTACATGCCCCGCCCCAATCGTGCTTTACTACAGTACTTAATGGGTAATTAAAGTACGTTACTGTTAAAGAGCATCTGTAAATGTATCCAGTTTCATTTGCCTAACGTACAAAGGGGAATGGAAGGGAGGCAGGGAGGATGGCAAGGGTAAGAACTAGTCTGTTTCTGACCTAAGACAAGTTCAAATTTCCATTATTGTCAACATTCTATAAATTCTTTTAACATGCTCAATAGTTACTTTTTTTTAAACTTCTGTAATACATACACTGTATTTAAATAGGAATATATTTAAATTAGTAACTATGTTATTAATGTTCAGAAGCAGAGTGGTCTCTGACAATGAACAGTTAATTCAAAATTCAAATGATTTGATTTCATGAGTTCTGGAAGAAATAGTTTAAATATGTTTTAAGCTTTTCCTGATGTCAAATAGGGAAGTCAAAAAACAAAATGTTCTTGGGCTTGTGGTTAGAATTCATACATTGTTTATATGTCAGGTGTTCTTTTCCTAACTGACACAAATGCTGAATCACTAAAACCAACACTACTAACCTAGAGTCAAGCTCCTTAGACCTAATTACTGTTTATAAAAATCAGAATATTGGATAGCCAACTTCATTACATAGATTAGTAGAAAACTTGCTCCATTTTCCAATAAATAATTTTTCTTTAAAATAACAAAATCTTGCTAAATAATGACAGTCCCTTACCATTTAAAAAGCTTTATTCTATGTGAAAAAGATATGTTTCTCATCTAAGGAAATTTCATCTCATTGTTTTTGCTAAAATCTTGGTTTTAAAAAGGTGTGGTAATTCCAAATATTTATTAGGAGTAAAACAAAGTAGATGTCCCAATTAAAATGTAAAGTTTTCAAATGCAAGAATTTGGATATTGTATCAAAGACATTTCTAAAAATAATTTTTCAGATTTTTTTTACACATTATTTGAAGTTACTTTCTCTTCCATTTTCAATACTTAACTCATTAGTCATTTAGCAGTGCCTAACAAAATTTATCAGTATGATAATAAACAAAAACATAAATCACTACACTCAAGGCAAAAGTTTCAATTTTCTTTTCCTTTTGTAAATCTTGTTCAATGTGACATAATTGACCAATAATAATTTGTACCTATTAAAAGGAGTTTAGGTAATTAATATCCCAAACCAAAATGCCCATTTCACAGCATTTGAAAAGCTAGCAGACAATACAATTTTTACTTAATCACTTTCTCAGTCACTTCTTTATACTTACAAAATGAAGGAAGCACATGAATAATCTGTATTTACATGGTTACATGCAAAATATATGCCAGCATTCCATTTTTTAACTTTGCATCGCATAGTCAAGGTTGGTACTTAACAATAAATAGGTTAGAAATTTTTAAGTTGAACACCACTACAGATGTGAATAATGTACTCCATTGTACAAAACTGTCTACATTTTGGAACATCTCCACTTAAGTAAACAACACAAAAAATTTTCTAGCAGTTATTTTCCTCTGCAGCTTTTGTATGTAATACAACTGAAATTACTCTTTTCCGAGCTTCTTTTGTTTGTTTTTAATGTACCTATTTTAGGACTTTTTCCTAAAATAAGGCCTGTTGGAGCTAAATTTTAGGGAAAAAAGTATTCCATTTCAGAACACAAATAAAAATGCATTGAACTTTAAAAATTATTGTACATTTTTAAACTTGAATTTTGATTCTTTTTTTTTTTTAATGTAATGTTTAATTACACTGAAAGGGTAACTTCTTATTGATCTGTACTGTATGGCCTGAGGGCATCCTAGGAGCATAATTATACAGTAACTGAAGTGTCAAGTCTGAGATAACAAAAATGGTTCCAAAGTTTTTGTAGAAAAAATATTTAACATAACATCATTTCCAATAATATTATGCCTTAAAAGAAGGTAGCTACAAATGTAATTTATGCATATATCAGATATAATTACAATATATATTTTTAAATGAACCTGAATATTGAAGTCTTACAAATTCTATTCTTTTTTTTTTAATATGAAACTTATTGTCAAATTGGTTTCCATACAACACCCAGTGCTCATCCCAAAAGATGCCCTCTTCAATGCCCAGCACCCTCCCTTCCCCCCCCCCCCCCCCCCCTCAACCATCAGTTTGTTCTCAGTTTTTAAGGGTTTCTTATGTTTTGGCCCCCCCCCTCTCTAACCTTTTTTTTTTTTTTTCCCCTTCCCCTCCCCCATGGTCTTCTGTTAAGTTGACAAAGCAGGAAAGAATATCCAATGGAAAAAAGACAGTCTCGTTAACAAATGGTGCTGGGAGCACTGGACAGCAACATGCAGAAGGATGAAACTAGACCACTTTCTTATACCATTCACAAAAATTAACTCAAAATGGATAAAGGACCTGAATGTGAGACAGGAAACCATCAAAACTCTAGAGGAGAAGGCAGGAAAAGACCTCTCTGACCTCAGCCACAGCAATTTCTTACTTGACATCCCCAAAGGCAAGGGAATTAAAAGCAAAAATGAACTATTGGGACCTCATGAAGATAAAAAGCTTCTGCACAGCAAAGGAAACAATCAACAAAACTAAAAGGCAACCAACGGAATGGGAAAAGATATTTGCAAATGACATACCAGACAAAGGGCTAGTATCCAAAATCTTTAAAGAACTCACCAAACTCCACATCCAAAAAACAAATAATCCAGTGAAGAAATGGGTAGAAAACATGAATAGACACTTCTCTAAAGAAGACATCCAGATGGCCAACAGGCACATGAAAAGATGCTCAACGTCGGTCCTCATCAGGGAAATACAAATCAAAACCACACTCAGATATCACCTCACGCCAGTCAGAGTGGCCAAAATGAACAAATCAGGAGACTATAGATGCTGGCGAGGATGTGGAGAAATGGGAACCCTCTTGCACTGTTGGTGGGAATGCAAACTGGTGCAGCCAAACTCTATTCTGATAGTCCTTTTGGTGTCCAGCCATATGCCACTGACACGGAGCAAATTTATATTTAATGAATCATTATCAATTTTAAATTTGGAGATATAGTAAGTTTTACTTAATTTTAGAGCTCAGATGTAGAGGCGCCTGGGTGGCTCAGCAGGTTGGGAGTCCAACCCTTGACTTCAGCTTAGGTCATGATCTCATGATGCATGAGATGGAGCCCCATGTTGGGCTCTGGCGATGACAGTGTAGAGCCTGCTTGGGATTTTCTCTCTCCTTCTCTCTCTGCCCTTACCCCATTTGTTCTCTCTCTCTCTCTCTCTCTCAAATACATAAATTTGTATAAAAATAAATTAATTTTTTTTAAAAAGCTGAGATATAAAATGTTTTCAATTTTCAACATTTGTGAACTTAAGCCGTCCTGAATCTCAACAGCAGTTTCATACCTGTGAGGCTCAACAGAACGTATTACAAACAGAAACAATCTACTTTATAAATTTAATGCTTGTCTTTAATAAATATTTATAAGTATAACTTCATGTAGAAAAATACCGGTATTCTATTTTCATTTAGCTAAAATTCTTTTTTAAAAATGTGCAAGTCATATTTCATTAGATTTTTACATAATTTCATTCCTCTTAAGTCCACATGAACCAGTGTCAATGTTGTGAATACATATTAAAAAGAGGAAAAAAAGTGTTCTTGTCTGAATATTTAAAGCCTATGAAATACAAATAAATGTGAGTTAAAGGCAATGCTATAATTTTATAATTTGCCCTGATTTTACTACCATGTCCCTAGCTGAGTAAGCCTGAAAAAAAATTAAGCTCAATTAGCCATAAAATAATTACTGTTGGCATTAAAATAGGTGTAATTTTTTGCTATATGAACCCTCATAAATGTATCAAATCCATAAAAGTCATGTTCATATAATGCACAATTCACTAAGTATCATTATTCAGTGTACTTTTTCAACCACTTTCAGAGTTAATTATTTAATGTCATACTAATCAAATTGTAATTGTAGTCATTAATCATAATAAGTTATTAAGAGACAAAACAACCTTTATTTTAGCAATGCTATTTGTAGCCAAATTGCAGTAAGTTGTTATAAAATTTCTTAAAAACCTATGGTATATAATGATAGAATTCACTACAGAATTTCATAAACTCTTCATATGGGCAGAACAAGGAAAAACTTTTAAGTTTTATCTTTTGACCAGGGGTAAATGATATGGAAATAGGTGACCTTGAAAAAAGAAATAATATCACCCAAGATACCTCCAAAGATTAAATATTTTTAGAAAAATAATGAATTAAATAATTTAAATAGGATTATATGTATACATTTATACATATGAATACTACATTTGTATACAGATGAGCATATATAAAGTTTCACTTATTTATATATGTTGTACTAGATATATTTATGTATAAATATACACATATATAAAATATATTTATATATGAATTATAAATGCTTACACATCCAAATCTATATACAAAGGACATAGCACAGTGTTTAGTCCATAATAAGCCTTTAATATATAGGGCTATAATTATAATTAATAACCTAATCTACCATAAACTATGTGCTGAAAGTAAATATTTATCCCTGACACTCTCTTAACCTAGTGTTCCATGTCATTTTTTCAAAAACAAGGTACCTTACTTTTTCCTGCTTCTCCTCCAATGAACAAGAGGATTTGGGGTTTTTTTCTTGTTTTTTGGTTGTTGGTGTTTTTTGTTTTATTTTGTTTTTTTGGCTTGACAGCCTCCTCCGCTTTCCATACTCCCATACTGGTATTCATTGAGACCCATATATTTCTTTGGACCTGACATATGGACTACAGGAAAATTCCTAAAATAACAAACCTTTTATCCACTTACAAATCTGTAATGTTAAACCTGTAAAGTTTACTACTTCTTTTACATCAGGTGTACATCTTTGGTGGTCCAATGTTCATTTGCATCTGAATCTTCTATAAGGGCTTCAGACTCATTGGACTCTAACTGAATCATGCCTCCATCTGCAAAACCACTGCTGCTCTTGTAATAACTCTTTAAAGTGATCTATTTTTTAATCATCTACCATGTTTACTTAGTCCAGGAACCTCAGGTCTGTCATCACCTCCCCACTCTTGCTCGCTGCCTTTCATAAACTGTCAAGACCAGAAGATTCTATCTAAAAAGACCATGGATTCTGTCTCTCTCCTATGTCTATAGCTGCTTTTAGCTTCTGGTGTTTGTCTCACATCTAGACCAACTGCATGCTATAATTTTTTTTGCCTTAACATCTCATAAATTCTTCAGCTTCTCCTGTAATTTTCACATTACTTACAATGAGTATGTTATACTTTTATAATTAGAAAAACACACTATAAAAATAACATCTTTTTATAAATTTCCTATTGACTACAGAATAAATTCAATATCCTTATTACAGTTCAGAAGCCACTTAAAATATATCCACGAATTACCTGATCATCTACTATTCCCTGAGCTGTCTTTGGGCCATCTTTTGAACGTTCAAACTTATATGACATTCTAAGCACTTGTCTCTCATCCTGAGAATTTCTTATTTATCTGTTCATCTTCCATATAGTGTGCAGGCCCCAGGAAAAAATACTATAGCCCCTTGTCAAACTTTCTCTGGCTTCTTGGGTGGTGAGTTATGCTCTCCCCAGCATTCTCAAAACAGTTCGTGTCTAGTAGAGCACCTTCTGCATTGTTTCATAAATATTTATTTTAAAAAATCTACCTCCTTTTACTGACCTTTGGAGTTGTTAAGGGCAAGGACAATACTTTATTCATTTGTAGAAGGAAGAAAGGAAGAAAGAACAGAAGGAAGAAATGAAGGGAGATAGATATGTAATTTAAGGAATAATTTCCATGATTTTAACACATTTTGGAGGGAGAAAGAAATATAATATTTAATATACTCAAAGCATGGTACTTAAAAGTTTTACCTCCCAAAAGGGGAGAAACATCTTCATGGTATTTAAAATTTTTTATACGAAACACTTTTTAACATTATATTTATGGATTCATTTAAGCAAAACTATGCTCTGACCTCTGCAAATGTGTGGTTACATCAGCATTGCCTTTCTTGCTAAACAGTGAAAAGAAATGGGTGATGGTATCTAAATTCGTTGTGAAGAGAATTCTAGCATTGTTTTAGTTGTTTTTGTTAATTTAGACCGGTATCTCCAAGTACCCAATTCTTCCAAGAGTAAAATTCTTACAATGTCCAGAAGACCCTTTTAAGGTTCTCCACCATTTCCTCTCTGATATAATTTCTGGTCACTCTCCCCCTCCTTCCAGTCTCACTGATTTCTCACTTTTTCTGAAATATGATAATACATTCTTGTCATAACACTTTGCTGAAGATGTTCCCTCAGCTTGGAAAGCCATTTACCCAGATATCTGTTTGATTAACTCCCTCACCTCTCTCAACTAGAGTCTTTTCTACCTGAGTTGTTCCCAGTATGCTTTGTAACTGTGTAGAAAAATTGGTTATTTCTTCCATTACTCGAATTTAAGGCTTTAGAAAATTCTGGCTAACTCAATTGGATCTCAGATGTAAAGATAAGAGTTAAAACTCTTCTAAGAGAAAACTATGCAGTAAAGGATTAACTCCATGGACTTGGAATGCTCAAACCCTGTAAATTCCAAAGAAAGGACTACCTCTTTGACAGGCTTTTAAAAGATAAAGTCTAAGTCTTTGGAATATCCTGCCAGGAAATAGTATTTCTGTATATCTGGGTTCTTGGACTACACCAGATAGTGTATGATAACAGTGTGATTTATGATGAATGCCTGTTTTTATTCACATGGGTCCTGGATCACACTGTATCACTTGACCTCTGGAGGTGCTGGAGCCTCATAGCTAGAGTCAGTCACACATACTCCATACCAATGTGACGGCTCCAATAAAAACCCTGGACACAAAGGCACAGATAAACTTCCCTAAATTGGAAATACGTTGTGTTGTGACACATTAGTGCTAAGAGAATTAAGTACTCTGCATATATTTCCATTGGGAGAGGACAAATGGCAGCTGGTGCCTGTTTTCGCATGGACCCTGCCTTTTTCCCTTCACTGACTTTAATCTGTATCCCTTCTCTCTATATATTTTAACTCGGAGTCTTGTATTTCTAAGAAATCATCAAAACTGGGGGCAATCTGGGAACTCCTCAATACAAACATAGGAAAAAACTTTTGTGATCTTGGGTTAGTAACATGAAAATAAATGCATTAGCCCTAAAGAAAAAAAATGATAAATTAGACTTCATCAAAATTTAAAATATTTTTGCTTCAAAAGATAACATTAAGAAAATGAAAAGAAAAGCCACAGAAGTGAAGATAATATTTTCAACTGTATATCTACAATATAGAAATAATTTTTATAACTCAATAAGAAGACAAACAAACATGGGCAAACAATTTGAAGACATATTTCTTTTTAAAAAAGGACAAATTGCTATAAGCACAGGAAGGAAATGTTCAACACCATTTGTCATGGTGCAAATTATGCAAATTGCAATATGCAAATGCAAATTAAAAATACAATGAGATATTATTGAACATAATATAAAGATAGACAATACCACGTTTTGGTAAGAACTTGAAGAAACTGGAATCCTCATATATTATAAATAGAAATGTAAAATGATTCATTATTCATAATGTCTCCAAAAGGGCAAGTGTCCTTTAACTGGTGTTGGATAAACTGGTGTCCTTTAACAAGTGTCCTTTAACTGGTGTTGGATAAACAAAGGTAGTATATCCATACAATAAAATATATTTAGCAGCAAAAGGGAGCAAAATACTTGTTCATGTTGCAACATGGATGAACCTTAAAAACATGCTAAGTAACAAGAGCTAGATGCAAAAGACTATATATTTGTATCATTTATTTTATATGAAACATCAAGGAAAGGCAAATTCATACACAAAGCAGATCAGTGGTTGCCCAGGGCTGGAAATGCAAGTTACGGTTATTGGCAAAGTGTTCAAGGGACTTCTCTGAGAAGATGGAAATGGTCTACAACTGGTGGTGGTTGCACAACTCTATAAATTTACTAAAAATCATTTAATTGTACACTTACAATGTATGAATTTTACAGTTTAGAAAATTATACCTCAATTAAAGTGTAAGAAAAATCTTGTACGAAAAGGCAGAAAAATAAACACCAAATAAATAACTTACTACATATGAAAGAGATAGGTCTTTTGCTACAGAAAAATGAAGAACATAATAAAGATAAGGAATATAGGGAAAGAAGATGGAAATTTTTCAGTATCAAATAAGGTGGTCAGGGTAAGCCTCACAGAGAAAGGAGTTAGCCAAGGTGACGTCCGGTAGAAGAGCTTGCCAGCCTGAAGGAAAAGCATTAGCAAAGACAGGAACATATCCCCAAGTTTGAGGAAGAGTGAGGAGGCTTGTGGCTGGAAGGAGGAGACTGGTAAATGATGAACTCAGATAAATGATGGGAGCAAGAAGAAAAAAATACGGGGCCTTATTACTCATTATAAGGTTTTTATTTTAAGAAAAAATGGAAAGCTACTGGAGACTTTTTAATAGAGAAGTGCATAATCAGAGGTACAATTTCAAAGCATGACTCTGGAGGCTCTTTTGAGAATAAATTTTAGGTATGAAAGAGTAGAAGCAGGGAGACCAATTAGGTGTCTATTTTGATAATGCTGGCAATAAATTATGGTGCCTTGAACCACGGGGGTAGATGGAATTTGTGGGGGAAGAAAAAACAAAGCATGGGGAAAGGAATTTTGGCATCAGTTTTTCTCTTTAAAAAAAAAAATTAGTGTTTATTTACCTTTGAGAGACAGAGTGTGAGTGAGGGAGGGGCAGAGAGAGGGAGACACAGAATCTGAAGGCCAGTTCCAGGCTCTGAGCTGTCAGCACAGGGCCCAACACAGGGCTTGAATCAACAAACTGTGAGACCATGACCTGAGCTGAGACGCTTAACCGACTGAGCCACCCAGGCGCCCCAATTTTTCTCTTTTTGAAAGTTAACTCAGGGGCTCCTGGCTGGCTTAGTTTAGTAGGGCATGTGACTCTTGATCGCAGGGTCGGTGAGTTCAAGCCCCATGTTGGGTGTGGAACCTACTTAAAATAAAATTTTTTAAAAAGTCGGGGCGCCTGGGTGGCGCAGTCGGTTAAGCGTCCGACTTCAGCCAGGTCACGATCTCGCGGTCCGTGAGTTCGAGCCCTGCGTCAGGCTCTGGGCTGATGGCTCGGAGCCTGGAGCCTGTTTCCGATTGTGTCTCCCTCTCTCTCTGCCCCTCCCCCGTTCATGCTCTGTCTCTCTCTGTCCCAAAAATAAATAAAAAACGTTGAAAAAAAAATTTAAAAAAAAAAAAAAGTTAAATCATAATTTCATAAAAATCAGAAGAGCATACACCAAAATATTAACTGTATTTTTCCATTTGAGGAAGTTATTGATAATTCTGTGCCTCTGCATTCTCCAACTTGCCAGCCATGTGCATACACTATTTCTATAAAGCAGAAAAATAATTTTTTCAATATTCGGGTCACTGAACACGATCATAATGTAACCAAACTTACTTTTTTCCCAAATTTTTAAGTCAAAATGGTTACATATGTGAAGTAAACAGTGATGAATGGTAATGTTAGCAATATGAAGAGTAGTTAAAGAAGCAACAGATGCTTCCTGACCCCAGAGCAGTGAACTCACGCTCCCGTTAACATGCAGTAGTATTATTACCAAATAACTTTCCTGGCATTATAGGACTCTCTCCTGTGTTTTTCTGATGCCTAATTTTTGAAATTGATAATAAATACAGTTCCAGCCATGATAAATATAACCTGGATCAATCAGGAAAGTTACAGTTATGCTCACAATCTCAAAGTCTTGGAGATTTAAACAATAAAGATAATGTTTCTTTTTTTAAAATGTTTATTTATTTTGAGAGAGAGAGAGCAAGAGTGGGGAAGGGGCAGAAACAGAGAATCTAAAGCAGGCCCCGAGGTGTCAGCGCAAAGCTTGACACAGCTTGAACTCACCAACTGTGAAATCATGACTTGAGCCGAAATCGGATGCTTAACCGACTAAGCCACCCAGGCACCCCATAAAGGTAATTTCTTATTCCACTACATGTCCACTACAAGTGGGTGAGGGCAAGTTATCCAATAATTGTAGTCATTTAGGGACGCAAACTGTCAAAGATTCCATTTTGACACGGCCTACCAGGATGAAATACGTTAAATTATGAACTGGTTTGTAAAGCATCTGCCTCCAAATGATACACATTACTTCTGTTGTCATTACATTGCCCAATGCAAGTTCTATGGCTAGAAAAGAACTGTAACCTTATGATGTACTCAAAAGGGAAAACTGGGATAAATGAACATTAATTTTTTTTATTCTTTAAGTTTGCTTCTTGGTCATAAACTATTCTTTCAAAGAATTGAACATGGGATGATGACACAGGTCAAGTTACCTACAATTATAATTATTCATGAACTAGCTTGCCCAGTGCTATAATCCGGGATTTGTGATGGCAATCATGCTATCTCCTAATATGGATCTCATAAGCAGACCACATATCCCATAGAGTATTACAAGATGTGAGGTAAGAGAAGAAAATATGAGCTTCAGTTAATGTTCATTTCTACATAAAACAAATAAGAACATTAAGTTATTCTAGTAGTTAATATAAATGTTTGTAATATTTAATTTTAAGTTTGCTAATATTTAATATTAAAAAATCCTAGGGGAGCCTTTGTGGCTCAGTCAGTTAAGGGTTCAACTCTTGCTTTCAGTTCAGGTCATGATCTCATGATTTGTGGGATTGAGCCCTGCGTTGGGTTTTGCACTGAAGTGTGGAGAGGGCTTGGGATTTGCTCTCTGCCCTTCCCCCGCTCACATGTGTTTTTTTTTCTCTCTCAAAATAAATAAACACGAAAAAATTAAATTAATAATCCTAGTTTATTTCTACATCAGATGGTAGTCCACATCAGATATATATTTCTACATCAGATATAGTCCAAAATATAATGAGTCAGACTGGGCATTCCGAAAAATGAGAGTTAAAAGAATGTCTTAATCAAGAGAAAGGAACCCTTGTGTACTGTTAGTGAGAAGGCGAACTGGTGTGGCCATTGTGGAAAACAGTATGCAGGTTCCTCAAAAAATTAAAAATAGAACTACCCTATGATCCAGTAATTGCACTACTGGGTATTTACCCAAAAGATACAAAAACATTAATTTGAAGGGATACATGCACTCCTATGTTTACAGAAGGATTATTTACAATAGCCAAATTATGGAAGCAGCCCAAGTGTCCATAATAGATAAATGTATAAAGAGATGTGGAATATCTTACACACGCACACACACACACACACACACACACACACAGGAATACTATTCAGCCACAGAAAAGAATGAAAATCTTGCTATTTGCAACAACATGGATGGATCTAAAGAGTAGAATGCTAAGTGAAATGAATCAGTCAGAGAAAGACAAATACCATATGATTTCACTCATGTGGAATTTAAGAAGTAAAACAAATGAACAAAGCAGAAAAAAAAGAGGCAGAAACCAAAAAACAGACTCTTAACTATAGACAACAAACTAATGGTTACCAGAGGGGAGGTAGGTGGGGTGATGGATGAAACAGGTGAAGGAGATTAAGAGTACACTTATCTTGACGAGCACTGAGTAATACATATGAAACTGTTGAATCACTATATTGTACACCTGAAACTAGTATAGCATTGTTTGTTAACTACACTGGAATTAAAATAAAAAAAATTGTCCTAATCATTCATTTACCTGCAATACTTCCATATAATGGATTTTATGAGTCAAGTTAAGTTGCCTTAAGAATTGTTATAATCTAATTTTAAATATACTAACTCTCACAAAATAGACAATAACTTTGCAAGATGCTCACAAAGACACTTGAGAATTGAAGATTGCAGGGACTAACAAGAAGAAAATGACAGCATGACACATCTATTCCTAGTACAAACTTGTCATCAGCTGCATACAACTGCTACCTAAGGAAACTGCCAATATCAAGTTTATGAAAATTCTTCCACATATAGATTGACAGCCACCAACATTAATGAAAATCTGCTCTAAGTATATGTTACATACAGTGCATACTGTTAATTTTATCTTTACTTTATCCTCTTAAAATTCTTACTATTGTGTATGTTTTAGAATGACCATAAATATCAATAAAGAAATATATACAATAAGGATAACATGCTCATTTTTTTTTAACTGATGAAGCTTGCATTCAAATAAAGTCCTGATCAATTAGGTCACTGATGGGGCATTCCAGCCATGAGCTCACTCTGTGGCCAGAACTGGCTTTTCAATTGTCTACTTGAAATTTCCACTTGCACAAATAACAGATATTTGTATTTCACATGACCAAAACAACTTTTGCATTCTCATCGAAGCTTTCCTCCCCCCGGTCTCCACAACTACTCTGTCAAATGCACAAACATCTATCTTCTCTTAAGACTTTCCTTTCTGCTTTCTTCTATATGTTCGAAGTCATAGGAATATTTTCCTCTTCTTCAGATACACCAAGCTCTCTTTGCTCTCCAGATGTTTGCACTAGCTGTTCACCCTGTTTGGAACACTCATCTCTTGGCTAATTTCTTCTCAACATTCAGGCCTCTGCTCCTAAATTGGTTCTTTAGAGCAGCCTTCCCTGATCACCTTCTGTTACAGGCTCCCACCTGCTTCCCTACTGTGCACCAGATTATGTATTACGATGGCCCTGAAGGTCTACAATAACTGTGTCTCCCCACATCCTCACCCTCCTCTTCTACTGCATACCCCTCAGTTGCTCTGCTTCGGCCTCACTGGCTTCCTCTGTGTTTATCAATTAGATGAAGCAAGCTGTTATGTGGCTTGCACTTGTTCTGTCCTCTGTAGGAGTATTCTTCCAGATATGTATAGGATCATTTTCTCAGTTTATTCTGGCCCCTGCTCAAATTTCACCTGTTCAGAGATACCTGCCTTAATCACCCTCTCAAAAGATCATCCCTTCTGTCTGTCTCAGTTTACTCTCTATCTACTTAGTTTTTCATGGCACTTGAACATATTTTAAATCTATCATCTGTTTGTCATTTGTCCCATTCACTGGAATATAGGCTCCAGTAGGATAAGAGCTTTGCATTTCATCCTCCCCCACCCCTTCCCTGCCACTGTAATTCTAGCCTGCTGAACAATACCTGATCTAGTTTTTGTTTTCGTTTTCAGTGCAAAAAATGTGGTTTTATTCAAAGATGGGGACAGGACCTGTGGGCAGAAAGAGTTGCACCGGGGTTCTAAGGAATGATTGATTATACACTTTTAAGTTGGGAAGTTGGTTATGGATAGCTAAGTCTCTAAGGAATTTGGAAGCAAACTTTCCAGGACTGTGTGGGGTCCTTTACTGCTGTCTAGTAAAATCTTAGTCATGAGACCGTTCAGATATATATCAGTGGGCTGTATTCTTTGAGGGTGACTGCTAATACATATCTTGGGAAAGGGTAGAGATAAAGGAAGTTTCCAAAATGATTTTCATGTATTAAAGAAGACTTACAGGATCCTGGAGGTTGGGTTAATGTCAAGCTAAGGTTGCCTTTTGCCTCTAGCAAAGTATTCACATCCAGCCAGTTGAGTTCCTGGAGTAAGGTCACTCTGATCAAATATTATTATAATTTATATACGCTACTCAATGCTGAGACTCACCTGTTTCCCTGTAAAACATGTTGCTATGACCATTGCAGTATAATCATTATTTTTGGTTTTTATAATTACATTTTAATTTAACTTCTAGAGGTCAGACATTTATGTGCATTACATGTTGATGCATTTTGCTCAGTTGATTCCTAGAAATTCTGTAATGGTTTACATACCCACTGATCATGTCTCCTTTCATTTCTGTGCATTCATGCCTATATTGGGTTTTGTGAATCTTTTTAATATCTGTGATATAAGAGGTGATTAAGAATGATTTATTGCTTATTTGTGTTTTATGGTTAATAAATTTGAAAAATTTTTATATGATCTGGCATGTGAATTGCCTTTTACATATTTTTCCCATTTAAAATTTTTTTGATTCATTTCTATTTATTGTTATTTAATTATTTTTATACACATTTAGGTATTTTTTAATAAGGAAGTTTTCTAGGGGTGTCTGGGTGGCTCCGTAGGTTAAGTGTCCAACTTCAGCTCAGGTCATGATCTCATGGTTTGTGAGTTCAAGCCCCACATAAGGCTCTGTGCTGACAGCTCAGAGCCTGGAGCTTGCTTCAGATTCTGTGTCTCCCCCACTCTCTGCCAGTCTCTTGCTCACACTATCTATTAAAAATAAATAAACATTTATATAAATAAATTCTCTCTCTTAAAAATAAATAAACATTTTAAATTTTTTAAAAAAAATAAGTAAGTTTTCTATTTCACAAGTTCAAATTTTCGTTATTTATTTTATATATATATATAATTTATTGTCAAGTTAGCTAACATATGGTATATACAGTGTACTCTTGGCTTTGGGATTCATCTTTTAAATACTTAGTTTTAATATATTCTTCTATGGTTTCTTCATTTTTATTGTTAATGTTTTAACTTTTAATGTTTTTTTTCTCCTTATTTAATTTATGTTGGCATATGTAATAGTAGTGGAATTCAAATTAGTTACATTTTACTTTTTAGGAATGGTTGATCAGTTTCCCTCATTATATACCAACATTATGGTAATCACGATAATAGTTAAGATTTCCTGTGAGATTTCTATGGGCCAGTCATTTTGCTAAATATTTCATACACAATAGTTCAATTTATCTTCATATCAACCTTCAGGGTCATGATGAAGCCTATTTTTCGTGAGTGAGGGACAAAGCAAATGTCAAATGTTAGAAGTTGACTGAAATTATCTATCATTTTTAACAGTCAGGAGGCAGTTGGGTTTTTAACCCACAGTTTTATGCTTCATATCAACAGGGCAACTTAATAAGTTTTTGAGCAACATGTTATTAAAGTAGCATTCAATCCAGTGCCACAAAACTTCATGTCAGCCTTTCTCAAGTTCCCTCAAGCCTCCAAAATCTCTTGTTGTGGAATCATGACCACAGGATGGGCAAAACCTGGTTCTACTCTCTGTGCTGTTAGAAGAAGCAAAAAAAAAAAAAAGATAAAGCATATGTTTCCCTGCACTAAAAACAAGAGACACCAAGATATTGAAAGTAGATGCTTAGAAAAAAAGATATTCCAAAAGAAAACTGGAGAAGTAATATTATTATTTAACAAAATAGAACTTAATAAAAAAAATCATATAGGAAAAAGGATGATAAAAATAGAGTAAGAAGATATAACCCTCACCAACATAAGCACAGGCAGCAACTCAACCTCAAAAACATGAAGCAACAAAAGAGAAACGAGGAGTGAACTAGATAAATGAACAACTGCTGAAAGATTTCTTTTATAAAATCCCCTCAGAAAAGTAGATGAAAAATAAGCAGTGAGAGCAAAATCTGAACGAAACAATTTAAAAATTCAGGCTACTTGGGATATATAGAGAGATGTTATACCAAACAACAAAACATATGTTTTCTTTGAGCACATGTGAAATATTCCAGAGCAGGATATATTTCATACCATGAAGAAATAGAAGCCTCAATCAATTCCGAGGAAACAATATAATACAGACTATTGTTTTCTAACAACATACAATAAAATTATTAATTAAAAGCAAAGATCCTAAAAGAAATCCCATATTATGGTAAATAAATAAAATAAATAGTCATTGGATTGAAAAGGAATAAACTGCACTTTGAAGTGCATAACAGA
Source organism: Panthera uncia (assembly GCF_023721935.1). NCBI lineage: Eukaryota > Metazoa > Chordata > Mammalia > Carnivora > Felidae > Panthera > Panthera uncia. Next base: position 83,974,657 of record NW_026057580.1, read on the forward strand.
GAAAACGCTACATGGTAAAATTCATGAGGAGTCGTTAAAGAAGTACTTAGAGGAAAAATTATAGTTTTAAACTATAATCAAGAGGATCAAGAAATGTTTTTAAAATGACTACTGATTCAACCTAGGAAACTAGAGAATAAGCAAGGGAACAAACAGAGAAATGAAAGAAAATAATGAAAATCAAGCCAGAAATCAATAAAAGAAGCAAAGGAATAGATAATATTAATGAAACCAAATTCTGATTTCCCCTCCAAAAAATTCTGTCGTTGGTCAGTAGTTCATACAGGAGAATTCTAGCAATTTTAGGGAGGAAATTAAAAGTTTCTCTTTTTTTTTTTAAATTACCCAGAAGATGCTTAATTCTCTGTAGTTAATTTCAGGAAGCTAGTTTTATCTTGAATCTAAAACAGATGAGTTTGTTAGTTCATTTCAATTATGATTAAATGCAAAAATCTTAAATATAATATTAAATTTCTACATTATATTTTGAAAATGTAGATATAATATGAAAGGATTCTTCAACTCAAGAAAATCTTTAAAGGTAATGTGTATTAACAGACTAAAGAAGCCAAAGTACATTATTATCAATGAAGAGAAAAATATTCATTGGGTTCAATATACATTTATTATGAAAACACCTAGCAAGCAGGAAATTGATGAAAACTTCCTTAATTTAGTGAAGGTTAAATACCAATTTTATTATTAATTTTTTAAGTTTACTTATTTATTTTTGAGAAATAAAGCACAAGCAGGGGAGCGGCAAAAAGATAAGGAGAGAGAGAGAATTCTGAACAGGCTCTATGCTGTCAGCACAGAGCCCAATGCAGGGCTTGAACTCACAAATCATGAGATCATGACCTGAGCCGAAATCAAGAGTTGGATGCTTAACCAACTGAGCCACCCAGGCGCCCCAGGTTGAATACCAATTTTAGAACATTACACTTAAAAAGAAGGAATTTTTGATGCATTTCCTTTATGATTAGGAATTAGATAAGGATTTTCATTACTGTTTATATACTACTGGAGGCCCTGGCCTACTATGAAGGTAAGAAAAAAAAAAAAAGGTTGCAAAATAATGTAGGAAAGTGATGCAACTCTTGATACTTTCTAATAATATCAGTATCTATTGGCTTTAGGAAAGCCAATGAAATAAAAAAGATAAACTATTAGAATTAATGAGTGTTCATTAGTACTGTTGATATTTACTTGCATTTCTTTCAGTGATAATCAATGCAAAAACAAAAGATATATGATTATTAGTCAATATAGCAATGTATATACACATATGTAAGTAAGTGTGTGCATTCTAGGAAACATTATCTTGAACTCTAATACATGATCTAGAAGATGAGTTTTGCTTTTCTGTTTTTGTTTTAATGAGAGAGAAAAATTGCTCATAGATAGGAAGACCTACTATTTAGAACTTGGAAGTCATAATTAAAAAGATCTCTATATTAGAAATTCCAGCTCAGAATGGTTTCATTAAGAATACTACTAAATATTTAAATGAGAAGTAACACCATATTTGCACATCTTTAAAAGAATTGAAAAAGACTCTACCCAAAGAAGTTCTATTAAGTTCAACATAACTCAGTACAAAAACATGGCTATGACATTATAAGAAATAAAAATTATAAGCAAATTTCATTCTCTAAAAGAGATATAAAAATCCTAAAAGAAAAAAAAATTAGTAAACCAAATTTAGTGTTATATGACCAAATTGGTTTTATTCCTCATGGAAAATGCTTATTTAACATTTTAAAAATGAATCAATATAAAAAACATAGTCATCACAAAAATCACAGAAAGAATATGTGATGAGTTAAATGTACATTCATGATTAAAAATTATTATTAGAAAATTGGATACTTCTTTAACTTAAAACAAACATACTTCAAGATGAATTATTGAAATTTTCTCTCTGTGGTTGTAAACAGAGTTGGGGGGGTTATCATTACTCCTATTTAGTATTACATTAGAAACACTAATCAGTTCTTTAACTGAAAAAAAAAATTGGAAAGAAAAGGTGAGATCTGTCAATGTTCATAAAATACAGGACTGTGTATATAACAAATCCAAAATAATCTAAAGATATGTTTTTAGAATTCAACAAACACAACAAAGAGAAAATGAAAGTTTCAAAAGGTACTATTTATAACGGAATGAAAAAAAAAATCAAATTAAGAATAAAAGGAAGTGCAAGAACTCCACACACAAAAAAGCTATAAAATGAAAAGAGATCTATATAACTAGATAGCTATACCAGGTGTGTGGATCAGAAGACTTAATTTAAAATGGTGCCAATTTGGGGCACCTGCGTGGCTCAGTCAGTTGAGTGTCCCACTTCGGTTCAGGTCATGATCTCATGGTCCATGAGTTCGAGCCCCATGTTGGGCTCTATGCTGACAGCTCAGAACCTGAAGCCTGCTTTGGATTCTGTGTCTCCCTCTCTTTCTCTGCCCCTCCCCCTTCATGCTCTGTCTCTCTCTCTCTGTCAAAAATAAATAAACATTAAAAAAAATTTTAAATGGTGCCAATTCTCTCTAAACCAAGGCATTGCTAAGCAAAATGCCAAGAACACTTTTGTGGAATTTGTAAGTTAAATGTACATGAAATATATATGAAAATTCACATTGCCCAACCTGAAAGAGAATAATAAATTGGAAGAACTTATTCTACATTATAATTCTCAATTTTGGCAGCATGTTATAATCATCAGGGAGATTTTTCAAAACCTGATGGTGACACTGCACTTATCACATAATTAAATCCTTATCTTCTGAGGAGAGACCTAGGCATCGATATTTTCGGTATTTCCCAGGTGTTTCATGTGCAACCAAGTTTGAGAACTACAGGTCTTAGAGCATATCATCATATATAACATAACCTAAATTATGTATTGTTGCAAACCTGCATTAACTAAGATAGGGTGAAATTAATGTAAGAATAGCAATTAGTTGAATGGAACAGAATAGATGCTGTGGAAGGAGACCCACACATGTATGGACACTGTCAATGACTAATGTAGCTCAGTACGGCAGTAGGAAAAAGGCAGTTTTTCAATAAAAGTCACTACACCAATTGGCTCCATAGAAGAAAAAAATAAACACTAATCTCAATCTCAAATCATACACACAAAAAAATCAATTTTAGTAGATTACAGATCTAAAGGATGGAGTAAACAAATGGAATAGATGCTGAGAGAATGTCTTCATGAACTTAGGATAAAGAAAATTTTGACAACACACAAAAAGGAAAATAATTATAAACTGACTACATTAACACTAAAATTAAAAACATCCATTCATCAAAAGGTGACATTTAGAAAATGAAATGTCAATTTATGGACTGAGAGAAGACATTTGCAACACAGGTAACTGACAAAAACTGATAAAGGGTCAGGACCCTCTCTTTCTCTCTCTCTCTCTCTCTCTCTCTCTCTCTCTCTCTCTCTCTCCACACACACACACACACACACCACACACACACACACACACACACACACACACACACACACACATATATACATACATATAAATACATATATATACACATATATACGTATTTAAATTTATAAACTCCAATAAAGAAATGAGCCACCGACATGAACAATGTCTTTCACAAAATAGAATTTCCTAGGTGCCTGGCTGGCTCAGTCGGTGGAGCATGTGACTCTTGATCTCAGAGATGTGAGTTTGAGCCCCATGTTAGGTTTAGAAATTACTTAAAAATAAAATCTTTAAAAAAATAGCATTTCTAAAAGGCCATTGGTCACCAGGGATATGCAAACTAACCATGAGCTACCCTTATACTCTTAACAGAATAACTGCAATTACAAAGACTGATAACATCAAGTGTTACCAAAGACATGGATTAATTGGGACTTTCATAGACTGCTGGTGGGAATATAAATTGGTATAACTACTTACTTGGTAAAATTGTTTCTCATTATCTATCAAGGCTGAACATATACATAGCATATGACATGGCAACTCCACTTATTCATATACCCAACTGAATGCACATACAAGTGAACACACTTGGACAAGAATGTTAATGACATTACTGGTAACAGCTCCAAAGTGGAAATAATCCAAATGTCCGTTAGCAATAGAATGGATAAACAAATTGTGGTATATTTATCCAACAGACTATTATACACACTATATAGAACATCATGGGTTAATTTTACAAAGATAATGTTGAACATATATGCCAACCAGAAAGAATACATACGATAATTTTTCATTTGTGTAAGTTCATAAATGGACAAAAGTCAGGATAATGGTTACCTTTGGAGAAGATGGTGGATAATGATTGAGAAAGGGCACAAACTAGAGCTTTCAGAATATTTGCAATTTTCTATTTCTTGACTACAGTGGTGGTTGTATAAATGTGTTTACTTGTAAAAATTCATCAAGTTGTTCACTCTTTTCTCTTAATTGAAGTGTAACATAGTAGTGACGTAGTAAAGAATGAAGATGGTCGGAACACATGGAGAGACATGCTATATTCTTTTGTAAGATGACATAAAGATGTCAATTTTTCTCAAGTTAATCTATAAACTCAATACAATCTAATGCAAATTCTAGTAGGATTTCTTAAGTAACTAATTTCTCTAAAAACATAATTAAAAGGTCTATGAACAGCTAAGTCAACTTAGAAAAAAGGAGTAGAAACAAGGGACTGGTCTATACATGAAATATATTTTAACACTTAGCCTGGAACCATTGTTACACACATTGGTTGATTTGGGCACAATCAAGAAAAAACAGACTGATGGAATAGAAGAAATATTTCAGAGACAGACTGATCCAGATGTGAGTACCTAATATGATGTAAAAGTAGCCACATAAATCAATTGGGAAAGGATGACTAGCTTCTCAAATGGTACTGGGAAATCAGATTTATTATATGGAAAAATCTAAAACTGGATCCCTCTATACCATATCTAATCCTCCAAATGGTTTAAAAACTAAATGAGAGGGGCGCCTGGGTGGCGCAGTCGATTAAGCGTCCGACTTCAGCTCAGGTCACGATCTCGCGGTCCGTGAGTTCGAGCCCCGCGTCGGGCTCTGGGCTGATGGCTCAGAGCCTGGAGCCTGCTTCCGATTCTGTGTCTCCCTCTCTCTCTGCCCCTCCCCCATTCATGCTCTGTCTCTCTCTGTCTCAAAAATAAATAAACGTTAAAAAAAAAAAACTAAATGAGAAATATAAAACTGTAAGGTTGGTATACAATAATAAAGAAAAATATCTCTGTAATTTCGTATGCAAAGGTTCAAAAACACAAACGATGAAACCAAAAAAAAATGATTTGGGGCTGGCGTAGGAACAAAGATACATTTCTTAATATTGTATACATGGAAAAATATGGTCTGATTCCATATAATCAATTAACAAATGAATTAAACAAAATCCAGTGCTAAGCTGATATAGCAGAGGTGTGTGTGTGTGTGTGTGTGTGTGTGTGTGTGTGTGTATGAACTAGGTCTGATATTTGTCAATTTTTATTGCATAATATAATAATATATATCTAACACATTATTTTGTCTTGAATGAGAAAGATTGGACTGCCAGAAGTTATTTACCTTAATTTTCCAGTAGTTTGTCTGGATCTAATTCTATTACTGCCTCAACCCTACCACTCTTGTGACCAAAAATATATATTTTCCTAGAAAATAACTCTTTGTCTTGCATATATTCAAAGTAATTCCTTAAAGATTCTAGGGTACCTGTTAATAGGCTTTAACATTTTTCTACTGAACTAACATCATAAGTGACATCAAAGCACACTAACTTATTAAATAATCTTAATGAAACCCCGATTTTTCAATACAGATTCTTAAAAATTATCTTGCAATTAGTAGATATTAATTTCTATGCCTTCAAATAAGAATGTCATTATCTAAAGAATTAGGAGCTAGGCCACTCCAGAAAAAGTGAGAGAAATGTTGGCATAAGCAACATTGCAAAGTGGTTCAGAGTTTGGTTAGTTTTTCTTTCTAAACACTGTGCTTTTAATAATTGTTTTTGTTTTTAAAAAATACTTTTTTTATATCCTAGAAATATAAACATGGATAGCGACTTTTCACTCTTGGAGTATAACCCATTTCAAAGAGGCAGAAATAATTTACCACTCATGTTGGACTGTCTGAAGGTCTCCAGAAAGCTCAAGCTTTTCACTCCATTCCTTTTCCCTATCTACCCCGGAGTCCTATTAGTTTCTCTTCTCTAGCACTCTTAGATTGTGACTGTTTTGTCAGTTACTTTCTCTCTTTTGTGATCACCTTCCTTTCAAAGGAACTCACATATTTTCTATTAAAATTTCCCCCTCCGGTTTCCAAGAGTACATATCTTATGAGAACTTTCTAGCCAGCCAAGAGATAGGAGAGTGCTTACCTTCAAAATAGATGCCCGACTGGACTTCTAGAACCCTGGGAAGGGTCCTGAGGTCAAGGGAGTGAACGAATTCCTCCAGCGTCATTGCCATTGCGCTGACCTGGGTCTTGTGCAGACCTGGTACTTACAGAAGCTCCTGGCTTCTGGGTGTCACTTGTCTGCAGTGTAGTTTCCCCTTCTCATTCCTCCCTCAGGCAGGCAGGGATGTCACGCTACAGTCCAACAGGGGTGGAGTAGCTCTATGTGGGTAAGACTGTGAAGAGGGAAGGAGGAGGCAGGGGACAAAGGTGTGACAGCTCTTTTTGTTCTCATTGTGGCTTCATTTCCTTCTGATGCTGAAGTAGAACAGGATGGGGGGGGGGGGGTTGGTGAGCATGTCTAAACAGACAATGCTAAAAAAATGAGAGCTGATTAGCAGCTCGCTCTGTCTGTTGCCAGCCAACAGCAGCAAGACTGGAGTGAGAGTTGCTTGTGGCTTTTCAAAACCAGAAAGGAACAGGAATACAGGACGAGAGTCTAATCTTAAAAATGGCACCATGTTAATTCTTTATCTCTTATTTCATTTCTAAAATTTGGCTTTGTGCCTTATTTGCATACTCTCAGTGCTTTCATATTAAATTTGGTTACAAAAGTGCTTTGTGTCAGCTCTTTTGAGAAATCTGATACTCTGAAAAGAGAGGATCGAAACCAGTTTTTATTCTTCCACATTAAAAATTGTGCTGAATCTTAAAGGACGGTGGGGGAGGGGCACAATATGCAAAGTGAAACAGTAAATTAATCCAGTAAATTAACATGAATTTTTTAATCACCACAGTATAGTGAAAGTATCTAAATCTGTTGCAAGGAAACAGTTTCCTGGGTTTGGCTCTGCTTTTGATGTAGAGGTGACTTCAGCCTTAACTTCTCTGTGCCTCATTTGGCTCAATTATTAAATGAAAAAAAAAAAAAAAAAGTAGAAGGAGTCAAATAAATTAAACAATTTCTTCCCAGGCTAAAATTCTGCAGTTTTGATTCTGTGGTCCAAACTTTAACTGGGGAAAATGCCTGAAGTCAAAGGAAGCCAGAGGAGCCTGGTTGAAACAGATCTCTTAAAAAATTCTCCCTCTCTCTATTCTTTGTATTTAGCAGAAACAGTGTTTCAGACCTAGTGTATACAACTCAAGCTGATATTTTCTAAGTTTCTTTAAGGATGAGTAAAGGAAGACTAGTTGGTATACATACAGGTGAAAGATACTAAGAAGCTGCACATTCTCCTTACAAATTGGACTCCAGGCTCTCTGTTGAGAAACTTATGGCCTCAGGCTTCAGACGGCATAGGCAGACGGAGGGGGTCGGGGCTCACCCCAGCTCCACCATATCCTTCACATAAATAACCAAGCAATAAAAGCATAGCCTTAGTTTGAGACAGAGCTTGCAAAACTCTTTCAGCTCTTAGAATCATATTTGACATTTGCAATAATCTGCCTGGTTTCATTTCTTTCTTTACAAAACTAGAATTTATGGGGTCATGTTAAAAGTTTTTCACTAGTAGCTTCTACTTCCTCACTTGCAACTCTTTTGCCCCCACATCTCCCAAATTTGATCAGTCTGCTTCTGTACTCCTCCTCCCAAATTTAGGCTCCTTAATCCAGTGCAAACATTGTTTATAGCCTAACAGCATATCTTACTTGGCAGAATATATAAAACAGGCTGCTGTGGACTGCTCCTTAAAAATCACACATCTTTTAGAACTGGTGCTACAACAAATTTCATTTCATACCTAATCCAAGCTAGACTTCACTTGCTGTTTTTGTTTTTGTTTTTTAGTTTTCCCAAATCAACTTTCTATCCTAGTAGCCAATGAAGCCTTTTTGAAACATCACCAATATCTTACAGTTATGTATAATACCCTGCTTCTGCTCTTTGAACAGATGACCCTTGGTGTGTGTCACAATCTGATTCTCCTACATTTCCAATCTCAGTTTCCTAAATCAGAAGGCTGCATCAGGGGAAAGGCCATCTCCGGCCTCCAAATCCCTCAAGCCTTCTAAAATGTGGCAATACTCAATATCACGTCTTCTGTTGTTGCTCTGTATCCCCACTGTTACTACTTTAGTCTAGATCCTAATCACTTCTGACACTGCAGGGCAAGGAAATCCTGACATGAACAGCCAAGACAGAATTGACAAAAAAAAGGCATTGAGACGGCATTTGAATCACCAGTTAGTAAAATGGATGACTCAAGTTCAGCAACTAAAACAGCAGATTACAAGTGTAATAATAATCAGATTAATGAGGGCTCAGAAGCAAACCAGAGTACAAGCAATAATTTACTACATGAAAAAGGTGAAATCCCAAAGCGGTAGAGAAGAACGTTTTATTCAACAAATAGTTGTTAAGTAAGTTATGAAATAGAAGTTAGTTTCCTAAAATTCTATGCAACAAAATTAAATCTAGATAAATTTAAAAATTAAATTTAAATAAAAATAAAACAAAGGAAAAGTAGAGAAATGTCTGGAGAAAGTAAGGAAATATTTTTTCTTTTCCTTTTCCTTTTTTTTTAAAGGTTTATTATTTATTTCGAAAGCGAGAGAAAGTATGGGGGGGAGGGACAGAGAGAGGGGGAGAGTGAGAATCCCAAGCAGGCTCTGTGCTGACAGTGGGGAGCCCCTACCTACATGGGGCTTGATCCCACGAACTGTGAGTTCACGACCTGAGCTGGTATCAGGGAGGTTTAACTGACTGAGCCACCCAGGCGCCCCAGGAAAGAATTTGTTTCTAAGCAATAATGAACGTCTTAAAGGAAAAGATTAATAGATTTGACAACAGAGATAGGAATTATGTCTATAAATCAAAAAGAAGCTTTAACAAAATGGGAGTGGGGAAGCACATACTCAAATTAAGAACTGATGTCCTAGATGTATAAAGAGAACTTATTAATTGATATGTAAAATAAAAATATTCAAGGACTTCTGTTTCTGGCTATGAGCTTATATCTGGCCAACTCTCTTACAAAGGGCAACTAGAAAAGTGAATGGTTTTTTGAAACTCTGTTTTAAGGAACAGAAGAGCCATCAGGGCAGTCGGGACCTGAAAGGCCAAGTCCAGAAAAGCAGAGAAACACAATGAGGGGAACCCAACTCTCCACACTTCTTTTTTCCTCGAGGCATTTGTGGATTAGTAACTGGCACAAAGAGAGGGGCTGAGAAGCGGAACATAGGTGGTGGTTAAGGAGGAGAGAAGCCAAGTTGAAGTTTTAGCAGTTTCACATAACTAGTGAGATAAAAATTGGAATTTCGGGCCAGCAAGGCATCCAGGGAAACAGAGAAATGAATTGTCCATTTTCCCCCTTCAGGGTTTTGCCCATTCAAAAATAGTACAGGGTTGATGTATGAGACACCAATTAGAAAGTGATCGGTTAGAAGCTGACAAAACCAAGCAGCACTTTTAGCAGTTTCATGGGTGGGAAGACTGGGCCTTCATTTACGGGAAAGAGCTCCGGTAAATACCCTGTGTTTTCAGCTGGGGCCCCTGAACGCTACTCCCTAAAAGAAAGGTTGACTATAAATAGACAGGCCTTACCAATATTGAAGGCCAGATCAAAATTAGTTCAATCCCTGATTGGATTAAGGTGATCTGCCCCCATTTTAACTGCCAAACAAAAGCAAAAGTCAACCTTGTCATTGGGGAAAGCAACCATAACTTCTATAATTTTTTAAACACAATGTCTAGGATTCGATAATATAAAAAGGTCCAATATGGAGTTATCAGGAATGTAATTTAAAATAATTTTGATTCGGGGCACCTGGGTGGCTCAGTTGGTTAAGCATCCAACTTCGACTCAGGTCCTGATCTCAGGGTCTGTGGGTTCAAGCCCCGTGTTGGGTTCTGTGAAGACAGCTCGGAGCCTGGAGGCTGCTTTGGATTCTGTGTCTCCTTCTCTCTCTGCCCCTCCCCTGCTCACGATCTGTTTCTCTCCCTCTCTCTCTCTCTCTCTGTCTCTCTCTCTCAAAAATAAATAAACTTAAAAAAATAATAAAATAATTTTCATTAATATGTTCAAAACAGAAAGCAAGAGGGAGAATTTCAGTAGAAAACGGCCATCTATGAAAAGTATCAAATGAAATTCTAGAGTTGAAAACTAACAATAACTGAATTAAGAATTCAGTAATTGGATTTAACAGAAGATTGGACAGGGGCGTCTGGGTGGCTCAGTCGGTTGAGCGTCTGACTTTGGCTCGGGTCAGGATCTCACGGTAAGTGAGTTCGAGCCCCACGTCGGGCTCTGTACTGACAGCTCAGAGCCTGGAGCCTGCTTCGGATTCTGTGTCTCCCTGTCTCTCTGTCCCTCCCCCACTCATGCTCTTTCTCTCAAAAATAAATAAACATTAAAAAAAACAAAACAGAAGATTGGACATATATTAAGAGAAGGCTGTTAGCTGGAAACAGGAAGAAGAAAATATTACTCTATTTACAGAGACATAAAAAGAATCCAACATTAACAACAGAAGAAACATTTTAGCCATAGCGAAAAGGTCTTCTGTTTACATTGCGTCCTAAATGAAAGGAGAGAGGGGACAGAGAGAGAAGCAACATGTTAAGAGACGACAGCTGAACATTCTCCAAAGTTGTTCAGGGTATAGCCATGCGGTGCGGGCTCCCGGCGATCTGTCTCTTGTTTCACCAGCGTTGCGGGAAGAAACCCGGGGACGCCCCTTTTTCCAGCCTCAGACCATTCTCCAATCTCTTTCCCCAGTCACAGCCTTGAGAGCCATCTTCTCAGCTATCCCCTGCCTCGAGGACGAGCCAAGGCCGATTTTTGCACTTAACTCCTTACTGCGGGTCAACCATGAGCTCCAGGCTCATCAGAATTAATCCACCAAGGTGGAGCCCCCCACCCCTCGCCCCCGGCCCCCTGCCCCCAACGAGCATCTGCCGGCCTCCTACACCTACCTCTCTCTGGGTCTCCATTTCCAACGTGATGATGTGGCTCTGGAAGGCGCCGGCCACTTCCTCGGGAGTTTGCTGAGAAGCGTGAGGCCTTCCAGCGTCTCTTGAAGACAAAAACCCAGCTCGGAAGCCACGGCCTCTTCCCGCGCGTGCAGAAGCCTCCCCATTTGAGTGGGTAAAACCCAGGACGGTCCGAAGCCGCCACGGTCCCGGACAAGAACCCGACCCAGGCGCTTTGGCCAAGAACCCGACCCAGGCAGATGCGACCCAGGCGCTTTTCATCTGCCGGTGCAGACCCCACCTCTGGGACTTCGGAGGAGCCACTTCCGGGATGAGAGGTGAACAGCATCAGGGAGATGGCGGCCACCCAGCTCCCCTCTGCAGGCTGGGCTGGAGAGTATCTCTCCGAAAGCTCACCCTCAAGCACAACTAGGAGCCTGCGGGGCCCAGAGCCTTGCATCCCCCTGAGGTCAGGGCTTCTGCCTGAGTCTCTCCCTGCAGCCATTGGGCAGCTTTTTAACCACCCTGGAGCTCTCTCCCAAGCTAGGGACCAAGTGGAAACAATGAAGCTTTTACACCAAAAAAAAAAAAAAAAAAAAAAATTTTTTTTTACAAGTGGACCAGTGTAGTTCAAATCTGTGTTGTTCAAAGGCCAATAGCACTTGGGGTTCCTGGCTGGCTCAGTTCATAGAGCATGTGACCCTTAATCTTGGGGTTCTGAATTTGAGCCCCACATTAGGTATACAGATTACTTATAAATATAATCTTAAAAAAAAAAGGTCAACTGCAATCAACAGCTCAGAGAACAGCCATATATTTAATTCATAAAACCCATATTGCTGAGGGTGCAGTATATAGTCACTTATATGTACTGCAAACTTATGTGATCTATCTTGAGATCAATTTGGTCTAGTAATGGTACATTAAATGTACCATTAATGTTAAATGTTACATTTAAACATAATCAGATCAACAGAAAGATCTATTTATACCAGTCATTGAAGCCTTTATTACTTTTAATGGCAAAAAAGAAAAAAAAAGGAAAAAACCTCAAGTAAAAGAATGGAGGTTATTTACATAAGTTATCCATATGATTATATACTACAATGCCACTAAAAAGCATGTTTTTAAAGAAAATTGTTGATATGAGAAAAATGCTAACTATATAATGCTAAAAATTGAGAATAAAGGAGAAGCAGCATAGACAACAAAATCTAGAATAAGTACCAAATTTTATATTTTTAATATGCTTGAGTGGCAATATCAAAAATTAAAAGTCAGTGAAATACTGTTTTTTTTCCTCTTGAATAAAGATCACTTTTTTAGTTCTGTAATTTCTAGCACCTTCATTTTACTGCTTTTATCTAAGCCACCTATTACTGTATCCCTTTTTATTATATCTTCTCAGCATTTTTATTCCTTATCTTACTTTATACTCATAGCCATACTCTTTTCCTTGAAATACTCTCTTTACTTGCCTTCCTTAACTTTTCATTCTATTTTCTACTTACCTCTTCTAGGTCAAATTTTCAGCTTCCTTTTTCTCTACTTTTTTAAGATTTTATTTTTTTTTAATGTTTATTTATTTTGGAGAGAGAAAGAGACAGAGTGTGAGTGGGAGAAGGGCAGAGAGAGGGAGACAGAATCTGAATCAGGCTCCAGTCTCTTCTCTGTCAGCACAGAACCCAACGTGGGACTCAAACCACTCAGACACCATGAGACCAACTAAGCCACCCAGGTTCCCCCTTTTTCTCTGATTTTTAAATGTTGTGTTCTTGTTCACATTTATTTTGGATATTCAAATGTAATTTCTACCTTAAATGCAATGTAGAAGGTAATAAGAAGCACCACAAGGTCAAGTCTAAGAAACAGGGTGTTTTGGACAAAGGGCCCCATGGAGAGCAGCTGTTGCATAACTTGTCAATTGTTGTCAGGAAAAAATACAGGCCTGATGGTGTTGGGTTTTAAAATTTTCAAAAAAATAAAAATAAAAAATGACATTTTTCTTGGGAAATAAACTTTACATGTTTGCCACTAATTCTCATTTTTAAGAGTGAGAGGCAAATTAATATTATGTGAAATAACCTGATCTTTTTACTAAAAGTTTTCAACTTATTCTCAGAAAAGGAAATGCTGATCAAAAACAAACCAATTAATGGGGCGCCTGGGTGGCGCAGTCGGTTAAGCGTCCGACTTCAGCCAGGTCACGATCTCGCGGTCCGTGAGTTCGAGCCCCGCGTTGGGCTCTGGGCTGATGGCTCAGAGCCTGGAGCCTGTTTCCGATTCTGTGTCTCCCTCTCTCTGCCCCTCCCCCGTTCATGCTCTGTCTGTCTCTCTCTGTCCCAAAAATAAATAAAAAAAAAACGTTGAAAAAAATTAAATTAAAAAAAAACAAACCAATTAAAAGGCTGTCCAATATGATGACCTCTGACCTTGACCAGAATAGTGATAGCTTCTAAATCTGTCTCTGGTCCATAACTAGACCTATATAAAATCTTCTGGATATTTTTCAAATCTTATATTCAACATGCCCAAAATTGAATGTTTCTTTTGCTTGAAGAAACAACTCCACTGTCTGCCTCTCCTGCTATATTCTCTGTCCCAGGAAATAGCAATAACTTCCATCCAATTTTTAAGCCAGAATCCTGGGTCTTGTTAATGACATCTTCCTCTGTGTCATACCCTCTATCACACAGTCAATGAGGAAATCCAGGTCTATTGCTGGGATGTTTCTCAAGTCTTCTATGTTTCCTCAAGTCTATTGCACCTACATAAAGAAGGCCACCGCCATCTCTTGCCTACATGAGGGTGAAAGTTCTTAGACTACCAAATCTTGAAAACCTCCTTCCTCCCTCACTGTGAAATCTACTTGACCTTTCTAAAGTATTAATCTGACCAAATTCCTCCCTTCATTAAAAGACTTCTCTGAAATGAGCATAACGTTTTTTTTGTCAACTATACCTCAAAAAACAAAACTTTGGCAGCTTATTCTTTAGTGGTTATTATCTGGAGTCTCTCTGTTGCAATGAATAGGTTGCAAGTGACAAGAACTCAACTCAAGTAGTGTGCTCCACACGACTCGTGGCCACATCCTGTGCGTGCTGTTTGGTCCTTTCTTTTAGGAAAAGTAGGAAGAAATCCTTGTGACCAAAAGCTTTTGTTCTCACGTAAGCGTCACCAGTGTCTGAGGGCCTCTCTCTCAGAAAGATGCACTTCACATTATGCCAATAACTCAAACGTGTTTGGAAAGTTCTTGTAGAGAAAGATCTCTGTTCAAACCCTGAGCTTGCCCCTCAATGGTTTTACCAAAGAACAGAGACACCCCTGTGCATTAACCCACCTAAAAGGAAACAATAGAGTTCTAGCTAGTGCCATCACTGCCAATCGTATCTGCCCTAAGAGTAGTAATGTTAGAAAACAAAAACAAAAACAAAAAGAAAAAACAAAAAACAAAGAAAAGCTAAAAACAAGCTTTGCTCAAGATGTCTATTCCTTTGTTAAACTCTCAGTAGCTACTTTCCTAAACATTGAGCAGAACTAGCTGAACACAAAAACAAACAAACAAAAAACTCATAAACTGCAAAGCAGGGATTTAAAACCAATATTTTAATATTTGAATATGACAGAGTATGTCTTGAGTGAAGACTAAACTTAGAGATGGATCATTTTGACTGGTATCTAAATCTCTTAATTTTCCAAAACTTTCTCCTCCTTATTTCTAAAATAATAACAATAATAATAAAAAGCCTTTCCTTGAAAAGAGGACTTACTCCCTAATATTGGCTTAACTAAAATGTGGAATTGATGGTTTCAAGTCATTGATGAGTTAAGAAGCAATTCTAGCTACAGGATAAACTGATTCTGAGCAATCATACAACATCAGAGCATCGGGTTCAACATTCTCATGCATGAGTTGCATTTCAGGGAGATCATGCTTTCGTGGTGACACCTGGCAACTCAAAACTTCTATCTCCATAGATCCATGTGCTATGGAAAGAGACTCTTTCCTCCTAGTCATACCAGCAAAAGTCCCAGGATAACCTCTGATTGATTCAACTTGGGTCACATGTCCATCTCTCAACCAGTCATTGTGACTGAGGACACGGAATATGCTGGTTGCCCAAGTCAAATTCATGGAATGTTATTAGGTTCTTGTCACAGCTAAGTCACAAAAATAGAGTTGGGAGAGAAGTCTCCAAGGAAAGTCAGTGTGCTGTTACCAACAAAAGGAGAAATTGGTGTTTGATGGGCAAATTCACAGTATACATACTGTAGGTGTCCCCAGGGCTATCTGGCTCCCTATTTGCAGCACTTTGATCACTTTGCAGCACTTTGATCTTCATCTTCAACTGTAGATACAATTAGGTAACTTCTTAATTTATAATAAGGGTGAATTATTTTAATGATCCAGAAAGAAAATTAAAGCCTGCTATAAAACTATATATCTTGTCAAAATGCACATGGCATATCTTTAAAAAGATTGCTAAACCACAGCCTCTCCCTTCTCTAGTCACTCTTTGTATGTATGTGAGTATCTCACAAACTATGAGTGTGTGCCTGTATCAGGGCCTCATTTTCAAAGTACCTGCCTCCTAGCATTCTAATTCTTCTTTTGAATGAAACTCAGAGCAAGGTTAGCATTTCTTCCCAAGTAAGTTTATCATTGTAGGTATCCTTTTTTGGTACCCTAATTTTTAATTGTTTTTTTCAGTAAACATTTATCGAACCTGCCTCTTACTTTCATAATACAAGGCACTGAGGATATAAATAGCCCTTAAATAAGGTTACATTTTAGCAGACCATGCACACAGCTTAAGAATCATAATCTAATGTATAAAGTTCTCCATAGAAATGAGCAGGCTACTTTATGGGACAGGAGGGATACTCAACCCAAGGACTTAAGTTAAGAATGGGTTTCCCTAGGAACAGTGTCCTGGGGCTTATTTTTAAATGTAAATGGTGGTTAGGTAGCTTAACCTGCCCACCCTTACTCAAATGGATGGATATTTTTCCATGGCATTCTGCAGGAGCACAGGTTGAAACATGAATGTTGCAAAGAGGATAGATGTGGATGTTGGCATCATGTGAATCCTGAGCTGACATTTCCCTTGCTGTGGAACTCAAGCCCTCTCTCTGAACCATAGTGACTGAAAATAGAACACCTTCCCTCGTGAAAGATATTCCATGTTCTCTCTCCAAATGGTGAAATTCCTGTGATATAACCCTACCATTTTCTTCTGATGTTTATATGGCATTATTTAACAACTTAACTGCAATATGCCTGTAGAAAAGATATTCCCACTTTACCAGTTCTTTTCTTTTTTTCACACATTTGTTATATCTGAAAGATAATCAAGGATGTCATTTACCTATCAGTGCGATAACATTTTAGACTCTGAGAAACAACTGAGTCCTAAGCATTAGAAAAAATAAATTTTTAAAGATTTTAAACAATTTTTCATTACAAATTAAACATTAAGTTCCAACCTCTTGAAAAAATCAGGGCTTTCTTTTCAGACTTAAAAATTTTTTAAATATATTAAATATAAATTATATTAGAAAAATGAAATCTATTAGAAAAATGAAATATTAAAATATACGTTAAATGTATTTTTTTTAGTTTGACAGATTTAACTTAGGGTATGTATTTCTTTAACCCAAATAAGTTTCATGAGCATTAAACCTTTTGCTTAACCAGTCATATATATATATATGTATATATATGTATATATATATATGTATACATATATATGTATGTATATATATATATGTATACATATATATACATATATATTGTTCATTGTGTGTGTGTGTGTGTATATATATATATATATATATTGTTCATTGTAAACTTTTTTTCACCTGTTACCACCAGACTGAGTCAAAGTCTAGGTGACTAAAATTCTGTACTATCAATAGCAGATTGATTATGAGAAAAGTGACTGAGATAGCAATAAAAATAAACAACATACACACATAAAATAATGACCAATGCCAAAAAATATATATACATTTATATAAATGTATTTATATATATATTGATGAAGAGAGAATGGTGGGTGTTGCACCTCAGTCAAAATTCCTATTACCTAAAGCCAGTTTGTTGAGAAACTATACCTCCCCCTACCCCAAGTAAAAATCTAAAAGAAAGGGATTGAAAAGATAACAATGTGAGAGATTTACAGATTCACTTTAAAAGAATGACTTTAGATTTCATTACTTTCTAGTGCATCCAATTTCCTTCTTCTTTCCTTCTTTCCATCCTTCCTTCCTTCCTTTTTCTTTTCTTCTTTCTTTCTTCTTTCTTTCTTTCTTTCTTTCTTTCTTTCTTTCTTTCTTTTCTTTCTTCTTCCTCCCTCCCTCTTTCTTTCTTTCTTCCTTCTTTCCTTCTCTTTCTTTTGTACACATGAAATAGCTAAGAATTCATCAAGTAAAATGCTATCTTTTTCTCCAATTCCTTCAATATGGTTATGTTATGCATTTATACATAAATACATGATACATTTATGTAACCACTGTATACATAATACACATATTATACACAATAATAAGTTAGATTCTTTTGTCACAATCTGAATTCCATTCTGGAATTCCCAGGCAGTTATCACTTTTATAAGCTCTTTATCACCTAGCAGTGAGATGCCTAATTATTTTTTTCTAAGATACAGAAGAGAGATGCAAGAATATAGAGTATTAAAGTCCGAGTTAATAATTATGTTTTGCTGTATGGAAGAATTTAGTGCATGTTAACATATGAATGTGTATGAAAACTAAAAAAAAAAAACTAAAATAATCAAAAGCAATAGTAGAATGAGTAAGTACAGCAGGGCCTATTCCTACACTGGAATATTATGCAGAGTAAAAAACGAATTACTGTACATACAAATGCGTACACCAACACGAGTGCATTTCAAACACAAGAATAAAAGAGGTCACAAAATAATACAAATAATATAATTACACTTAATGCAAATGTTTATTTCAATTAATATGTAATATTATAAGCAAAGGAATAAGAAACACAATCAGGTTACTACAAATATTGTAGGGAAGAAGGAAAGAGATGTGTTCAAGGACCTTAAAGGTAGTGGTAATGGTCTAATCCTTAAGCTGGTCAGATGTTTAATATTATTAATATTATTATTGTCATTTTAACTTATTAAACTTATTAAAAAGTACATATGCATATGGGCTTAGTTATCTATTTAAAGTTATAAAGTTGCAATAACCAAAGCAATATACTCATTCATTTATTTGATAGATATTGAACTTGTGCCATATGCCAGACACTGAGCTGAGTATTGGAGATATTCTACTAACCCCAAACAGGTATGATCTCTTCAGTCACAGAGCTGACTGACTAATGGTAGTTTGCCAGCAGTAGACAATCTGATATTTTCTCAAAAAACGTCATGAGCTTAATAGCCATGGACAGAGCTTATCCACTGTCTTACCTTCCTTTGAAAGCCAGTCTAAACCTTACTCAGATCTTAAAGCATATACTTAGCCTAAAAGGATTGAAGAGCTATGGAATTCACTTTATTATTTCCAAGTTTCCATATCATCTCAGACTCAGGAATCTCTTATGTCTAGGACTAGTCTGAGTTCTCACTGGAAACATGAACCCTTCTTTAAGAAAACTTAGACATCTAGACTCTGACTAACTTCTGTGGTCTAACTCAATTTTTAATAGACACATTATAACTGAAAAACATTTAAAAGCATCAGGCAAATGTAAAAACAAAAGCTATAATCTTTTTTTTTTTTTAATTTTAGAAAGAGAGTGAGCAGGGGAGAAGAGCAGAGGGAGAGAGAGAGAAAATCTTAAGCAGACTCCATACTTAGCATGGAGCCCAACACGGGACTCAATCCCACAACCCTGGGATCATGACCTGAGCCAAAATCAGGAGTCCAGCACTCAACTGACTGAGCCACCCAAGCACCCTGGAAAGCCATAATCTCCTTGAAAATATGGCAAATGTCATCTGCCTTTTGGTATTCTATAGCAGAACCTTTCACACAAAAATAATTTTTTTTTGCCAAGTCCAATCCATTTAATATGGAAGTGAAGGCCTCCAGCGCCTCGCCTGAAGTTACACATTCCAGTGCTTCTGCCGTGAATCCTGTCGTCTAAGCAGAGAACCTCATTTTTAAGGAACGTGTCCCTTTTCCAATGGGAAAAGATTGCTATTGTACGTGTTTCTCAGCAATCTGACTGGGTTACCCATCCATCCCTGAACAACCTTAGTGATCAGATGACTGTAGGGCTCTTCCTGGCCAGCTTAGACAGCCCCACTCTGACACTGAATGTAAAACAGCTGGATGGACAGTGAAGTAGGAAGTGATTTCCTCAGAGAAAGGCAAATAGATACTGGGTGGGGAAAAATAATGTCTCCCACATTCATCATTTAAGTTCTAGCTTTAATTCTTTTACCTCTATGAAGCCTTTTTTTGATCTTTAAACTATTTTCTAATATCTCTTCTTTCATAGAAGTCTCAGTAGCCAACCATCTCTTATTACGTGGCCTTTTGTATTCTTTTCTGTTTCTGGATTTAAAATTCTAAAGGGAAAGATCTGTGTCTAATTGAGCTGCATGCACTTCATAGCTCCAAGCACTGTGCTAAGAATATTTTCTAAAAGAACAAATGAATGGCCTTTACATATTTATTGTATCTAATTGAATAATCTGAAACTGACCCAGGTTAATTTCTGCCTCTACCCTCCTTTTCTTTTCAAGATAACAGTAAAGTCATGACCAGACCTGGACACGGGCCAATGCTTGGACATTTGTCTCACTGAGAGACTTCTCAGTTGAAGTAGGAGTATAAATCCAGGCCCTTAATCCCCAAAGCATTACTTACTCTGTGTTTGAAGTAAATATTGACCACATAAAAAGGCTAAATATTTTTCTCCTGAGTAATATTTTATAGTTCATACCTTAGAATTCAGTCACATGTACTATATTTCTAGGCTACTGGTATTGAATTGGTAATGACAATCAAGGACTGTGTATTTTGTAGCGCTTAATCTAGAGGAAATATTGCTCTCAAATTCCTTACTGAACAGTACAGAGAAACATTAGATGCTAAGTCTTACACTACTAGTCCTATAAGGGCATATCTGTGAAGATACTAAGAAAAATGTATATTCCTTCTTCTTGTCACTTTGTAAATCTCTACTGCATGAATCCCTTATGCTATATATTATTCTATATAATGATAGAGTTTAAGGAAGAAGAAGAATCTTTTCTATAGTAGAATCAAGACATATCTGTATGACCTCTACAAAGTCCTATTTTGTTTGAAATAAAGTAGTATTATAAATAAAATTCCAAGTACAATATTTTATAAATGCACATAGTTTGGTTACCAGAAGAGCAATTGACTTGAAACACAGTTTGACTTTCTTTTATATACTACCAGCGAACCTAAAGAATTGCTAATTTTTGGAATTGAATCATTTTTGAGAATCAGCAATATATTATTTTTTCCAGCTTTATTGAGGCATGATTGAAAAATAAAACTTTAAGATAAGCAATTTTATATTTTGATAAATGTATACATTGTGAAATGATGAATGCAATCATTAATAGAATCACAAACATATCCATCACCTCAAGTAAGTACCTATTTGTGTGTGTGGTAGGAACATTTGAGATCTAATTCTTAGCAAATTTTAAGTATGCAATACATTATTATTAACTATAGTCAGCATGTTATACATTAGGTCTCCAGAATTTATTCATCTAATAACTGAAAGTTTGCACCTTTTGATCAATGTATACCCTTTCCCCCTAGTAACCATCATTCTACTTTCTGTATTAATGACTTCATCTTTTTTTTTTAAGATTCTACATATACATGAGATTATGTGATATTTATCTTTCTGGGTCTGGCTTATTTTACTTAGTATAATATACTCCAGGTTCATCCCTGTTGTCCTAAATAAAAGGATTTTCTTCCTTTTAAGGCTGAATCAAATGTAATATGATTACATATATTACATATATGTAATATATATAGATATATACATATATATTGGAGACTTAGGTTGTTGCCATATCCTGACTGCTGTGAATAATGCTGCAGTGAACATGAGAGTGCAGATATTTCTTTGAGATGTTATTTTTATTTCCTTTGAATATAAACCCAGAATTGGGATTGCTGGATCATATGGTAGTTCTATTTTTTTTTTCAATTTTTTTGAGGAAAATCTATACTGTTTTCCATTATTCTTTTGCAAATTTACATTTCTACCAACAGTGTACAAAGGTTTCCTTTTCTCCACATTTTCGCCAGCAATTGTTATCATTTGACTTTTTGGTAATAGCCATTCTAACATGTTTGAGGTGATATTTCATTGTGGTCTCAATTTGCATTTTCTGGTAATTAGTGATGTTGAGTTATCTTTTCATATACCTGTTGTGCATTTATGTGTTTTCTTTGAGAAAATGACTATTGGTTCATTTATCCATTTTTTTTAATATTTATTTTTGAGAGAGAGAGACAGAGACAGTGTGAGTTGGGGGGAGGGTGCAGAGAGAGAGAGACACACACACAGAATCTGAAGCAGGCTCCAGTCTCTGAGCTCTCAGCACACAGCTCCACGCAGGGCTCAAACTCATGAACCACGAGATCATGACCTGAGATGAAGTTGGACGCTTAACCGACTAAGCCACCCAGGCACTCCTCATTTACCCATTTTTAGATTGGCCTATTTGTTTTTTGCTGTGGAGTTGTCTGAGTTCCTTATGTATTTTGGGTATTAACTTCTTATCCAGTGGATGATTTGCAAATATTTTCTCCCATTCTGTAGGTTCTCTTTTCATTTTTTTATGATTCCTTTGCTGAGAAGAAACTCTTTTAGTTTGATGTAGTCCCACTTGCTTATTTTTGCTTTCACTGCCTGTATTTTTGGTGTCAGATCTAAAAATCATTCCCAAGACCATTATCAAGTAGCTTTTCCCCTATGTTTTCTTCTAGGAGTGTTATAGTTTCAGATCTTATGTTTGTCTTTAGTTCATTGTGAGTTGATTTCTGTGTAAGATAAGGGCCCAATTTACTCTTTTCATGTGGATATCCAGTTTTCCCCATACCATTTATTGAAGAGACTATTCTTTCTCTATTGTATATTCTTGGCCTATTGTCAAAAATTAGTTGACTGGATATGTCTGGGCTAATTTCTGAGGTCTTTATTCTGTTCCATTGGTATGTATGTCTTTTTATACCAATACCATAATATTTTGCTTACTATAGCTTTGTAATAGAATTTGAAATCAGGAATTATAATTCCTCCAGCTCTATTCTTCCTGCTCAGGATTACTTTTGCTATTTGGAGTGTTAGGTAGTTCCATACAAATTTAAAATTGTTTTTTCTATTTCTGTGGACAAATGCTACTGGAATTTTGATAGAGATTGCACTGAATTTGTAGATTGTAGATTGCTATTGCTTTGGGTAGAATGGACATTCTAACAGTATTAATTCTTCCAATCCATGAACACAAGGTCTCTTTCCATTTGTGTGTGTCTTCTTTGATTTCTTTGATCAATGTGTTATAGTTTCAGTGTACAACTCTTTCATTTCCTTGGTTATATTTGTTCCTCAGCATTTTATTTTCAACTTCATGTTATCTTAACTTTACATATATTGAAGTCTGATTATAACTGCAACTTTCTGATGGATCTATTTTTTGTCCTATTTGTGGAAAATCTACTTTTAGAAGAGTCACAGCAAAACCTTTTAAAGCTTTTGTTGGAGTGTTGAATGGGGCTTATCATACCTCCCCTTTAGGAACAAACAAAATTGAAAACAGACATAAGAAGCAAAATGATGACTCTTGTATTTATTTGTTGTTGTTTCTTTTGGTATAGCTGGGCTAGAGAACATATCTGTGACTATTAACTAGAATTGGATCCTCCAATCACCTTCTCCTGAGTCTAGAGTTTGGAATTGGCAGTGGAGAGAGTTGGAGTTTCAGATTCTAAGTTTAGGAAAACTCACAGCCTCTTTCACAAGTCAGACTTTCAGGACTATCTCTAAAAAACAGGTCTTGGGCCTTAATTTGGCTATACTTACCAATTAAAGGTGAAGCAGAGAATAAGTGATCTTCCTGGGAGCAGGAGAGAGAAACAGATGGGTAGAGAGAGAGAAAAAGGTAAAACCACACAGGAACCTTTATCCCAATGTTGTCACAAAAGAAGCTTCTCTTATGGGAAAAGCAAGTAGGGAAGAAGAATGGACAAACTTTTTTCCAGCATTTAAAATAGAGTGTAGGGGCGCCTGGGTGGCTTGGTCGGTTAAGCGTCCGACTTCGGCTCAGGTCATGATCTCGCGGTCCGTGAGTTCGAGCCCCACGTCGGGCTCTGGGCTGATGGCTCAGAGCCTGGAGCCTGCTTCCGATTCTGTGTCTCCCTCTCTCTCTGCTCCTCCCCTGTTCATGCTCTGTCTCTCTCTGTCTCAAAAATAAAATAAAAAGTTAAAAAAAAAATTAAAAAAAATAAAATAAAATGGAGTGTAGAATTTCCTACTTTATGTCAAGTGGAAATATGGAAAGATTCAGAAAATCAGCCCTATATTTCTTTAATTTAAAAATTATTTTATATCTTGAAACTTATAGAAAGTGTTAAAAAGAATATTTATATTGTTTTACATTGCAATTAAATTCCTTTATTGAAAAAAATAAACCTAAGCAAAGAGTTAGAATGATGACCAAAGCTAGAACCACATCCTCTCTGTGGGAAACTTAAATTATGAGAACTATAAGACAAAGGGAGTAAGAAAAATAAAATGGATGGCATTCATTCATTTCAGTAGTTAACAATGCTTACACAAAATAGTTAATTACTTCCTGCTGCATTGTTAGATTGTAAATCTGATAGTTTCACCTTTTGATAGGATCAGTGAACTCTTCAATTTGCTTAAAAATGTTTTTCTTTTTGCCTAAACCAGAGTCAATTTCTATTGCTTGTAGTCAAGGATCTTAAAGATCATACTGCCAGGCAATTGTTTCAAATTGCCCCAAGGCACCGGACAAAATGGAGGCCAGTATATTGATGGACAGGTCCAAACACCCAGTCTCAAAGCCACTGATAAGGAACAGAGACTTCTAGGCCGGCATTAGAATCAAAGGGTTTGAATCTGCAGTATCACTTGTTTTGAAATCTAGTCCATAGGTGCACGAAATGGAAATAGACACAAACAAACAATGGGAAAAAGTTTGAGTTGTATTTCTAGAGAAAACAAAGCCTGACAAATGACAAAGTATTAGATTATTCAAATTCTAAAATAATCCCAAATCTCACAAACTATAGAAGGGTTATAAAAGTGGGATAGTTCCCAAACCCTTCCCAAGGCTATCTCAGAAATGGTCTGGAAGTCAAAGTCAAGAGAGCAGAATGGAGTCAATCTTCCAGTTTCATTTTGGGACTATAATACATTACAGCTGCTTCTGCTACCAATCTCTATATCATTTAGAGTCCCTTGGTTGCAAGCAACACATAAAAATGCTAATTAAAGTAAAAAGGGGGTATGCTTGGGTGGTTCAGTCTGTTAAGCATCTGACTCTTGGTTTCAGCTCAGGTTATGATCTCAGTTTTGTGAGTTTGAGCCCCACATGGGGCTCTGTACTATCTGTGCACAGCCTTCTTATAATTCTCTATCTGCCCACCTCCAATCTCTCTCCTTCTCTCTCTCAGAATAAATAAACTTTAAAATAAAATAAAATAAAAATAAAATAAACAGAGGGAATTTATTAGAAGGATACTGTGTATAGAATTGATAAAATACTAAAAGAGCACAGGAACTAGAGCAGCAGAATCTGGAATGTATGAGCACTGTATCTAGTCTTTCGCATTAATCCTCAGATCATCAGTTTTAAGTGCTTCCCTGAGTCAGTTCATCAGGATGATCATTATTTAACATATTTTTGATCTATCTGCCCAGCCCCTGCTTATCTTAATTCCCTTCCTCTTGGAATGTTCACCAGGGACACCCTCTCAAGTCATATTGTTATGATCACTTTGTGGACCACAGTTGATTAAAGGGGGACCAACACCAAGACAAACGAGGTCAATGAGATTCTCTTCGTTAGAAATTTAGAATTTGAACTAAAAGACATGCTGGAAATTGGGAATTGTCACTCAAGTGAGAATTTTTAAAGAGCTAGCCAGAAATCCCTGCATCTAGGATTTGTCTTTCCTGCTTTCTACATTTAGAAGGCCTAATGGTTCAACATTTCTTTGGATTTCATGAGATGTCATAATATATTTCTAAAAAATTTTCTCTTTCTATATAAATTAACACTAATCAGTTTATCTCAATGATATCTGGAGAAACCTAACCACTACTACTTAAGGTCCTCTTGCAACTTGGTATTGATTTTGAAGAATCATGCATGGCTTGGGGCACCTGGGTGGCTCAGTCGGTTAAGCGTCTGACTTCAGCTCAGGTCATGATCTCACACTCTGTGAGTTTGAGCCCTGCATCGGGCTCTGTGCTGACAGCTCAGAGCCTGGAGCCAGCTTCAGATTCTGTGTCTTCCCCTGTCTCTGCCCCTCCCCTGCTCATGCTCCGTCTCTCTCTGTCTCAAAAATAAATAAAAACATTAAAAAAAAAAAAAAAGAAGAATCATGCATGCCTGGGGGTGCCTGGGTGGTTCATTCAGTTAAGCATCTGACTCTTGACCTTTGCTCAGGTCATGATCTCATAGTTCATGAGTTCAAGCCCCACATTAGGCTCTAGTCTGATGGCATGGAGCCTGCTTGAGATTCTGTCTTTCTGTCTCTCTGCCCCTCCTCTGCTTGTGTACTCTCTGTCTCTCTCTCTCTCTCTCTCTCTCAAAAAAAATAAATAAATAAATAAATCAACTTTAAAACATTGAAAAGAAAAAGAATCATACATAGCTGACTTTTTTTTTTCTTATAAGAGAACTTTTATTTTTTTAATTTTTTTTATTATATGAAATTTATTGTCAAATTAGTTTCCATACAACACCCAGTGCTCATCCCAAAAGATGCCCTCTTCAATGCCAATCACCTACCCTCCTCTCCCTCCCACCCCCCATCAACCCTCAGTTTGTTCTCAGTTTTTAAGAGTCTCTTATGCTTTGGCTCTCTCTCCCACTCTAACCTCTTTTTTTTCTTTTTTTCCTTCCCCTCTTCCATGGGTTTCTGTTAAGTTTCTCAGGATCCACATAAGAGTGAAAACATATGGTATCTGTCTTTCTCTGTATGGCTTATTTCACTTAGCATAACACTTTCCAGTTCCATCCATGTTGCTACAAAGGGCCATATTTCATTCTTTCTCATTGCCACGTAGTACTCCATTGTGTATAAACCACAATTTCTTTATCCATTCATCAGTTGATGGACATTTAGGCTTTTTCCACAATTTGGCTATTGTTGAGAGTGCTGCTATAAACATTGGGGTACAGGTGCCCCTATGCATCAGCACTCCTGTATCCCTTGGGTAAATTCCTAGCAGTACTATTGCTGGGTCATAAGATAGATCTATTTTTAATTTTTTGAGGAACCTCCACACTGTTTTCCAGAGTGGCTGCACCAGTTTTCATTCCCACCAACAGTGCAAGAGGGTTCCCGTTTCTCCACATCCTCTCCAGCATCTATAGTCTCCTGATTTTTTCATTTTGGCCACTCTGACTGGCGTGAGGTGATATCTGAGTGTGGTTTTGATTTGTATTTCCCTGATGAGGACCGACATTGAGCATCTTTTCATGTGCCTGTTGGCCATCTGGATGTCTTCTTTAGAGAAGTGTCTATTCATGTTTTCTGCCCATTTCTTCACTGGGTTATTTGTTTTTCGGATGTGGAGTTTGGTGAGCTCTTTATAGATTTTGGATACTAGCCCTTTGTCCGATATGTCATTTGCAAATATCTTTTCCCATTCCGTTGGTTGCCTTTTAGTTTTGTTGATTGTTTCCTTTGCTGTGCAGAAGCTTTTTATCTTCATGAGGTCCCAGTAGTTCATTTTTGCTTTTAATTCCCTTGCCTTTGGGGATTTGTCAAGTAAGAAATTGCTGCAGCTGAGGTCAGAGAGGTCTTTTCCTGCTTTCTCCTCTAGTGTTTTGATGGTTTCCTGTCTCACATTCAGGTCCTTTATCCATTTTGAGGAAATTTTTGTGAATGGTGTAAGAAAGTGGTCTAGTTTCATTCTTCTGCATGTTGCTGTCCAGTTCTCTCAGCACCATTTGTTAACGAGACTGTCTTTTTTCCATTGGATGTTCTTTCCTGCTTTGTCAAAGATTAGTTGGCCATACATTTGTGGGTCTAGTTCTGGGGTTCCTATTCTATTCCATTGGTCTATGTGTCTGTTTTTGTGCCAATACCATGCTGTCTTGATGATGACAGCTTTGTAGTAGAGGCTAAAGTCTGGAATTGTGATATGGCTGACTAACTTTAGAAGCCAGATTCTTGGATAGGTCCTAATCTCAGTATAGAGAATGCCCCATCATTAATTCCAAACTGGTGCTTACGACTATAAAGGACAGACTCCCACCATCAAAAATAAATGAATAAACAAACAAACCCATGTATAACACATTCCCTGAGATTGACATTTTAATACTAAAGAAAAAGGAAAATTATCAATGTGATTCTGCTGGTAACAGTAATTTCTTTTTTTTTTTTTTTGGAGAAAATTCCTTTTCTAGATTAAATCTCCTTAATTAGGTACTTCAAAGAATAAAATCTTGAGAGTATAAGCATAACCAGTGATAACTGTAACCCTCAGAAATCTTATAGAAGAGGAATTGTTTAAAAAAATACAAAAAACTGTACAGTTGATGGGAGACTGATGTTAAGGATCATTATCTGCATAAGGGCATGAAGGTAGCATAGGTCTCCTGTCCTGCAGGAAAGAAGGGAGCCATGAAGCGCCCTCACCCCCACCAACAGCAAAGGAGACCGACTTAAATATAAACTTTGTAAACGTAAATAAAAACTTTGAGTCTTCAGAATGCTCCATTTGTGAACCTGGTGTGGCTACAAAGGGGGTGGAGCTCTTAAATCTTGATGTGGTTAAACCTAGATTGGACTAGACTTCATATTTCCTGCTGTGTTAGCTGAAAGTAACAGCCACCAATTCCAGTTAGATTAATCTGAAGAGTAAAATTATTGCAAGATTTCAGAATTGTTTAAAGGCAAGCTTGCAGCTAAGAATCAGGTGAAAACTAGAACCACAAATCAAAAAGCCATCTGGAACTTAAAGCGTTCTCTCTTCATCTTTCATTTTTATTTTCTCTGCATGTCATAAAAGAGTCTAAGTAACCCTCCCGCATTCACTCAGCTAGTTTGTTATAAAGGTGGAACTGAAAGTTGAGTCTTTTCGACTCTGGTTTTGAGCAATTTCAAATTCACTTTACTCTCTGCCTTGAGAGCAACTAAAACCAGCCATGCAACTCTAACTCTTTCCATGTTTTACTAATTGGTAAATTACACCAAATGAATAGGTAATAACTGAGTTTGATGAATAGTTGCATGAAGGTCCATGTATTTCTCTCCTCCCACCTGTCTGCTGCTTTTCCAACATAGTGTAGTAGGTGGAGTCATTGACCAAGAAGTCACATGGTCCCAGCTCTGAACCTCACTAGGCAGACCTTAAGCAAGTCATTTAAACTCTCCAAGTCTTGGGGCACCTGGCTGGCTGAGTCACAGGAGCATGTAACCCTTGATCTTGGGGTTGTGAGTTCAAGCTCCACGTTGGATATAGAGACTACTTAAAAATAAAATCTTAAAAATAAAAATAAACTCTTCAAGTCTTGTTTTCTTGTCTTTAAAACAAGATAGTAATTGTATCACCCATAGAGTATTGCTGCAAAAGTAAAGTGAAATATTGCACATGCATGACAACCAGTAGTACATTAGCATGTGGTAAACGTTTTGATGATATTCGAGCTATTGATATCACTCTTTTCATGTCAGTTCTTCAAACAGCTATGCCATCCCTCTCCAGTTCTAAACATGAACACCATGGCCTTGAGCATTCTTAGAGCAAGATATTTATACTGATAAAAACAATCTTTTAGTGTTTTTGTGGATGAGGAGGTGAGGGGAACAGATGAACTGACATTCATTTGTGACCTAACACAAGAATCAAAGTCTGGTTTTCCAAAGAGAATGGCCAGTATTTTGGGGGGCACCTCCCCCATTTATACAGATGCAACAAACACCTGCTGAATTAACCTGTGGCATTTGTCAAACCCAACTTCTGCCGAAACCAAATCTCTATTTTCCTGGCATGCTGAATAAGAGATAGGAATGCATTAAACATTTACTGAGACACTTCAAGATAGTCTCAGGTAACAGGAAGTGTTTTGAGATTTATTTGGCATACTTTAAGTGCACATAAGACAGCGGGAGATACACAGGGAATGTTCCTGAGATTTTTTTCTTTTCAATCAGCTTCCTCTGTGACTTTTACACTATAATTTATTTTTAAGGAGGCATCATAGTTTTCTGGGTGCCATAATAAAATCTAAAATAAACGTTTTCACCCAGATAAGCACTATTAAAAGGAAAGGATACTGAATTCATTTAAATACATTTGCAAAAGATTGATTTTCCCAAGAGAGTGTACATATTCTATTTCTTTAATTATTCTTGAAGTTTTGCCTATCAACTGACAATTTCCTACAGAAGGGAAGCAAAACAGCCTGGCTTTCCTGACAGCAAAGAGCTATAATAATACTAGAATGAAAACGGGTTTGTCACTTTCCTTATCTCTTCTAATGTCTGAGTTCTGGGAGTCAGAAATGAAATAACCCCCACTCCAGTGAACACAATTGCTAAGAATATATTACACTGAAAGTTAAATTCAAAGTCAACTTTCCCTAGTTTTTGAAGATTAGTAGGCTCATCTTTAACTCAAGTAACCAGTAGGACAAGTTATACAAAATTAGAGTAAAATATGATCATATTGACTTTTTCTGACTACAATTCTCTATCTTCTGTAAAACCCAGCCCCTGCCCTGGTAGCTGCCAATAGCAGGGTTTCTCATCAATGCATAAGCAACCCATTAAGCCCTCCACACCCTTGTGCTTAGCCTAGGTCACCAACTCCAAATCTCCTTTCTATCTTGATATTGTTTTTTTTTAGGAGCCTTAGTTTCTTTCTTGTCATTGGATTTGGTTCAGATCTTCCTGAACTTGGTCTTGTCCCAAAGGCAATGATCTCTGTTGAACAGTGGTGATGGTTACACAACACTGCGAACTAACCTAGTATACGATATTGTGATTTGTTCACTTAACAATGGCTAAAAGTGGTAAATTGTACATCATGTATATTTTACCATACACAAAAAAGTAATGATATCTAACTTTATTCCTAGGTAGCAGAGGGGCTTACATTCCAGAGGACACTGGCCTGTTTCCAATAGATCTTCCCTCTCTACCTCTGCATGCTAAAGGCAAACGCGTTTTGTGCTAATCATAGGTATACAAAATACAACCATGTTTTTATACCCTTTCCTTTCTCCTTCAAAAGAAGGAATATAATTTCCCCCTTGAATCTATGTGGGCTTATGACTCTATTGAAACCAATTGGATGTGGGAACTACCATGCTATCTACATTGTGAGGATAGATGATTAAAGGCAATTCATCTTCCTGCTTGCTTGCTCAAACACTCACATTGGGTCCCTCAGCTACACATAGGCAGTCCAACTACCTGCCACCAGCCTGTAAGGAAGCCCAAACTAATCAATATAGAGAGACCATTGGAGAAGCCCAAATTCTATGTGAAGACAGAGAAATACAGCCCTCAACTGCTGCAGCTTCAGTCACTCTCTGATTGCAACTGCATGAGACTCTGTGCCAAAACTACACAGTCAACCCTTTCCCCAATTCTAGACTCAGCAAACCGCAAGAGGTAATAAAATTACTGTCGTCAATTTTGATCCATAAATTGTTCTACAGCAAACAGAGAACTAGAACAGAATTTGGTGCCAAAAGCAAGTGCAATAATAAAAACCAAAAATATATGACATTGGGTTTAAGACCAGGCAGATGTCAGAAAATCCTTGAAGAGACTGTTAAGAAAAGCTTAAAGAGCCTGGAGAAAAGTTCAGCAGAATCTTAAGAGATCTCAAGTAGGCTGTCTGTGGAATCATGAAGAAAGTAAAGAACATATTGATACAAGGGTAAGGAAAAGAGATCCTTCCATCCAGCAACAGAAAGTTGGGCAAAGCTGTCATCTGAAGCAACATGGAAAACAGATGTACCTAATGAACTTTATGATCTAGCTAAGGTCATTTCCAGGCAGAATGTTGAGAGAGCTGCCTGGTTTCTTCAAGGTTCCTAACTAAAAAATGAGAGAAAAACAAATTCTGCAAGTTTTGAGTTGGATTGGAAAAGATCCCCAAAATAGCTTTTCAGCTAACAAAAACTTCTCAACACAAGAAAGGGTCTGAGGTCAAAGATCCAATCCAAAATGTGACCACAGGCCTATCAAAAAGACCTAAGGTAGTGCCTCATGGCACCTTTCAGACAGACAAAAGGGCCTCAAAGGACGTTAAGGTCATGGCTTTCAGTTAGACAAAGGGATTTCTAACAGCATTGTCCCTCAGCAGCCTCACAGGTAAACCCAAGGGGAAAAGGGTGTATCCTGAAGAAATCTGTGGGTGTGGCTTTTGTCTAATGAAGTAAGTTAGAAATGAATACACAGGAAGCCTATACAACATTTTGAAAGAATTGTGTTTGAGAAAACTGAAAATTAAAAGAGACCTTTAGAGCTGATACACCTGGTGAGCCCCCTGTATGTCTTTGAGGTTTTGTGTATCTCTGAGCAGGAGCCACAGAGTGGCCCAGTTGATGAGTGACTGTCTTAGGAGACACCCCAGGAAGGGTCTGGGTCCCTTTTGTTAACTGGGTCATCCAGTTAGCTACTGTCCAAGGTCAAGGATGTCTCAACCACATCATCAGTTAAAGGGACAATGAGGAAGTGGATTTAGTTTGGAAACCCAGATACCTGTATCTGAGGGGAAGCAAAAACAGCAAAATAGAAACATACTGGGATCAGAAATAGAAAAGCAGAATGTGATGACCGAGGAAGCTCATAACCCCAGCAGTGAGGGTACAATGAAGCAAGGGATCCTGGGATATTAAGAAGAAACACTTAAAAACAGATCACTGTACAGAGGATATGTGTTTGCTTCTGGTTATAACCCACTTTCTAGAAGCCCCTGATGGTCATATTCACATCTTTTGCCACAGGGTTTTAAGGAAGTGGATATGGGGGTGCAATTTTGATCCCTAACTTTGATGCCGTAGGAATAGAAAGGGTTCTAGACACAAACTTTCCATTTTGCTTTTTTTTCTCAGAAAATGCCATGTCTCATTTCATAAATTCAAAACTTAGGATGATATATTTAATTGTAGTTTCTTCCATGGCCCAGGTAAAGTTCAATCTGAAACAGTTTCAGAGTGTTTCATTTTAATGATTGAAATGTGTATTCAATTCCTATAAAAATCCAAAGCTCCATTCTGAATGCAGTTGACATTCTCCAGCACATCATTTAAATTTCTCCTAGTAATTTTCTGCCTTCTGTGAGACAGTGATATTACATTGCCTCAAGGCATTTTGCATATTTTGTTGATTTTAACATTTAAAGTCCTGGTGATTTTTACTCTCTCATTATGTCCCTGTTCATGTCCCATATTTCCCTCCACTCCTCTCTAGAAAGCAGTGAGAGAGTTGAAATAATTTGTGTGAGTTTAAGAAGCAATTTCTCTGGGATGGGGAAAGATGAGGGTTTGAGACAGGAGCACCAATGAAGATATTAGGGATAAAGGAAGTCCTGGTTGTGAAGTCCATGAGGACAAAATAATTGAATTCTTATACCTACTATGTAGAAGTCCTCAATATAAGATAAAAGCTGAAGACTAGAGTCACTTTCAGCATTCAGGGAAACAAACAAACAAATCT
Organism: Panthera uncia; assembly: GCF_023721935.1. Classification (NCBI taxonomy): domain Eukaryota; kingdom Metazoa; phylum Chordata; class Mammalia; order Carnivora; family Felidae; genus Panthera; species Panthera uncia. The sequence continues at coordinate 84,007,921 of NW_026057580.1, forward strand.
GTAAAAACATTATATTATTTGTGATTTCTTAGGCAAAAAATTAAGAATGGCATAGGGTAAAATTGATAAGGTATTCCAGGTCTCTGACCTTTCAAAGGTAAACTCTGCTGAGTAGAGAAGAAGAACTTGAGTGAAAACAGGAGGGAAGAATGAGCTCATCTGATCAAAAGGCAATGCTAAAAGCCATTATATCCATTCAAAATTTCCAGACTATTCCAATGTATTAGTATGAAAAAGAAAAGTCTGTCTTATATCTAATGGTTAATATATATATATATATATATATATTACATATATTATATATATTTTAGTTATGTTTTTTATATCTTAATGTCTAGACTATAATGCATAATCCCAGGAACTTTTAAACTTTAAATAGTAATATTCTTTATAAATATTTTCATTTTTAATCTTTACCTATGATTTCTTGTCATTCATCTGCTTTCTTTGGCCTAGATCTTTTTCACTTATCTATACATCCATCCATCCAGCTAACACTTACTGAGAAATGCCAGTATGGTAGAGTCAAGATGGCCACAGACTTTTGTTGACATTTTCAAATTGAGAGCTGTGATCTATAGCTCCTTCTTTTGAATCCAGATGGGTTTCACAACTACTCTCACCTATTAGAATGATTGATCAAGCTGAATTAATTGCTCCATTTTTTTGAACCAGGCCTTAGAAGACTGGGAACTTCTACTTCCTATTTCTTGAAATGCTTGTCCTGGGGAATGTCACCTTGTGACAAGTTCGATGCCCCTGAGTCTACCATGGTATGATGAAGTCCAGGTTAGCCCCATGTAGGGGCCTCATGGAGAGAGATGACCAATTAGCCCTGGTGACAGACATGTGAGTGAGGAAGCTTCTTGGCTCCAGCCAAGGCCATCTGACTACAACCATGAGTGACACTCAAAAACCAACCTATTACAGAGCCTGTCAACACCCAGAAAATATAAAAATAATATATTGCTATTTGAAGGAACTAAGTTTTGAAATTGATTTACTACATAGCAGTAGATGACTAGAGCAACCATACACCACATGACATGTGGGGAGGATACAAAGAAAAGGTAAATAAGAACCCTGCCCTCAAGGAAACAATAGAAAAGATTTTTATCTCACATTATAAGAAGAGGTACACTTGTTATTATGGCTAATTATGGCTAGAATGAGGTTGCATAACAGGCTCATGAAGTAAAAGAGGGAAGTCAATTTCACGGTGTGAATTATTTAAATTATCTGAGTCTCAGTTTCCTTATCTGTCAATCTTGTAAAGATTAAATAGGTCAATCATGTAAAACGCTTAAACTATGATCTGGCTCACAGTAAACAATCAATACACATTAGCTGCTAAAAATGATCGCTATTACTGTTATTACCAGCATTAGCAGTGGCAAACACCTCCATCCCAAGATGGTTAACTAAAAAGGCCCATAACTGTCCCACATTAGTTCTGCTGGCCCTTGGTGGCAGACGAGTATCTTTGATTTCAACAGCCACCAGAGAGTTGTATTGCTGTATGTCACACTAGTCTAAAATTATTATTTCTAAATAGCACACGAGGGAGACAATATGGCATAATGTTTAAGAGGGGGTTCAAATCCCATTTTGAACATACACTGGCTGTGTGGCTTTCTGTGCTTCAGCTGTCTCATCTTCAAAACAAAACATAATTATTTATCTACCTCAAGAGGTTGTAGTGACGATGCAATAGGATAATACATGTAGAATCCTTAGCACATAATGTGGAATACATGTCAGTTGTTATTGTGATCATTATTATTATGGTCACTGGCAAATAAAAACAATACAGTCCCTACTACATGCTAGTCATTTTTCTGTATTACTGATGACCCATCTCATAGCCTTTGATCATAATTTTTATCACGTCTTCAGGAACAATGAGGTTCAGAGACAAATTACTTTTCCACTATCATCTAGCAAAGAACTTAAAAAGTCAGACTTCAATCCACACCTGTTTGATTTCAAGTCTCATTCCTTTGCTGCTATGTCATTCCTTCTTAAAAAAAACAGTAATATTTACCATAAGTAAGAATTAATATGGATTCTTACTTTACTTAGGTTGCCAGATTTGTCAAGTAAAACTAAAAACAATATATTCGTTTTTATCTGAAATTCAAATTTAACTGTGTGTCTTATCTGGCAACCCAATGTTTTTATATCTTTTTACCTGTTAAAAAAGCATGTTTGATTTCTTGCTAACCATTGAAAATCAGAGATCTTGCCTTTTGCCACTTATATTTTCATTTTGCTAGATGCAATTTGGTTGAGGGAAGGAGCATGGTCTTGTATTAGATATCTCCTACTCTTAGACTCACAGATTAGTAGGGAAACAGATCGAAAGTGCTCCTCACGGAAATGAACTTTGTCTCACTCATGTTTGTGTCTCCCAACATTATATATAACATATCGGGACACTCAAAAGTGCTTGTGGAATGAAAACAGCAGTCAAGGGTGCTTCAGGGTCCTTGAGAGGGAAGATTGGTGCTGTGAGAACATGTTTAGCAAATGGTGTGCACAGCAAATATGAAACAGCAAGAACTTTGTGTAGCTGTTTGGCAACTCAGAAACTAGCACTCTTTTTCCTTCCATGACCAGAAGAAACTCCAAATGCACTTATCCAAGCCTTAAGTAAATGCTTTGACTACTTGCTTATTTATGTTGAATCTCTAAACAGAACTAACACCAGGATATCTAAAATGTTAAATCCTTTGGAGCAAAGGTTGATTCAAAACTGTATTATAGCAGTAAAGCTTCATCAACATCATCATCATCATCATCATGATATTACACCTAATTTGCACACTACATCATCTTTAAGATTCCATTAAGTGAGAAAATCATAAGCTAAGGAAATTCTTTGAGCAAGAAGAGAAGTTCTGATTAAGGTTCAGTCATAGGAAAGGACAGTGGAGCCCCTGAAATAAAATTACCCCAAGAGACAGAAGCAGTGTGTTCGGAATGGAGGAAAAGGGGAAAAAAAATAAAGTTTTTGATCCATGTTCTAGAAAAAAAAAGGGAGATCTGACTCAGAACAGACTAGCACTCTGGGGAAATACATGCATCTAAAATGACGTAACCCCAAAAGCCCTGGCTGGGTTTGCATGGAGCTCTCTTGACACAGTGTCTCTGGAAGCATGGGGTTATCACCTCTGCTCAGGCCAGGAATCTGAAGTAGCAGCCATAAGAGTGGCAAGAGAAATGGAGTAATCTAACCACATCGCTGTGAACTTGACCATCAGTGATGGTACAACTTACCCTTGCCAATCCCCAGGGCAGTTGAAAATCCACGTATAACTTCTGACACCCCGAAAACATAACTGTTAAGAGCCTGCTGTTAACTGGAAGCATAGCCGATACAATAAGCAATTAACACATATTTTGTATGTTACATGTATTATATATCATATTCTTAACAATAAAGTAAGCTAGAGAAAAAAATATTATTAAGAAAATCATGAACAAAAAATGCATTTATATCACTATCCTGTATTTATTGAAAAAAAATTCACTTGTAAATGGACCCACCCAGTTCAAACTTATGTTGTTCAAGGGTCAAATATACTTACTTACTGTGGACGATTCTTTTTTTTTAATTTTTTTTATAACGTTTATTTATTATTAAGAGACAGAGCATGAACAGGGGAGGGTCAGAGAGAGAGCGAGACACAAAATCAGAAACAGGCCCCAGGCTCTGAGCTGTCAGCACAGAGCCCGGCTTGGGGCTCAGGGCTTGAACTCACAAACCACAAGATCATGACCTGAGCCGAAGTCGGATGCTTAACCAACTGAGTCACCCAGGCGCCCCTGACAATTCTGTGTCTTATATAATCTTGTATAATTTATGTAACATCTCTGTGTCTATTTTCTCATCTGTAAAGTGGGGTTAAAAATAATACCTAAGTTAGAGTACGTGGCTGGCTCAGTCAGTCAAGTGTCTGACTCTTGATCTCAGTTCAGGTCTTGATCTGAGAGTCGTGTGTTCCAGTCCCACTTTTGGTTCCATACTGGGTGTGAAGCCTACCTAAAAATACATATAATAGATAATAATAATATCTCTGTCATGTCTGCCTTACAAGCTAAGGTTAAATAGCAATATAATAGATGCCTAATGTTAATAATACTATTTTTCTGTAGATGCTTTACTATGCAGTGATAGTGCTTTATTATAACAAAGCTGTAGTTTGGAGAGCCCAAAACCATTTACTCAGGCCTCGAATTTCTCTGACACCTACTGAGGGAATAGGAGGGAGTTTTCCTTTTGAAGACCCATTCTGTCCTGGGCAGTAGGAGGTCAAAGGGTATAAAGATAATACATTGCTGGGGTAAAAAAGAAAACAATACATATTCTATAGATCATTGATATGAAAGCCTCCTATGTTTTGCATTTTAATCAAGAGAAAAAAAGGATACAACCCTAACATCTCATTTTTCAGGACCTGGTACATTTTTTTTCTTAAATTCTGGAAGCTAAACCCAGATTATTTTTACTTTTTCATTCATGCAGCATAGCATATTTTTCATTGTTAGCAATTCCTGGTTATGGCTGGGGTTGGGAGTTTGATGACAGCAGTATGTGACATTTGATTTTTTTTAAAGAAATTTGAGAACATTTCTTTACCTTTGGAGTAGACTTTATTTGTTTAAATTCCTAAGAATTTATTCAGAAAAATGGAAAACCAAAAGAAAAAATAATAATTCTATATCCGTTTTTTAACATTTTTTTCTCCTGATGGTTCATCTTATTTTTGTTTTGCTAACTCACGGTTTCTTTGAGGGTTGTGACTCTAAAACAACTAACCACTTCAAAGTTTTTTTTTGCTTAAAACAAAACAAAACAAAAACCCAACAAACAAACCAACCACAGGCTCCTGGTTAAAGCACATTTACAGGGATTTTTTTTTTTCTTTTCCCGCTTCAGTACTCAACGCAAATACAGTACTTACAATTCATAAAATGACAGCATGCACTGCTCTTTTCAACACTTTTAGAAATACATTTAGTGGCATGTTTGTGGATGGCAAAATGATGTCAACGCATATATCCATCTGCCTTTCTACTAAATTGGAGATCAACGCAAGGTATTTGATGTATTCTGTGAATTATAAGTGCTGTCCTCAACATTTCTGAAAATGGGTTATACTAAAAGCTATGAACATGAATTCATGATACTTTATTTATAATTGGAAAACTACAAATATGAGAATATCTTATTCTATATTGATTCTTCTGCAGAAGAGGTACAATCTTTGGAGATTATGTTAGCTAGAATTTTCTCTCTAAAGAAACAAAGCAAACAAACAAAATGGTAAAAGTCCTTTTTCTTACAGAGATACTCTTGTAAGTTTCCTAGAAACAAATGAATAAGAGCTCATCAAATAAGACTTCTATTTCTACGTCTGTCTATGATGCATATGTATGTATATATATAATTTTGAAGGCTTTGGGGAAATTGCTGAAGTACACAAAACTTGAGGATCCAAGGTCTTTAGCCACTACGTAAGCATCCCAAGTATCCTTAGGCCACCAAGCTGTAAGCCCAAACTAGACCACATATAGAGTCCATATGGAAGTCCATATAGTCGTAGACTATATGAAGAAACAGGAGACCCTAAGATTACGTGACAGGCCAGTGCCCAGCTGTTCTAGCTTCACATCACTGTCTGATTGCAACTTCATAGAACACACTTAGCTGGGATCTTTTCAAATTTTTTACTCACATAAACTGAGAGATAATAGAATGATGATTGTTATTTTAAGCCACACAACACACACGCACACACACACAGAAGATGGAAAACAGATACTTCCTCAGGCATAGGCCAATTTCTGGAGCATAGTGAGAGACCTAGAATCTGGATGCAAGTTTTAATTGGGGACGGTTGTAAAGAGGCAGAGAACCTACAGAACATTCAAAAAATCGAGGTGCTGAAGAGACAAAACTTGGAGTTAAGACTCTCAAGTGGCCAATATTTGTTTTCTAATAGACAAAAACAGGAAACAATCCAAATATCCATCACATTAGAACAGACAAATAAATGATGTTGTATTCGTACAATGAAATACTATGCAGTAGTGAAGGTGAACGAACTGCTTCTGCATGAAATAACGCAGTTTAAACCTAACAGACATTGATTAAAATAAAGGCAGACACAAAAGAATTCCTTCTATTTGATTTTATTTACATAAAGCTTGAAAACAGGCAACACTAATGTATGCTATTAGAAATTGGTGTAACTGACCTCGGAAAGGGTAATGCCTGGAAGTGGTCATTAGCAGGGTTCTGGGATGCTGCCCACGTTCTAATAGTTGACTAGGGTGCTTTTAGAAACACATGGGTATTTTCTGTTGCTGAAAATTTATTGAGCTTTACATTTATGACTTGTACATACCAGTATGTGGGCTATACTTTAATAACTAATTATTTTAAAAACATAAGATCTCGCTCTTGCATTTTTATGGGTTTTGCTTCTGGGAGCTTTCTAGGTGCTCACACAGAAGAGCCAAGCTAGAGCCTGGCTCTAGCAAAGGGAGGAAAAGTGATCATCTTGAAGTATGAAATACAACTAGCACATTCTCCATAAGAAAGGCCTACTCTCCAGGGGGAAAGACTTTACCAGAGCCCTAACCCAGGTAAAGTGAAGAGCCTTTACTCAGCTCCAGATCCTTCTAGCCTGAGGGGGTGGGAGGGGTAGGAGGGTGAGGAGAAAGTTAAGAAACACCTGTGAAAGTCAAAAATCCAGGAACACAGGTGCAGTAAATGGCTGAGATTTAATTATATGATTATAGATCACGTTCCCTCCCCCACACTTTACCATCACACCAACAGGACTGTTACAATAACAGTAGATCCCAGTTAAGAGCTGCAATGTGCAGACTCATCCGAGGAGTTCTTAGGGAAACCCAAAACAACAAGGAGTGAGGGCACCAGAAAAATCTGAAGCCAATGGCACCTATAGCTCTAGCTACCATTAAACACAGCCCAACTCCTAGACAGTTGAATATAAAACCTCAGATTAAAGCCTGTTTACCTCAGGTTCTATTACCTCATGTCTAGCCTTCAATAGCAACAAAAAATCACAAGACATGCTAAGAGGCAAGAAAAAGGAAGATCTCCAGGGCGGACCAATGCACAGTTTTTATCTGTATTATAAATTGTCTCCTGAACTACTGAATTAACCCACCTGAATATAATAAGGCTTAGTTGAATATAAGGCCTAGTTACCTGTTTGAGTTATAAATAGTATTAGACTTTTAGAGATTGTAATGCTGTATTTAATTAACACATTTTCTGGTAACATGCAGAATAATATTCTCTACCTCAGCTCTCTGCTCAAATGTCACACTCTCAGTGAGCCTTCCCATCACTTAAATTAGCAGCACTTCTCCACATTCCTGAAATATTCTCCCTGCTTTACTTTTCTTCATAGTATTAATCTTTGTCCGATACACTGTATCTCACTCAATTGCTTATGATTTGGCCTCCCCCCGATAGAATGTAAGCTTCCTGAGTGCTCTCTGTTTTATTCATCACCCCTCCCAAAGTACCTAAAACAGTTAAGTGTTTGGTAAATATGTGTTGAATAAGGAATCAATAGATACTCCATCAATACTTATCAATAGTTAAATAAATACACCAGATTTTTTGATGGTAGCTAACATTGGTTGAATTCTTACTATGTACTAAGAACTGTGCTAAGCAGCTGTGGATATAGGATTACCTCATTAAGCTTCAAAACAACACTGTGTGTCAGTGTTATTATCTTCTCCTTTTTGCAAATGAGAAAACTAAAAACAAAGAGATGAAGTAAATTATCCAACATCCTCCATAGATAAATTGGACTTTTTTAATCTCTTAGACTATTAGTTAAATTACTGATATTATAATCCATAAATGATAGGAACTTACTCATTCTAAAGAAGAACCGATATATGTATCCGTGTAAGATTGTTAAGAAGGTATACTAAACAATCTAACATCATCAGACCATCACCCCCGTCCAATGTATATAAAAGGGAAACTAGGAATTGAAAGGGGTTTCTTAGAAGTGATATAGTTGTCTTTTTAGGTAGTCATTACTAGATTGCTAGAAAGGGATATAGCTTTTTCCGTCTGCTTTCCTTCCTCCCTTGTCTCCACTCTGTCAAGAGTGATGCTATCCAAGAGAACAATCTGGAGATGATCTGTCACTTTCATACTTATTGGCTTCAGAAACTCTTACACCGTCTGTAACTCACTGCACCAAGGTGAAGTGCAGTAAGAGAATTTACGATAGCTTAAGTTGTGTCCTCTAGAACTTGGAAGCATGCTTGGACATAGCATCATGTCTGTAACTCTCACCTGTATAATAGTGAAGTCAAACTGATATCTGAAGCAGTTTTTGATGGCAGGGCCCAAAGACAGAGCCACACATAGCCATAACTCTCAGCTATTTGCCATGATAGAGCAGGGACTATTTCATGTTGAAGGTTCCCATTTATGAATGGGGACTCCTGGGGCAGCAGAAGCTCAGCAGTGAGAGACTGTGGACTAAACCCACTAGATAAAGGACCTGAATTAAGCATGACCAGATGTCAGTTCAGAGAAGGCACTGTAGATATTATGAAACCATGCAGAAGTTCCCACGAGTTATCCAAGGAATGAAATGCATCATATGCTGACTTTGGATGTCTGTCCAGAGCAACTATTGTCAGTTTATCAGTGGTAGCCAAAAGAAAATAAAATTATAGGACCAAAGAAGTAAAAAAAAAAAGTGAATAAAAAGTTTACACCCTAGACCTAATTTATTTTCTCCTTCACTGTTTTGCTTCAGATTTCTTTTATGTCAGGCAAGAGAGAGGAAGAGTAAGTGAACAGACCCTCCACTAATGTAAGACTGCAAGCCCCAGGTCAGCATTGAGTTGGGATAGAAAAGGGAATTGCTTTTAACTGGATTAAGATTTAAGTCAGTTGTGGTCTGTTATGGAATTTATAACACATAAACTTCTTTTAACTGAAAGTTCTTAGAAAGCTATGGGATCTGTCTGCCCTAGATATCATCAAGAAGCAAAGAAGGCAAGATTAAGTCAGACATGTTGAAAGAAGTGGTGAAGAAAAATTAAACTTTCCTGTTGTACTCTACCAAAATTAGATGATTCTATAACTAAGTTATAATGATAGTGCTCATGCTATATATATTCTTTAATATATCAGAAAATAAATAATTAAAAAGTAATATAAAATAATTCCCATAATCTCCCAAAACACTAAAATATGGCAAAATCTGGGCTAGCATCAACTTCCTATTTTGGGACTAAGGGTCTAGGCTTGTAGCATCAATCCTGTCATAAACAGGTTATTTTTGATGCAAATTCCATACTTAGTCTGTCAAAAACTTTGCATCTGCTCCAATAGCCATATGTGGAATCCAAAATATGCAGTAAAGACCAACACAGTAGAGAAGACACAATGGCATATCCAATCTGCTAAGAGACCATAAGATTATCAAGATTATGTGTGAACAGATAGCAAAGGACCTACTTAGATCACCAAATAATAACCAAAATCATTTTTTATTTGAGGATGATTAACATACAGTGTTATATTAGTTTCAGGTGTACAATATAATTATTCAACAGTTCTTTGTATTTCTCAGTGTTCATCAAGGTAAGTGTACTCTTAATCCCTTTACCTATTTCACCCATCTTGCCACCCACCTCCCCTCTAGCAATTATGAGTTTGTTCTCTGTATTTAAGAGTCTGTTTTTGTAATTTATCTGTTTTTTCTTTGTTCCTTTGTTTTGTGTCTTAAATTCCACATATGAGTGAAATCATATGGTATTTGTCTTTCTCTGACTGAATTATTTTATTTAGCATTATATCTCTAGGTCCACCCATGTTTGTTGCAAATGGCAAGATTTCCTTATTTTTATATATACATATCTATATATATCACATCTTTTTTTTCCCATTCATCCATTGATGGACACTCGGTTACTTCCATATTGTGGCTATTATAAATAATGCTGCAATAAACATAGGGGTGCATGTATTTTTTTCTAATTAGTGTTTTTGTTTTCTTTGGGTCTATACCCAGTATTGGAGTTACTTGGTCATATAATAATTCTATTTTTAATTTTTGAAGAACCTCGATAGTGTTTTCCAAAATGGCTGCATCAATTCACACTCCCAACAGCAGTGCATGAAGATTCCTTTGTTTCCATATCCTTACCAACACTTGTTATTTCTTTTGTTTTTGATTTTAGCCATTCTTACAAGTGTAACATGGTATCTCACTGTTGTTTTAATATTCATTTCCCTGATGATTGGTGATATTGAGCATCTTTTCATGTGTCAGTTGGTCATCTGTATGTCTTCTTTGGAAAAATGTCTATTTAAGTCCTCCACCTATTTTTAATTAGATAATTTGTTTTTTCAGTGTTGCATTGTATCAGTCTTATATATATTTTAGATATTAGCTCTTTTATCAGATATATCATTTGTAAATATCTTCTCCCATTCAGCAGGTTGCCTTTTTCTGTTGTTGATGGTTTCTTTCATTGTGCAATAGCTTTTTATTTTGGTAATCCCAATAGTTTACTTTTGCTTTTGTTTCCCTTGACTGAAGAGACGTATCTAGAAAAATGTCTCTATGGTGGATGTCAAAGAAATTACTCTCTATAGTTTCTTCTAGGGATTATATATACATATATATATATATATGAAATATATTTTTATGTTTATAATATTTCATATTTTAATATATATAGTGGATAACCATGGTCATTGATTGATGCCAATCCCTGTACAAAATACTTTATTTAACTCATTTAATTTCACATTCATCCCATGAGGTGAATTTACTATCATTCCCATGTATTTCACATATTAGGAAACGGAGGCATAGAGATATTTAAAAACTTATTTGTCGCCCAGCTAGTAGGTGGCAGACAGGACCTGAACCCAAGAAATTTGGATTTCAATATACACTTCCTTTAATATTTATGTCAAAGGGATGCCTCGAGTGGCAAAACAGAACTAGTCAAAATTCTTTACAAGTTCTTATAAAATTATAAGAGAGTCACTCCCTTGTGTTTCTTTAAGAACCCAGAACTCCCAATGCCAGAGGTGTCAGTTTTAAAAAATTTCCTCTGCCCAAAGTTGATTATAGCATTATTATAAAATTCTCACTGCTTGTCTCCTTTGGATCTTCAAACCCAGTATGGTGGGCAGGGATTTCTTTAAAGTCAAATTTAGCTGGAGGGGAAATATTAATCATTAAAGGTGGACTGGCCCCAAAGGCTTAGTGTTTCTATTCTTTTATCTTTACACTTACTTGCTGTAATACAAAAATTACAAGATTATATATTTTCTTTTTTCCATTCTTTAAAAGCCCAAATATATATTGGTTTCATACTTTTTATTATTATTTTAGTAACCCTCTAGTTGAAACAAATGTGAAGTGCTCAGAAGTAATGTATTCACTTCCTCAGCTGCTAAGAGTTTGCTGGCAATGGCTCCCAATTGAATTCATCTCTAACAATTACCCTTGGCTGAGAGAAGTAAGCTCAGTCAATATTAAGACACTAACTTGAGGGCTGCTTGAATTTAATAAGTAGTCTAAGTTGTGGTACAAAGCTTTTGATACCCTTGACTCAATTGAGATAATTCTGAAGGACTATCTCAGTTTCAGAAGCCTCTGAAGAATCAGGTGTGGTCTCTTTTGCAACTCCTCACAGTTCAATTTTATCCTCTGCCCTATTTTGCCTCCCTCATCCTTCACTTGTGTTGTTCCTCAGTAAAGGCACTCCCCAATAAACCTGCATGCAAATCCCAGAGTCTGCTTCCTGGGCAATGTAGCCTAAAAGAGTTGGTACTGAGAGTATGCCTAGGAAGCAAACTAAAAAATGTAATTTCAGAGTAGATCCACTGCTGGCCATGTGGCAATAAGGACCCCATCACTAGAGGTAGGTAGAGTACTTACAGTCTCCAGCATGTACTTGTAGTATAATTATTAACATTTTTACCAGTGGTGTATTAGGATGAGATACTGGTGAAATGGAATGTGCTAGCAGGTGCAATATCTTAGGACTTTGAGAGATGTGGGAAAATAATAATGATAAGAATGATGGAATCAGATGGTTACTCCTGGGATAATGGACATATTGGGAAAAATCATGAAAAGTTGAGGGTGATTAATCACCAACATGAGTTAGTGAGTCTCCTTGACACCATACAGAGACTCTCCTTTCCTTTAGTTAGAGAACAGAAAAATCTGAGGGTCAGATCCAGATATAATTATAAAGGGATCTGTCCAAAGCAGGTTGAATCTTTAACTCCAACAGGTCTGATACGCCAAGGTCAGGGCACTAATTAAGAAGGAGTGGGACTCAGACTCGGAATGGGTACGTCTGAGAAAATGTACTAAAGGATCCTGGATCTCCAGAGGCTACAGAAATATCTCATTCCTCCTTTTTAACAATTACCATTCTCTCCTTATTTGAAGACAAAGCATAGGTTGCTGACCTGAAAGACAACAGATTCCGTGCTTAAGATACAGCCCCATGTTCTCTCCTGACTCGTAAAAAGCAACTAGGATTGGGTCACAACATAACTAGCCTAGAAAAGTGCTAGACCTTCTAAGAAAAGAAAGTCAGTAGACACCAAAGACATTGATGGACCTAGGCAACATGTATGGGTGGGGATTGGGAGAGTACATATGAGACTGGATCTTGAGAGTGCTATAACAAAGGGGATAGAATACAAAGTTGTATGAGAACATGTTTATCAATGTGGGATCTCCCATAAAGGACTTAATATACTGGCAAGAACCTTCAGAGATAGTGCTATTCCACTGCTAGACTAGCTCTAAGATGCTTGGAAAATGGTGTTCCATACTAAGTGAAGTGGAAATAGCAAAACTATCACAACAAGTAATAAAGCAAAAAATTAAAGTGCTCAAAAATAGGCATGTTAAAGTTGATAGTCTATATAAATCCAAGAAAACCAGCAGAGAACCATATTCTGTTGGAGGTCCCAGAGAACATTCCATTTACTAAAGTGACAAAGAATGTGCTTGGGAGGAGGGTGATGACATTTTAAGAGTTTATTGGAGACTGTTCTCTATAGACCAGAGCTAATGGTAGGATGTGCTGGAGGTGGAAAGAGGCCTGACACATGGAGAGATATGGAGGTAGTTAATAGAACATGTATTTCCAGAACACAATAAGTAGACAGTCTACAAAGGTGTTCAATCTTTGCAACCAAAATAAATCAGTGGTACACTCTCAGAAGGCCATTCCAATAACAAGTCATGATTTACTACCGTTTCCAGACCTGAGCTGCTTCTTAGAGCTGGGAACACATTGACTGTAGGAGAGGCTCATTAATTATGAGAAAGGAACCTATAGCACCATGACAGGTGTATACATAAGTCCCTCAGTCCATCTCCAAAAGGAATTATGAGATTTGTAACTGTATATTAGAAAAAAATATTCAAACATTAAGATTTTAATGGGGATCAGATTATAAGAGTCTTTGCCCAAATCCAGCTCACAGTGAGTCCACTGATTCTGTGGAAACACTCTGGTCACTACTCTAACTCCAAATGTCTGACTCAAATGGATACCTTGTGAGTTGGCAGAATCTCTACCTTGATTCCTTGATCTGTAAAGTAAGAGCTTTGTAGCAGTGAAAACAAACAAAAATCGTTTGAAACTTCCTCATGAGATGGTAAGTCCAAATCAACATTGCCTAAAAAAAATTGAGTTGTGCTGTTTATTGTTTTTTATTTAAATTCAAGTTAGTTAACATATGGTGTAGTCTTGGTTTCAGGAGTAGAACCAAAGTGATTAATCTCTTACATATGACACCCAGTGCTCATCCCCCAAATTGCCTTCATTAATGCCCATCACACATTTAACTCATGCCCCCACCAACCTCCCCTCCAGCAACCCTCAGTTTTTCTCTGTATTTCAGAGTCTCTTATGGTTTGCCTTTTTCTCTGTTTTTATCTTATTTTTCCTTCCCTTCCTTTATGTTCATCTGTTGTGTTTCTCAAATGCCACATATGAGTGAAATCATATGATTCTCTTTCTCTGACTGACTTATTTTGCTTAGCATGATGCCCTCTAGTTCCATCTATGTTGTTGCAAATGGCAAGATTTCATTCTTTCTCATTACTAATATTCAAATATATGTATGTCAATGGACACTTGGGCTCTATCCATAATTTGGCTATTGTTGATAGTAAGTTTTGATTTGTATTTCCCTGGTGATGAATAATACTGAGCATCTTTTCATGTGTCTGTTAGCCATTTGGATATTTTCTTTGAAAAAGTGTCTGTTCATGTCTACTGCCCATTTCTTCACTGGATTATTTGGTTTTTGGGTGTTGAATTTGGTAAGTTTTTTTTTATAGATTTTGGATACTAACCTTGAATATCATTTGCAAATATCTTCTCCCATTCCATTGGTTGCTTTTTAGCTTTGTTGAGTGTTTCCTTTGCTGTGCAGAAGTTTTTTCCCCCCTTGATGAAGTCCCAATGGTTCATCTTTGCCTTTATTTACCTAGCCTCTGGAGACATGTCAAATAAGAAGTTGCTGTGGCTAAGGTCAGAGGTTGCTGTATGTTTTCTCCGGTAGGATTTTGATAATTTCCTTTCTCACATTTAGGTCTTTCATCCATTTTGAATTTATTTTTGCGTATGGTATAAGAAAATGGTCCAGTTTCATTCTTCTGCATGTTACCAGTGAATTTTCCCAATTCGCTGAATTTTCCCAATTTTTCCATCCGCTGAATATACTTTTTTCCATTGGATACTCTTTCCTATTTTGTCAAAGATTAGTTGACCATACATTTGTGGGTCCAATTCTGAGCTCTCTATTCTATTCCATTGATCTATATGTCTGTTTTTGTGTCAGTACCATACTGTCTTGATGATTATAGTACTGGAAGTTGTTCAACAGAGTTGTGCAGTTTAAATGAGTAAATTGTATAGTATATAAATTATATCTCAATAAAACTGCTTAAAAATGAAACATTGGGAAATAGTGGATATTAAGGTCATCCTTATCATATTCTTACTTCATTCACCAACCTGGCACCTAGAGAAACTAGATGGATCCTTTAAGTAACAGTGGTTCCTACCAACTCAATTAAGTAGTAGCTCCAATTATAGTTGTCATTCAGGTATATTATCTTTACTACAGAAAATTAACATGGCCTAAGGAAGGTGGTGTATAGCCATTGATCTAGAAAATTAGTTCTTTCCATCCCTATCTGGAAATAGAACTGTTCGCATCTACATGGGATGAATAGCAGTGTATATTTATGGTCTCGTCTGAGAGCTGCAACATTTCTTCCACTCTCTATCATAATATAGTATAAAAGGACCTGGACATTTGAATATTTTGCAAAAGATCAAATTGGTTCACTATTCAATGTTAAGATGCTAGTCAGACCTGATGAGTATAAGTGGCAATTACATTGTAGGACTTGGTAAGAAATAAACCCTCCTGAGGTTGGAAGATAAACTCCACAAAGATTCAATGACATGCCACATCAGTAAATTTTTCAGAAATCTAATGGCCCAGGGCAGGCTGAAATATCCAAAACTAAAGAAGAAAGATTTCACCTTTCACCTCCCATATAAGATGAAGTGCAGGAGTGCTTAGGTGGCTCAGTTGGTTAAGCATCCAACTTCTGATTTTGGCTCAGGTCATGATCTCACAGTTTATGAGAGTGAGCTCCATGGTGGGCTCTGTGTTAACAGTGCAAAGCCTGCTTGGGATTCTCTCTCTCTCTCTCTCTCTCTCTTTCTCTCAAAATAAATAAATCAACACTTTTTTTTTTTAATTTTTTTTTTAACATTTATTTATTTTTGAGACAGAGAGAGACAGAGCATGAACGGGGGAGGGTCAGAGAGAGAGGGAGACACAGAATCTGAAACAGGCTCCAGGCTCTGAGCAGTCAGCCCAGAGCCCGACGCGGGGCTCGAACTCACATACCGCGAGATCGTGACCTGAGCCGAAGTCGGACGCTTAACCGACTGAGCCACCCAGGCGCCCCATCAACACTTTTTTTTAAAGGGAGTGCAGTGCCTAGTAGACCTTTTCAAATTCTAGAAACAGCATACCCCATTCTTGGGAAACTACATCAACTTATTTACTGAGAACCAAAGAAGCTTGCTGGCTCTGAGGGGATCCAGAGCAAGAAGGGTTCACAAGAAGGTCCAAGTTTCAGTGCAAATATCCCTGCCACTTAGGCCCAATACCTGGCAGACTTATTGTATTAAAGTTATCTGTGGTGATAAAGATGCCATGTGACTTTGGGGTAACTTCTAATAGGAGAATTGAGCTATGGGTTCCAGAACAATGCCATTCTATCTGCAGCAGAGAACTAATCATTCTAAAAACAGCTCTTGGTGTGCTACTGGGCCCTAATAGGAATGGAAAAGAAAATGTGACCATAGATGTGAAGTGGCAAAGAGACAGAGCTACCCACCTTGATTTAGATTCTCCTAGACTCACCAGTCATAAGATCAGGCGGGCCTAGCCATAATCACCCATTGGAGAATAAAAGTTGTATCACTTGGAAAAAGAAACAGAAGAGAAGTACAGAAGAACGCAAGAGATAGTGCAGACTGCCAAGCCATCCGCTGCTATTTTGCCAGGACTCTGCTCTCATGGAACATTTAGCTATGGTTAAGTGAGAAATGACCAGTAAAAGGGGTGAAAAGCCAAGCTATGTTCATAAGTTGGTTGGTTCAGTATGTGGGTGCAAAGTAAACTTAGCTTGGCCCTTTTTGCCCCTGTTGAGAAAAGAGCTCTGGTGTAACAGCACTTGGTGGTGGCCTTGAAAAAGTAAATTTTTAGCACTCTATAAAGTTTGGGGCATCACTCAACCACATAAGCTCTCAAGGCCATCAGAGGAGCTAGTCAAGAGTAGGCAAATCAAGAACGAGTAGTAGAGAAGGAAGATGTATATCCCTGAAAATAGCTGCAGCAGTGGTGTCTACACTTTGTACCATTAACTTTCCTCTTGCTCGTTTTCCTGGTATGAGAAACCAACCAGAATGTTAGAAGAGCTGATTTCAGATGAGGTGAGCTCTCTGTATGAAGTACTGGATTCAAAAGACACATTGGGGGTAAGCTGCAATGAATTCTGTGGTATACCACCCAAATACCTTTTTAGATCCTCTGTATCTATTCCCCAGCTGTCAGAAATTTTGACTATTGACTATTGACTATTGCTGGCTCTTATCTGAGCCCTTCTTTAGGAATTACCCTTCATTTGTGCAAGCTTCCTTACCCGAGGTTACATCCCTTCTTCCCTCTGGGTAGTCTTCAGCCAATGGCTTGTCAATGCAAGCCTGCAAAGGCCAGGCCTCTTTGCCTCAATTGGAGCAACTCTGCAACTCTGAAGGGCCATCTCAGCTCTGTTGCAACTGCACCACGGTTGAACTCTTCCCTCTGCCCAATCCTGCTTTCCTCACCCCTCAACTATGTTGTTCTCACTACCCCAATAAACTGCCTGCCTGCTTATCTCCACTTCAGGGTCTCTTTTTAGTGAAATTGGCCTATAGCGTTTACTAACTCTGTTCAAATGCTGCTTCTTTTTTCCTACCTAGCTGTTGTAAACATATGCTAAATTATTTTGTTGATGATCTCTCTTAGATAACGAATGGTACTTTCACACATATACTTCAATGCCTCTTTCATGTTTCTTGAAGGCCTATATATCAGATTTCCTTTAGTCTCCTTTTCCTTACCTTTCCCATAAGACAAGATTGCTAGAGCTGGGTAACTGAACACTGAGCCATGGAGATATGACATTGATTCATCTAATATTCAAAAATACCATTATCTATTTTTTTTCTATTGCTATAGCCTTGGCATAAAGAAAACCCCTGTAACAGCTCCTTTTAATATGAAACAATGCAAAATCATTATCAAAGCCACCAATTTCCTGTACCTTTAAGCCTCTTTGTGTCATTTCAAGAACCACAAAACATTATCATTAACAAAAGCCAACAGCATTTCTCAACCTAAATTCAAATTTGATATTTCAGTTTAACTTTACTACAAAAAACATCCTCAGAAGAGTGCTGTTATGGTTACCTGGATAACTTTTCATTGACAACAAAACAAACACCAAACTCCTGCTGTGTTGGGTCTTCCACACTTTTCCTTAAATTAATCTCTACTATGCTCTTCTCCAGCTAAACTGGCTGATATATGATTCACTGATATGTCTTGTCTAAAAAGGGACGCCTTTGGGGTGCCATACTCTCACAATTCTCCCACTCATTATCCAAGCCCATCTCTCAAGTCATTTCCTCCATAAAGTTTTCATGACCAACAGAGGTCGTGAAAGTGTTTTCCATTGCTCATGGGAGAAAACTCTAATCCTTAACCCAGCTCAGAAGGTTCTGTACAGCCTGGCTTTCCCCCTAACCCCTGCTTTATATTGCACTTTGCTCTCTAAGTTTTAGCTCTACCAGTATTTTTCCCTTCATACCACCATGCTCTTCTTCCTAAAGGGCTCATTCCTATGACACTTCCATGACTCATTCCTATAACACTTCCTCTGGCCTGAAAGCACTGGTCGTTTGCCTAGTTAATTCTTATTCTTTCAGATCTAAGATCAGTTTTCACTTCCTCAAGGAAGCTTTACCTGATTCCCCAGAATAGATAAGGATTTCTTTATTGTATGCTCTCACAGAATACATCATTCCAGTCATGGCTCTAGCTAGGCACTAGTTAACCTTGTTTTCCTTACTGATTCAGTGCTTTTCTTTTTTTTTTTTCAATATATGAAATTTATTGTCAAATTGGTTTCCATACAACACCCAGTGCTCATCCCAAAAGGTGCCCTCCTCAATACCCATCACCCACCCTCCCCTCCCTCCCACCCCCCATCAACCCTCAGTTCTCAGTGTTTAAGAGTCTCTTATGCTTTGGCTCTCTCCCACTCTAACGTCTTTTTTTTTGATTCAGTGCTTTTCTGATGATCTTAGTCAAGGTCTAGGTAGAAGATCAGAAATACTTGAGGTATTCCAGGAGGAAAGGATGAAATACAGAAATGCAAGGCTTATACAAGTCTTTGGAAGGGTGGGAAGTGTGAAGTCTGGGGAAAAAGTGCCATCAGAATTAAGGAAGTTATAATGTGAAGTAGTTACTTATGATCTCCAGTTGGTTTTGGGGCTAATTCACAAGAGGATGCCTAGAAACTGCTGGCAAAACCTACTATCAGCTGTCTGTCAAAGCCTTGAAGTTTCTTATACCCCTTATAAAAGCTACTTTCTAATTCTTTTATTTCTTCTAAATCTCCTGTGAGCACCTCTCATTAGTGGAATCTAAGCTACTAGGAATTTGGGGCAATCTAGTTCCCAGGCTTATAGATCAGGGTTGACATTTTTTCTTTCTATAAAGGACCAGATGGTCAAACATTTTAGCTTTGTCATTGTAGCATGGAAAGTACACAGAGATGCTGAAATTTGAATCTCAGATAATGTTTGCATGTTATGAACTCTTAGTTTTCTTTAGATTTCTTCCCAACCATTTACAAATATAAAGACCATTCTCAATTTGGAAGCAGTACAAAACTTGCGACAGCCTGAATTTGGTCCACAGGCACTTGTTTGCCAACTCTTATTCTAGACCTTGTAAAACAAGAAAGGAGGATATGCTGATATGCCAACAAACAACCTATCCACTAACTAATAAAACCATGATGACTTTAGAATCTCAATGAGGCCATAGGCCTGAGTTTGCGAGAAGAAGTGAAGAGTAGTAGAAGCAGATGTCAGGAGAATCTAAGCCACCACTTCTGAAATGTATTCGTGGCTTCTTAACCTGCCCAGTCTCAGTCTGATACATACCAATCACATTTCATAATGGAATGCTGGCGCACACAGACAAATTTATAATTTCTTGGGTCAGAGAACACTCAGCTGTTGATGCTAGCCATTCTTATACTCCATCATCATAGTCACTTGGTGTTCCATACATAGTTGGATGTCATTTTTCTACTAGGGCCACACAACAAATCCAAAGCAGCTCTACCAATGGAAAATAGTAGTTGGCAGAAGAGGAAATAGCCTTCCTCCAACATCTCAAGGAACTGCATTGTGATGTTTACCACTGCTGGTTACATGAGTCATCCCTTTCTGTTGCAAAGTCTCTAAGTACCACTCAGTCTGCTGGGTCATGGGCCTAAGTGGTATGTCATTTTGTGCAGAAGCCTGGACCTGTTATAGACCCCTTTTTGGTGCACATATTTCTTAGAAAAGAAGCCTTACAGGTTACCTGGTAGATGGACTAGAGCAGTATACCCAAATATAATCTCTTACGTATACTAAGTGTTAGGTATCTTTCTGCTATGGGCTGTGCAAAGTGAGGTAGCTTATCTCTCATGGAGGAGGGGATATCCTGACATTTATCACACCATTTTCCTACTAGAAACTTCATAATATCACAGGTCTGTGAACTTTCACATGGTTTTCTCTCTTCCTCAATTATGCTTATTCTTTCTAAGGCATCTGGTTGTTAGCTTCTTCCTGATGACATGGCCAAATTAATATGCCCCAACATGATATTCTGTTGCATATCAAGATGATCAAGTTCCCTCTAGACCAGAATAACAACAATTCAAAGTACCTGCATGCAACAATGAGGTAGAGAACATGCACTCGAATGTAAATCCCTTACCAGAAAGTCTTGCCAAGAAAAAAATTGTCACCTGACTTAAACAGGGTGCATAGTTCACATTCTGGTGCAAACTCTAATTCATTAGAGATAAGCCAGAAACATGGACCAGAAGCCAGTTCACAGATGACACCTTGAGGATCACTGCTGTAGACTACAGCATGACAGAGATCAGATAGAGCTTTGATAAAAGACAGCAAAGGGGTGCCTGGGTGGCTCAGTCAGTTAAGCTTCTGACTCTTGACTTCTGCTTGGGTCATAATCTTGTGTTCATAGGTTCAAGCCTCGCATCAGACTCTGTGCTGATGGCATGGAGCCTGCTTGGGATCCTGTCTCCCTCTCTCTTTACCCCTCCCCTTCTTGCTATCTCTTTCTCAAAATGATGATAATAAGAATAAGAATAAGAATAAGAATAAGAATAAGAATAAAAATAAAAGAATAAGAGTAAAAGACAGCAAAGTATACTGCTGAATCACTGGGCAAAAGTGAGATGTTGCAGGTGGTATTTACTGATGGAACTAAAGGGAAAGCATTTACTAGGGCAATAGGTTCATATCACATACCAGAGGCACATTTGTTTTAGCGAAGATACCAGCTTTTGTTTGCCTTAGATTACCAGTGTCCCATTTCCTCATGGCAAAGAATCTATCTATGCACTCATCAAATGTATGCATGACCCAACTCCATAGTCCAATTTGATGGACTGTGTCTTAGGGCCACTTCTGGAACCAATTACTGTATCAGTCAAGATTTTGGCAAGAAATGGACGGCATACTTGACCAGTGAATTGAGAGATTAAAAAAAAAGATTATTTACAGTGGTGCCAGCAAGTTTAGGAGACCAAACCAAGGTTATTAAAGCATGAGGAAAGTAGCAAGGGCTGAAAGTCATTATCATCCATAGACCTGAAGGGGTAAGATAATGAAGCAGGGTTAGTGGAACCAGGAAAGCTAAAACTATGGGGTGAAGCGCTACTGTCCAGGAGATTGGTAGAAAATTGTAGCCACTACATAAAATGTGGATCAGCAAGGGGAAAGGGCCACCTCCCTGTTTTTCTGCCAGCCAATCTGTTATTGGTGCCTTGCGAAACCCAACTCTGAGTTAGAAAGCAAGGAATTCCTGGTGATGCAATCCCAAGTGATCAGCTTCCCATGACACACAGACAGCCAAAGAAAGGCTCTTAAAAGGCCAGTAAAGAACACACACTCATGAAAGGCAAATAGAGAATAAGGTGTGTTCATTCAAAGAGAAAGTTCTGATAAAATAGCTTATATCTCTACAATCAAGTATCATACAGCAATTAAAAAAATGAACTAGCTTTCTGACATAAATACATCTCAAAATCATAAGTGAAAAACAGCACCAGCAGGATACTTACACTACAATATTTATATAACATTTGAAATCCAATAAAACCATATTTTATGGAATCATAAATGTGTAGAAAAAATGTTCTAGCCATAACCACTGGGGATGCAGTTCTGTATATATCACTGCTATGGGTTTAATATGCTTGAAAATATCCTCTTTCTATCTTCACACTCGAATAATTTGGTGAGGTATATTAGTTATCTTGCTGTGTGTTAGGGACTGAATTGTGTCCTCTAAAAAGATATGTTGAAGTCCTAGCTCCCAGTAACTCAGAATGTGAACTTATTTGGAAATAGGATCATTGTAGTTGCAATTAATTCAGTTAAAATGAGATCATTGTGGAATAGAGTGAGCCTGTAATCCAATATGACTGGTGTTACAAAAAGAAGAGACATGGGGACACCATGTGAAGGTGTAGACAGAGATCAGGAATGATGTAGCTGCAAGACAAGGAATGCCAAGCATTGCTAACAAATCACCAGAAGCTACAAGAAGCAAGGGAGGATTCTCCCCTGCAGGTGTGAGAGAAAGTATGGCCCTGCAGACACCTTGACCTTGGACTTCTAGCCTACAGAATGGAGACGATAAATTTCTGCTGTTTTAAGCCACCCAGTTTGTGGTGCTTTGTTAGGGTAGTCCTGAGAATCTGATATTATAATTTAATCTCAGGACTCTTCCCCAAAGTAAGTGATGTGATTCTGGGCTATCAGGCCCCATTAGGAGGAGGTGGGTATCTCCATCTTTCAGTCAGGGGAAGTCTGCTTTTCTTCTGTCTTGGAAAGGCTCAGGCCCCAGATATGCAGACACAGTGTGATCCGGAAGCCCAGCTCAGCTATGGCTTTCTATATGCTTTTTAGAAAAGCCTCTCTGTTTCTGATTGATGAGATTTTCATTTCTAGTTTTCATAGTAGGCTCTGTGTTTATAAAATATGTTTATATGCTGCTATCGTTTATCTGCTTGAACTGGAATAGAGAAAGATTTTGTTTATATTCAATCAGTGGTATTGAACTGGATGAATTGCCATAGTCTCCTTAGACCCAGATTTATTTATTTATTTTTTGTTTCTGATGATCCTGAGTCATATTACTTTAACTAAAGAGCTCATTGAATTCATGAATACTATAAATGAAGTGCCAAAGTACTTAGGAGAATGAGCTACCCAGTGTACTCAAAGGATAATCCTGGAAAGTGCCCAGGAGCAGATGCCTGTGGGTTTCATCTATTCGTCTGCTTTTTTAGAGGCAGAGACACTGTATGATGTTGTGGGGGAAACATAGGAGAAGAAAGAAGAAAACTGGATTCTAGCTCTGGCTTAAATTATATCTAATAAACATTTATTGAAATCTGCCATGTGCAATGCAGTGCATTAAGCTCCAGCCTGTGTAGTGTGAAGGTTCAGAGAACGGAGGATTTGGCTGAATAATATATCCAAACTCTTGGCCTGGCTTACTAAACCCACATGCTGCAGACCACTCTGGATGGCTGCACATTGTATCCCTCTCCTCAGTGTGCTTCAGCCTCACTGGCCACTTTATCATTGCAAATATGCAGCGTCTTCCCATTTGGGGGACTTGGGTTGAAAGAATCCTCTCCTTTATCCTCTGCAGCTACCCAGGTCCGTCTTAACATCGTCCATTATAAATTTCTGCATAGCACATATTACTATCCATTCGTCTTACTTATTTGCTCTCTATATTTTGCTTATCTTTCTGTCTTCTCTATCTGGTTTCAGTCTCTTGGGCATGGCTTTGAAAAATCAAGATTTGGATCAAAATCCTATCTCCTATTTCCTTCCTTTAGGCTGCTATTAATACTCCAACAGTGAGAAGAGGAATGCTGGAAAGGGGTACTTTCTCCATTTGAAAAAGAGATTATGGACTCAGGAGTTAATGGACACCTAACATTTTCTCCTAGATTCAACAAATGAGGAGATGATTTGGATAATTTGCCACTGGGGAGTCGTTGAAAAATTTTATAGTTACATGTTGGATATCGCTGGATCACATGGTAGGTGATCTATGTGCTGTGGCATATCTTTTGATCAATAGAAAAATCTCTCTCTTCTGAGTTCCATCATTCAGGGAAGCTTGAACCGTCTTTTCAAAACTAAAATACAATATCACAACTAGGATATAGACTTTGAGACAATCCACTAATCTTATTCAGAATTACCCAGTTTTACTTTTACTCATTTGTGTCTCTGTGTGTGTGTATTTAATTCCATGCAATTTTGTCATGTGGGGGGGTCATGCCTCATCCGCACAGATAAGATACAGCATGGTGCCATCACCACAAGGATCCCTGTGTTGCCCTTAATAATCACACCCACCTCCCACTTACCTACCCCACCCACATGCCTAATCCCGGCTGTTCTCCATTTTTAAGATTCTGTCATTTCAAAACTTTACATAAATAAAGTCATACAGCATATACTCTTTTGGAATTGGCTTTTTTTTCACTTAGTATAATTCCCTGGAGATTCTTTCAAGTTGTTGCCTGTATCAGTAGTTTGTTCCTTTTTATTGCTGAGTGGTATTCCATCTTACGGATATACTACAGGTTGTTTAACCGTTCACGTGTTGTAGGATCCCTGGGCTGTTTCTGGTTTGGGGCTTTACAAGTAAAGCTGGGGTAAATATTTATATACAGGTTTTTGTGTGAGCATAAGCTTTCGTTTTTCTGAGGCGAATGCCTCGGAGTGAAATTGCTGCGTTGTATGTGATTGAATGTTTAATTTTGTAAGAACCTGCCGTACTCTTTTCCAGAGTGGCTGTAGCATTTTACATTTCTACCAGCAAAGTATGCTGGTATCCAGTTTCTCTGTATCTTTGCCAGTGTTTGGTGTCGGTGTTATCACTGTTTTTTTTTACCTCGGCTATTCTGATGTGTAGTGATATCTCAATGTGGTTTTAATTTGCATTGTCCTAATGGCTAACAATGTTAAACATCTTTTCATGTGCTTCTTTGTCATCTGTATATCTTCTTCAGCGAGATATTTGTTCATGTTTTTTATATATTTTCTAATTATATCTTTTTTTTTTTTTTTCTGCTGAGTTCTGAGAGTTCTTTATATATTCTAGATGCTGGCTCTTTAACCAGATATGTAGATTTTAATTGTGATGAGGCCCAAATATCATAAATTAAAAAATTTTTAGTGTTTATTTATTTTTGAGAGAGACAGAGAAACAGAGAGGGAGAGAGAGAGAGAGAGAGAGAGAGAGAGAGACAGAATGTGAGCGTGAGCAGGGGAGAGACAGAGAGAGAGGGAGACACAGAATCAAAAGCAGGCTCCAGGCTCTGAGCTGTCAGTACAGAGCCCGAAGCGGGACTCAGACCCACAGACTGTGAGATCATGACCTGAGCTGAAATCAGATGCTTAACTGAGCCACGCAGGCGTCCCTGTACATTTTTAGCTTTAGGATTTATGCTTTGAGGACAAGTCTAAGAGCTCTGCTTAGTCCTAAATCTTGAACATTTTTTTCTAATCTTTTTTTGTTTAAAACCAATACTACAGTTTTCTGAATATGTTAATATCATAAACCTTAATGTTGGGTGGAATAATTTCTCCTACTTTGTCAAGACTGCCTTTCCATATGAATTTTAGAATAAGCTTGTCTCTATCCATAAAAATTCTTGTTGGGACTTTTATAAGAATTACATTAAAACTGTAGATCAATTTGGGGGAAAATGATGCTTTTATTCTTTGAATCTTCCAATCCACAAATAAATATCTCTCTCCATTTATTTAGGTATACTTGATTTCTTTGATCAGAGTTGTATAATTTTGAGCATGTAAATTCTAATACATATTTCAATAAACATGTGTGAGCATTTCATTCTTAATAAAGCAATTGTAAAAAGTATTGTGTTTTTCAGTTTCATTAGATTTATTGTTAATATATAGAAATGCAATTGAAATTTTCATATAGATTTTGTATCCCGTGAGCTTACTTAACTCATTTTTAGTTCTAGGGCCTTTTTTGTGGATTCTTTGGGATTGTCTACAAAGCAATCACGTTATTTGCAAGTAGTTTTAACTTTCAAATCTGTATGACTTTTGTTTCTTTTTCTTGCCTCATTGCAATGCTAGAAATTTTAGTACTATGTTGAATAAAGTAGCGAGAGAGTACTTGCCTTGTCCCCAGTATTAGGGGGAAAGAAAGCATCCAGTCTTTGACCATTTAGTATAAAGTTAGCTGTAAGTATTTTTATAGATGTTATCAATTGGAAGAAGTTCCTCTGTGGAGTTTTTCGCATGAATTAATGCTTTTATAGAATGCTGCTTCTCAGTCAATTAATATGATTATATGCTTTTTTTTTTTTTAACTCTAGCCTGTTGATACACAGTGTATAACACTGATTGATTTCTGGATGTTAAACCAATTTGCATACGTGGCAATAATCCCACTTGGCTATGTGCATAATTCCTTTTTACTTTATCAGATTCAATTTGCTAATATTTCATTGAAGAGTTTTATATAAAATTCATGAGATATATTCAGCTGTACTTTTGTTTATTATTATTTTTGTACTATCTTTGTTGGGTTTTGGTAGCAGGTTTAAATTTGCCTCATAAAATAAGTTTAAAAGTACTCCCTCCTCTTTTATTGTCTGAAAGAGATTGTGAAAAATTGGTATCATTTCTTTAAATGTTTGATAAAATTTTCAGAGGAAACCGCCTGGGCCTAGACATTGTTGGGGGGAGCTTTTAGTTACTAACTCATGTTCTTAATGGTTATAGGATTTTTCAGAGTATCTATCTCATCTTGGTGGAGTTTTATCTGTTTGTTTTTCTTCAGGAACTGGTCCATTTTTTCTAAATTGTACAATCTATGAATATACATTTTTTATGGTATTTCTTTATCTTTTCAATGGTTACAGTATCTGTAGTAGTGTCCTCTGTTACAACACTGATATTGGTGATTTATACATTCTTTTTATTTTTGTCTGTCTTGCTAGAGATTTATCAATTTTATTGATTGATTGATTTAATTTTTAATTTTTTTAATTTTTATATTTTTAATATAATCTATTGTCAATTGGCTAACATACAGTGTATACAGTGTGCTCTTGGTTGTGGAGTAGATTCCCGTGATTCATTGCTTACATACAATACCCAGTGCTCATCTGAACAAGTGTTATTATTTTTTTTTTTTTTACAAGATTTGTGTTTCTTTTCTATTATCTATTTTGTGATTTTCATTGCCTTTGATTTCTACTCTTATCTTTATTATTTCCTCTTTGCTGCTTGCTTTGCCATTTTGTTCTTCCTTTTCTGTTTTCTTAAGGTAGGAACTTAGATAATTGGTTTGAGACCTCATCTCATTTAAATAATATGAGCATTTAATTTTATAAATTTCCCCTTTAGCACTGCCTTAGCTGCATCTCACAGATTTTGGTATGTTGTATTTTCATTTTTTTTCAGATCTGTTCCTTAAAATTTCCTTTGAAAACTTCTTGTCCTGTGAAATATTTAGCAGTGTGTGGCTTAATTTACATATGTTTCGAGCTATTCCCATTGCCATTTATTTATTTATTTATTTACATGTTTATTTATTTATTTTGAGAGAGAGAGAACAGGGAAGGGCTAAGAGAGAAGGAGAGAGAGGATCCCAAGTAGGCTCTGTGCTGTCAGTGTGGAGCTCAACATGGGGCTCCATCTCACGAATCCTGAGATCATGACCTGAGCTGAAATCAAGAGTCAGATGATTAACAAACTGAGCCACCCAGGTGCCCCTCTATTTCTCTTTGCTTCATGCATTTTGAGGTTCTGTGATTTGGTGTGTGCACATTGAGCATCATTACGTCTTCCTTGAAGGTTGACTTTTTTATGATTATGTAATATCCGTTTATGTAGTAATTTTATTTGCTCAGAGGTCTATCAGATGTTAATAGTAACTACTCAGTATTTTCTAAACTGAAAACTTCCATGGCATGTCTTTTTTAATTGTTACTTTCAGCCTACCTATTTCATTGAATATGTAGTGAGTTTCTTGTATATAGTTTATAGCTGCCATTTTCTTTTTTTTAATATGAAATTTATTGTCAAATTGGTTTCCATACAACACCCAGTGCTCCTCCCAACAGGTGTCCTCCTCAATGCCCGTCACCCAACCCCCCTCCCTCCCACCTCCCATCAACCCTCAGTTTATTCTCAGTTTTTAAGAGCCTCTGATGGTTTGACTCCCTCCCCCTCTAACTTTTTTTTCCTTCCCCTCCCCCATGGTCTTCTGTAAGTTTCTCAGGATCCACATAAGAGTGAAAACATATGGTATCTGTCTTTCTCTGTATGACTTATTTCACTTAGCATAACGCTCTCCGGTTCCATCCACATTGCTACAAAGGCCATATTTCATTCTTTCTCATTGCCACATAGTACTCCATTGTGTATATAAACCACAATTTCTTTATCCATTCATCAGTTGATGGACATTTAGGCTTTTTCCACAATTTGGCTGTTGTTGAAAGTGCTGCTATAAACATTGGGGTACAAGTGCCCCTATGCATCAGCACTCCTGTATCCCTTGGGTAAATTCCTAGCAGTGCTACTGCTGGGTCATAAGATAGATCTATTTTTAATTTTTTGAGGAATATCCACACTGTTTTCCAGAGTGGCTGCACCAGTTTGCATTCCCACCAACAGTGCAAGAGGGTTCCCATTTCTCCACATCCTTGCCAGCATCTATAGTCTCCTGATTTGTTCATTTTGGCCACTCTGAATGGCGTGAGGTGATATCTGAGTGTGGTTTCGATTTGTATTTCCCTGATGAGGAGCGACGTTGAGCATCTTTTCATGTGCCTGTTGGCCTTCCGGATGTCTTCTTTAGAGAAGTGTCTATTCATGTTTTCTGCCCATTTCTTCACTGGATTATTTGTTTTTCGGATGTGGAGTTTGGTGAGCTCTTTATAGATTTTGGATACTAGCCCTTTGTCCGATATGTCATTTGCAAATATCTTTTCCCATTCCGTTGGTTGCCTTTTAGTTTTGTTGGTTGTTTCCTTTGCTGTGCAGAAGCTTTTTATCTTCATGGGGTCCCAATAGTTCATTTTTGCTTTTAATTCCCTTGCCTTTGGAGATGTGTCAAGTAAGAAATTGCCGTGGCTGAGGTCAGAGAGGTCTTTTCCTGCTTTCTCCTCTAGGGTTTTGATGGTTTCCTGTCTCACATTCAGGTCCTTTATCCATCTTGAGTTTATTTTTGTGAATGGTGTAAGAAAGTGTTCTAGTTTCATCCTTCTACATGTTGCTGTCCAGTTCTCCCAGCACCATTTGTTAACGAGACTGTCTTTTTTCCATTGGATGTTCTTTCCTGCTTTGTCAAAGATGAGTTGGCCATACGTTTGTGGGTCTAATTCTGGAGTCTCTATTCTATTCCATTGGTCTATGTGTCTGTTTTTGTGCCAATACCATGCTGTCTTGATGATTACAGCTTTGTAGTAGAGGCTAAAGTCTGGGATTGTGATGCCTCCTGCTTTGGTCTTCTTCTTCAATATTACTTTGGCTATTCGGGGTCTTTTGTGGTTCCATACAAATTTTAAGATTGCTTGTTCTAGCTTTGAGAAGAATGCTGGTGCAATTTTGATTGGGATTGCATTGAATGTGTAGATAGCTTTGGGTAGTATTGACATTTTAACAATATTTATTCTTCCAATCCATGAGCATGGAATGTTTTTCCATTTCTTTGTATTTTCTTCAATTTCCTTCATAAGCTTTCTATAGTTTTCAGCATACAGATCTTTTAGATCTTTGGTTAGATTTATTCTTAGGTATTTTATCATTCTTGGTGCAATTGTGAATGGGATCAGTTTCTTCATTTGTCTTTCTGTTGCTTCATTATTAGTGTATAAGAATGCAACTGATTTCTGTACATTAATTTTGTATCCTGCGACTTTGCTGAATTCATGTTTCAGTTCTAGGAGACTTTTGGTGGAGTCTATCGGGTTTTCCATGTATAATATCATGTCATCTGCAAACAGTGAAAGCTTGACTTCATCTTTGCCAATTTTGATGCCTTTCATTTCCTTTTGTTTTGTTGCCGATGCTAGAACTTCCAACATTATGTTAAACGACGGTGGTGAGAGTGGACTCCCTTTCGTGTTCCTGATCTCAGGGGGAAAGCTCTCAGTTTTTCACCATTGAGCATCCTCAATTAGCTGTGGGCTTTTCATAAATGGCTTTTATGATGTTTAAGTATGTTCCTTCTATCCCGACTGTTTTTAGGGTTTTTATTAAGAAAGAATCCTGAATTTTGTCAAGTGCTTTTTCTGCATCGATTGACAGGATCATATCCTTCTTATCTTTTCTTTTATTAATGTGATGTAACACATTGATTGATTTGCAAATGTTGAACCAGCCCTGCAGCCCAGGAATGAATCCCACTTGACCATGGTGAATAATTCTTTTATAAGCTGTTGAATTCGATTTGCTAGTATCTTATTGAGAATTTTTGCGTCCATATTCATCAGGGATATTGGCCTGTAGTTCTCTTTTTTGCTGGGTCTCTTTCCGGTTTGGGAATCAAAGTAATGCTGGCTTCATAGAATGAGTTTGGAAGTTTTCCTTCCCTTTCTATTTTTTGGAACAGCTTGAGAAGGATAGGTATTATCTCTGCTTTAAATGCCTGGTAGAATTCCCCAGGGAAGCCATCTGGTCCTGGACTTTTATTTATTGGGAGGTTTTTGTTAACTGATTCAATTTCTTTGCAGGTTATGGATCTGTTCAAGTTTTCTATTTCTTCCTGTTTGAGTTTTGGAAGTGTGTGGGTGCTTAGGAATTTGTCTATTTCTTCCAGGTTGTCCAGTTTGTTGGCATATAATTTTTTCATAGTATTCTCTGATCATTGCTTGTATTTCTGAGGAATTGGTTGTAATGATTCCATTTTCATTCATGATTTTATCTATTTGAGTCATCTCCCTTTTCTTTTTGAGAAGCCTGGCTACAGGTTTATCAATTTTGTTTATTTTTTCAAAAAAACAACTCTTGGTTTCATTGATCTGCTCTACAGTTTTTTTAGATTCTATATTGTTTATTTCTGCTCTGATCTTTATTATTTCTCTTCTTCTGCTGGGCTTGGGGTATCTTTGCTGCTCTGCTTCTATTACCTTTAGGTGTGCTGCTAGATTTGGTATTTGGGATTTTTTTCTTGTTTCTTGAGGTAGGCTTGGATTGCAATGTATTTTCCTCTCATGACTGCCTTCGCTGCATCCCAAAGCGTTTGGATTGTTGTATTTTCATCTTCATTTGTTTCCATATATTTTAAAATTTCTTCTCTAATTGCCTGGTTGACCCATTCATTCTTTTTTTTTTTTCCAATATATGAAATTTATTGTCAAATTGGTTTCCATACAACACCCAGTGCTCATCCCAAAAGGTGCCCTCCTCAATACCCATCCCCCACCCCCCCTCCCTCCCACTCCCCATCAACCCTCAGTTTGTTCTCAGTTTTTAACAGTCTCTTATGCTTTGGCTCTCTCCCACTCTAACCTCTTTTTTTTTTTTTTTTCCCTTCCCCTCCCCCATGGGTTTCTGTTAAGTTTCTCAGGATCCACATAAGAGTGAAACCATATGGTATCTGTCTTTCTCTGTATGGCTTATTTCACTTTGCATCACACTCTCCAGTTCCATCCACGTTGCTACAAAAGGCCATATTTCATTCCTTCTCATTGCCACGTAGTATTCCATTGTGTATATAAACCACAATTTCTTTATCCATTCATCAGTTGATGGACATTTAGGCTCTTTCCATAATTTGGCTATTGTTGAGAGTGCTGCTATAAACATTGGGGTACAAGTGCCCCTATGCATCAGTACTCCTGTATCCCTTGGATAAATTCCTAGCAGTGCTATTGCTGGGTCATAGGGTAGGTCTATTTTCAATTTTCTGAGGAACCTCCACACTGCTTTCCAGAGCTATCCATTCATTCTTTAGTAGGGTGTTCTTTAACCTCCATGCTTTTGGAGGTTTTCCAGACTTTTTCCTGTGGTTAATTTCAAGAGGGACATGGCGCTTGCCCGTGCCTTTGTTCCCCTGCTGAGCTGAGCTCTGTCTTCTGGGGCTCAACAACTCTGTCTCCCAGTGTCCTCTCACCCTCCTGCTCTCTGAGCAGAGCTGTTGACATTTAACATTCCAGATGTTAAGTCCCACTGGCTGTTAGAACTCACGGAGTCTGGCCCCTCTGCCTTTTCAAGGGGCTCTGCCTTGCCTGGCAAGCTGCCCCTCCAGCACCCCAGCTTCCTCCCGCCAGTCCGTGTAGCGTGCACTGCCTTTCCGTCCTTCCTCCCCTCTTCTGTGGGCCTCTTGTCTATGCTTGGCTCTGGAGAGTCCATTCTGCTAGTCTTTTGGTGGTTTTCTGGGTTATTTAGGCAGATGTGGGTGGAATCTAAGGGATCAGCAGGACGAGGTGAGCCCAGCGCCCTCCTATGCCTCCATCTTCCCCTGCCATTTTCTTAATCCAATATGACAATTTATTTTTTTATTGGCATACTTAGACCATTTAAGGTAATTATTCATTTATATATTAGCACTTATGTTATTCAATTACTTGTTTTGTTTATTTTATCTGGTTCTCATTCCAATTTCTTTTTCCTTAATTTTCTGTTATGTTAACATGTTTTAGGATTCCATCTCGATTCACTTATGGTGTTTTGAGCATATATCTTATTTATTTATTTATTTATTTATTCTTGAGACAGAGAGAGAGAGAGAGAGAGAGAGGGAGAAAGAGAGAGAATGAGCATGAGTGGGTGAAGGGCAGAGCGAGAGAGGGATACAGAATCTGAAGCAGGCTCCAGGCTCTGAGCTGTCAGCACAGAGCCTGATGTGGGGCTCAAACTCACAAGCTGTCAGATCATGACCTGAGCTGAAGTTGGTTGCTTAACTGATTGAGCCATCTAGGCACCCTGTGCATATATCTTGATACAATATTCTCAGTGGTTCTTCTAAGTATTATAATATACATATGTGACTTATTATATAACTAGTGGTATCATAACTTCATCATTTTGAGTAAAGCATGGAAACCTTATTTCTATTTAGTTCCCTTTTGCTTCCCCACTTGGAAGTATTGTTTTCTTAAATATCATATGGTGTAATTTTTGTTTCAATCATGAAATATGATTTATAAAGCAAATATATAAGGAAAAGGACATTCTATTGCATCCATAAGTTTGTTCTTTCCATGATTCTTTCTTCCTTTCTGATGCTTGACAATTCCATCATTTTTGCTTCTTTGAAGAACTTGCTTTAAACATTCTTTAAAGGTAGGTCTAACAAAAAAGATAAGAGTCCAATGGCCTGGAAAAGCTTAAATATTTACTATCCAAACCTTTACTGATAGACACATGACTCTCTTGTTTTAATTTCTTAAACTTAACAATGAGGGCATTGGATTTGATAATCTTAATTATCCCTCTAATGTCTTTCATTTCATGAGGAAGATCAATCCTGATTTCCCATGTGAAGTTATTTTTTTTCCCTCAATGACCACATGTGAGTTCAGAGAATACAGAAGTTGACATTGGAAAGTAAGTAACTAAGGAATACTTCTTCACTTTATCATGCTAAGAACTAACATGAAGGTGAAAAGAAATCAATTTCAGTCTGCTGACTGTGCTTCAGCTAATTAGATTTATGGAACCAGAGTTTAGGTTCCCACAGTGGGCTGGCATGAGCCCATACTGTTTGGCACCTGTCATGGAATTCAGCATGTACCATCACAATCTGGAAGTGTGGTGCTTCTGCAGATGCTTTTCTGCACTTGTGAATAAAATGGTTCAGGCCATCCCATGGATCGTAGAACAAGCACTTCCCCTTTGAGTTATCAATACTATTATTTCCAGAATTTGTTTTCTACTCATCATTTTGGGTGTTACTTATTAAGTGAAATGTGTGAATTACCTTCTAAAATACACTTTTCGAATTTAGTCCAGATAAGAGGGAGCAGAAGGAGACATAAACCTTGTTTTTTTTTTTTCTTTTGTCTTAGGAGGCAAGATTTATATATATGTATATATATGAATAAAAATATATATGTTAAAAAATA
Organism: Panthera uncia; assembly: GCF_023721935.1. Classification (NCBI taxonomy): domain Eukaryota; kingdom Metazoa; phylum Chordata; class Mammalia; order Carnivora; family Felidae; genus Panthera; species Panthera uncia. Next base: position 84,042,042 of record NW_026057580.1, read on the forward strand.
TATATGTATATATATATAGCCAGCGTGGAGCTCACTCACGACCCTGAGATCAAGACCTGAACTGAGCTCAAGAGTCAGGATGCTTAACCAATTGAGCCAGCCAGGTGTCCCATCTATACATATTTTTAAAACTGAAAAATATATGAGAAGATAAGGCAAATTGGAAAAGAAGAATATGAAAAAATAGTCATGATAGGTGTTTTAAGATAGTGAAAGCTCATGTGTCTTTAAGAACATTTTTAGAAGGTCAAACAGTTATTCTACAATGGAAGTCACAAACTGAAAGCCGGTGGCTCTTATAGATATCAGATGCATCCTTCTGACAGATTTTGTTTTGCACAGGGTTGGGCTAGAGGTTTATTTTGTTTGTTTTTGACTTTAACTGGTTGCCAACATTCAACAATTTTTAAGAGTCTATGTAAAAATTTCCACACTCTTTCAAGAAATGAGACACTGTAGGGTCTGTATTCCCATGCAGCAAACACATCAGGGAGGTGAGTGCCATCTCTTTGGGCATCACATGTACTTTCAAGTCCAAGTGGGAGTCCGCACTGTTCCCTCTGGTCCTTGTGCCAAACAGCTGTTCTCACTAATCATTAATCTTGCTATTGTCTTTTTAAATAGTAGAACTGAAGATAGCAGAGTATCTAGTATCTATTGTTCAATCAAAATTGGGAAAATGCAAGGTGGATCAGGTGGGATGTTGTGTTTTAATAAAAATGGGAGACATACTTTTGTAGAGATGAGAAGTATTCCTATTAGAAAATGCACAAACTAAGGGTGTCTATGATAGTAATACAGCTTGAATGGCCATTCTCAAACACCTGTCCTGCTTTCCGCACAGTGTCCATAGGCCCCGCAGGCATTTGAGTTGACCTCTCTTCTTTCTCAACAAATAACAACAGGATACCATAGTGAGCTTATTTTTTTCTGCTTTTCCAGTTCGATTTTGTCTCAGACCAAGAAAATAGTGGGAATGCATGGCCTTTGCTTGCCCGCATATTTTAGCATCAATTTAGGAAAAGATTTGGTTATGCAATTTAAATATTCTTGTTCTTCATATTCTATATCTACTTAGCATCCTAGTACTGAAAGGTTTTATTCATTTATTTAGTTTCGCCTCAACGCTACATTGAGTAGCATTCAGCACTCTGACTGAATCAAGACTAATAAGACTTATAAGAGTATATTGAAATGAACCCAACTACCCAACAGAATTAGTGCCCAATACTCTGTGTTAGACTTCAGGTATTGTAGATTTTCTACAATTGACAAATGCATCGTGAGAGATGGTATCTGTCAGAAAGTCTCTCTCCCATCCTGTCCCTGAGCAGGCCTTATTAAAAAAAAGGGGGCTTTCTGATATTCAGTAGGGACTTCACACTGGCTTTAATGGTTTAGAAACCCCTTTTACTGGTTTCTTACAGGATTTGATAACAACAGTATCTCTCTAGTGTTTCTTTTCTTCCACGTTAGCATTTCAATTCACTTTGGAGGAGGCTGAAGTTCAGAAGGGTTATATATCTACCACCATTGATTTTTGGACAATTTATATTCCGGAAGCCACTTCTAGCTTACTTAAAGTAGGTCCCAAGACAGAGCTTTCCCTTTTAGTTTCTGAGAGATAATATTCGAATACTCTGCAGACCACTTGAATAGACTAGAGTTATGAACAAATTCAGATAATATTGCTCCCATTCCAAGCCCCCTACACTGAGGGGAAACTTTATGAAATAATATGTAAGTAGAAATTATTACAGGAGGCATAGCCAACTGTCTTCTATCTTAACTTAGGAAAGTGTTGAGTAAAATAGCAGATTGCCCTTACACTGAGTAAAGGTGTTTACTAAAACACTGAAATGAATCTAGGAAGGCTGCGGAGTCTCTGCCTATGGAAATATTTTACCAATATCCTACATATTGCACTGGGGCATGGGGCAGAATATTGATTCTTTGCTATTTTGTTACGAAAAAGGATGGCTTGAAGTGCACAGAAATTAACAATGTAGAATTGTCACTCTCCCATAAAGTGAGGCAAATCTCAAAAGCGTTCTCCCAAAGCTAACAGATGATCTCATATTTCTAGGTGTGCTACAGTTATTTCCCTCCTGAATTCTAATATTTACTGTTTAGTACATTCTTTAGATGCTAGGAACCATTTCCTAACAACAGAGCAGATTTGAGAGGTAGCAGCTGTTGATGCCTGACATCTACGCTTGTTACATGAGTACCTGGAACCTAAAAGATTCTCGAGAAGGTGAATAGTGAATGAGCACATAAGCACATCAGTGTAGAGGTAAGCGTGTCTCTTCTCCCTTCTTGTCCAGGTAAAAAGATCTTCTTTCTTGTGTCTCAATGTCAGATCCTTTGGTTGCAATGCAGCAGCACACTCATGTGAAAACTTTCTCCAAAGACTAAATATTAGAAAAAGGCTAGGCAGCTCAGACCAGAAACCTACCACTGACTTCTAAGAGTACTTTGTTAAAACTCATAAATTCCCAGCTGTTTGTGTGCCTCTGGTCCACACGCTTCCGGCATTTCCCTAGTGATAATATCTAAGAAGGGGGTCTATAAACTTCGACTTCATGACAGCCATTCAAGGAATAACTGATAGAAAGGTCAGAGGCCTTTCACTGTGAAAAGCATGACCCCTTTTAAAAGCCCTGCCAGGACATTTCCTGCCCAGAGAGACACAGGTGACTGAACGCGGCCATCCAAGCACAGGGAGTGCCATGGGGTATTAAGTAGGACTTTTCGAATGAGTTTTGAGAAAAACATATTTACATCCCCCCATTGCGAATGAACTGGCTTCTGTGGTGCCCAAAGCAAGCGTGACACTATTTCTGCTAGAGAGAAAGAGGACTCCTTTTGTTCTTTGCTTAAATTTTGGAGGCCAAATGGACCTCTGAGCTTTGCGAACAGTGGTATTTATGGTAATTTTGGTGGAGTGTGGACACAATCACGTGAGCAGAAATTAAAGCAGGGTCATGCAGCAAAGCAGAATCCTCTATAGGATTAACATCCTGAACATTACCAGGCAAAGAAATCTTGGATGAGCTTGTGGATTTTTTGTTGAATGCATCCATGTTTAAATGTAAATTAGTCTTTCTAGGAAAAGATAAAGTCTCTTTATCTAAATTCTTCCTAATGAGAGTCACAAATGTTCTAATAATGTACACAGCAAATAGAAGTTTGAAGATACCCATAATGAGACTTTATGAGAAAATCAATTAATGAGGAACAATAAGAACGAAGTGCCAAATTTTCTTTGTCATGTCACTGGGGAAGCAGTGTGTTTAGTGGAAGAGAATGAACTGGTAAATCAGACTCAGGTTTGAATCTGTTGACAAATCGTTTACTTTCTCATTATCTTCAATTACAACATCCATAAAACAGGGATACTTATTTGTCAAGTTTGCTATAAGGAAGAAGTATGAAAATGTCTATCACATAAAAAGATAGTGACATACATATATAGAAATTTTAAAAAAAGTATGCCAATCTTCTGGCCTTTATCCCTTCCACTCATCTGGACTGGCTGACATTCAATTAAAAAAGAAAGATATTAGTGCTTGGACATTCGTTTTACTTTTAATAGAATTTTAGTGGTCTACTAGTATCAGTGAGAAGAGACAATTTTGGGGGGAGTGAAGACATGAAGATTAAGAGAAAATGATGCGCAAACAATTGTTGTAATTATAAAACCTTTATTTCACTCTTACTTTAGTTAAATCTTGATAAGCACCATGTCATGTACTGGCAATCTAGAAGGAGGATACTGGAACGCTTCAGTCAATAACAAACTGCAAGCTGATGGTGTGAAGTTACAGCTACATGGAGCATATGAACAAGACCACATTTGGAAAGGTTCACTTGCAAATCCCATGGCCATGCACAAACAGGAATCTGGCACTGATTTGTTCTCACTCTCTATGGTCCGAATCCAAAGCTTGTGCATGTAAACATCAAAAGAAACGCTTTATAGTGTTGATGGTTTACAGTTTGCTAAAACTTGACTCTGAAAGCATAAATTTTGCCATTTTGTTTTCTTGACCAGTGCTTGGTCACAGGCTGAGAAAAATCAATTCCTTTAAAATTTAAACGATGCTAAAAGGCTGTGTTCAACATTGCACAAGTGATCAGCAAGGCCTTTGAATGTGTGCAATTCTCATGTATGATCACCAAACAATTATTTACCTAATGAAATTGTGGAAAATTATACATTTTCAGCAAAATGTTTTAATTTGGTCCTATATTAAGAGACCCAATTGCCAAGGTGTTTTACATAAATTTAATTCACAAGCATGTACACAAGAGAATCACTATAAAGAACATTGCTTCCTGGTTTATGAATAAAAAGTTTATCCTCTACTTACACTAAAACATACAAAAAATAATCTACAAAAATCGTTTACAATTGATTTTAGTGAAAGAAAAAGTTTTCTTCAGAAAAAAAAAATGATTGTGTGGTGGTAGTATTTTAGCCATCAAAAAAGGAATGTAAGTAACCAATAAATATAATGTGCTTTCTCCGTATAGACATATTTACACTTGAGTCTTTGGCTTATGTTTTTTCTAAAAAGAACTTTAAATGATCTAGCCATCATTGCACATTAAAAGAAAATAAGCCAGTTATATATATTTATATATTTATATAGAGATCTGCTACACTTGAAACATATAAAAAATGAACTTTACTATGAATTTGCACAGCTTTTCTTACTTCTTCCTTAAAGATTTAACATCTTTTATCTAAAAAAGGGAGAAAAAAATGTCACATAGAAAGTATTAATTCATGCAACACATGGTGGCTGCTCTACCAAAACCAGGGGAGAAAAAGCTGCGTATTCACTGTACAAACACTGAGAAGTTCTCATTTGAATCTGGTTCTTATTAAATATAATTTATGCGGCACGAAATGTCGATGCTTTCATACGGTAATAGAAACTAGTTGAGTCCTTTTTATTAAGATACACAACTTCATAAGAAAAATACTTTTACTTCTTGAATGTAAAAGCCTCCCACCCCCCACATTAAAATCTTTCTGCACAGGTGTAACAGGTACAACAGCTGCTGGCTCAACAGATGAACAGGTTTCTGCGTGGCTGTGTTCCGAAGTCTCACCCGACTAAGAAGATTCCAGGTACTCCAGGGCTACATCATAGCAGAAACGGTACTGCTCCTGAAACAGGTTAAAACAAAAGAGTTGAGAAAAGGTGAGAAAAAGGAGACTAACGGTGAACCACAGCCGCCAAACGAACACCAAGCCACCACGCTAGATTATTCGAGAATTACCAATGATTTTTTTGATACAGAAGTTTAATCTCTGGGCATATATATGTTACATTTGAGTCAAAGATCAGCGTTTAAGGAAAGGAACTTAAGGAAAGATATATTGTGTTTGCCTTATATTTTTTATCAAATTAAAAAAATCTCCAGTATTTAAAAAAAAAATTTTTTTTTTTAACATGTATTTATTTTTGCGACAGAGAGAGACAGAGCATGAACGGGGGAGGGTCAGAGAGAGGGAGACACAGAATCTGAAACAGGCTCCAGGCTCTGAGCTGTCAGCACAGAGCCCGACTCGGGGCTCGAACCCATGGACCGTGAGATCATGACCTGAGCCGAAGTCGGCCGCCTAACCAACTGAGCCACCCAGGTGCCCCTCCAGTATTTTTTATCTAATTATAATAGTAAAACCTGATCATTACAGAAAAAATTCCCAGTATAGAAAAACCCAAGGAATCAGAAAGAGTTTCATAACTCTATTACCAGAAACAATTCTTGGTAAAATACTGCCTTAGTTTTGCTTTAGTCCTTTTTTATGCATGGTTGAAATCATAATTCTTTTAGAATAAATATCATTGCATACATATATTCGAGAGTATAAGTTTATATTTTATCTGCCTTTAACACTGTTATGTCTTTTTCTTATGTTATTTAACATTTCTTTTCACACTACATAAATGTACAGTATACAGATTTGACTATTAGATTGCTTTTACTTTTTCTCTATGACAAATAAATGATACAGTGAACAAGTGCAAATATTCTTCTCCAAACTTCAGATATCTGTCCTTAGCAGGAGAAAAATAAGTCATTTTATTTCATTATTATTATTTTTTTAAATGTTTATTTATTTTGAGAGAGAGAGAGAGTACAATCAGGGGAGGGACAGAGAGAAACCCAAACAAGCTCCATGCTGCCAGCACAGAAACTGATGTGGGGCTGGGACCCATGAACCATGAGGTCATGACCTGAGCCGAAACCAAGAGTTGGACACTTAACCTACTGAGCCACCCAGGAGCCCCTCACACAGCTTTTCATTCATCAGAATATTAAAGTAAATTTTTCAAAAATGGTTAGTGGCTCTTACACCTTTTCGAGTTTACTTATATTTGAAAATTTCTGTTTCCTCTCTTTAAATATTGAAGACAATCTGGTTGATCAAATTTGAGTTAAAACTGTCTTTCCTGACAGATACCATATGTTTTCACTCTTATGTTTCCATACAACACCCAGTGCTTGGAAAGAGCACTGGGTGTTGTATGGAAACCAATTTGAAAATAAAATAATAAATTTCATATTAAAAAAAACTGTATTTCCTTTACATCCACCTAAGCACTGCTCCATTATCAAGAATTTAGAAAACATCAGACCGTATTACAAGTTATGACTTCTTTTTTTTTTTTTTAATTTTTTTTTCCAACGTTTATTTATTTTTGAGACAGAGAGAGACAGAGCATGAACAGGGGAGGGGCAGAGACAGAGGGAGACACAGAATCTGAAACAGGCTGGAGGCTCTGAGCGGTCAGCACAGAGCCCGATGCGGGGCTCGAACTCACGGGCCAGCCCGACACGGGGGTCGAACTCACGGGCCGTGAGATCATGACCTGAGCCGAAGTCCCAAAGTCGGACGCTTAACCGACCAAGCCACCCAGGCGCCCCACAAGTTATGACTTCCAATATGTACCTCATTAAAAATTTTTCAACTCATTCCAAGTGGGTAAAATCCAGGCTGTAATGCATAACAACCTAAAAGCATCGTATTTCTAAAGAACTTCCCGGTGTCTCCACAATAAAGTAGGGTAGTAAAATCTTTCTGAAAGAGATCTTTATCAATCCTACCCTTAATTATCAAGTAGGTGTGATTTAAATTAGGCTACCACTGTGGCAAGTGCGTCTGAAGAGTCACACAGTGCTTGAAAACAGTTATGTCTCTTTAAACTGTCATGAGCTTTTGTTTATGCTCCAAATTTTCTTACCAAACTTGTCAGTTCAATTCAACAGCACACTGAACTCATCATTAACGCTGATTAAACACAAATCAGAAGGTAGGTGTTCAGTCAGGATTAATGGGACATGAATATAAAGGTAAATAGGAACTTCTTGGAAGGTTCTAGAATAGTTGAGTTTAACCACAGATTCCGCCCCCCCCCAACTTACGGCAGGAAATTAGAGTTAAATTTGGAGGTAACGTTTGAATTCTGACACTGAAGCGACCCCACTGATGAATTTAAAAAGACTTGATCTGAGAGACAGAGGCAGAGTTTACATTAAGAAATCTTCAGACAGCAAAGAGTTTAAAGACATAACCATTATATTTTAAGAAGACCTGACAAGTTCTACTTCAAAAATCCTTCAAGTCTATCCCCTTTTCTCCATCTCCATTGCCAATACTCCAGTCAAAACCGACATCATCTTGTCCAGACAACAGGCAGAGCCCAAGGGATGAGCTAGAATTGGGGCGGTTTGAGGGGACTTGTAGAAGGGGAAAAAAGTCTGTTCTCACTTTTAAAAGTGAAACGGTATAAATGTAACTTCAGATTTTGTCTCAGGAAGCAATGCACTTTTTGTGTGAACAATCCATGAGCAGGAAGTGGTGAGAATACTTTAAAGGCTTATTGAATTGCTCATTTTAGTTATCTGATCATCTTGATAAATGTAGGGCAAGCAACAATTTGCCTTGGTTTTTCTGGTTTACCTTTGTTTGAGCATAAACTACACAGCTGCTCCTGACCTTATCCCACTTTGCACATGTGTGTAACCCACAGACATCGCTCTTTAGAAGTAAAATGTGCTCGAGGAGTTTAATTTTTCTTTCTTACTCTTCATACACCTTCACACAGATGAACTCCCACATACACATTCCTATCAGCTCTTACTTTGTGAACCGTGTTCTGATTTTATGAGCCCTGGCAAATTCAGGTGGCATCATCTGAACTGCACACTATAACTGGTAGAAGCTGAAAACTGTCAGTGATGATAGTTTAAAATTTATAATTTGACCAGAAATGGAGAATTAAAGCTAATGACTCAAATAAATTTCATATGTTGTTTAAGGGCATTAGGTGTCCAAGGTACTGATTTAATCCATGTGTATATCCCTTGGATTAATGTTTTGCCAGTTAACTCAAGATGCTGTAAGAAATAAAAATAAGCAGGGCGCCTGGGTGGCTCAGTCAGTTAAGCGTCCAAGTCTTGATTTTGGCTCAGGTCATGACCTCCCGGCTTGTGAGTTTGAGCTCTGCATGGGGCTCTGAACTGGCAGTATGGAGTCTGCTTGGGATTCTCTCTCTCCCTCCCTCTCTGCCCCTCCCTTACTTATGCTGTCTCTGTCTCTCTCAAAATAAACAAACTTAAAAAAAAAGAAATAAAAATAAGCAAGAATGAAGTCTAGAGAGTAGAATTTATTCTTATTATAGAACCATTTACTAAAGTTTATTACAGCAAATATTTATTGCCTAACACAGAGAGAAAAAAAATCTACACCTTTCCCAAATTAAGTGAAAATAGTTTTCATCATTAAGTTTCTGTGATATGTGATTACATTTATGTGGGTAGAGAGAGATGCTCAGCAATTCATCAGTTAGATAGGAAAAGTCCCCACAAAGACTCATTTATACATCTGATTTCCCTTGGGAGTGTGAAGTCAACCCGATGAGTAGGTATATGATGTCTAATCTCTGCTCCCTTCTATGTCTAAGATTCTGACTCACCGGGGCTTCCACCATGTTTGGCTTGCTGTTCCTCAGTGTCTTGACTGCGTGGAACACGTCGACAACATTTTGCCGCTTCACCATTTCGACAACAATGCCTATGGCACAGAACATACCGCTTCGCCCACCACCATTTCTGGAAGCAAAGAAAGCAAGGGCATGTGGATAGCAGCTTTTAGTCACCACAGGTCACACAATCTTACACGTTTTGTTAATAAAAACATGACCTTAATTTTTTTCCATTTTGTATTAATTTTGCTTCATTTATATGCGTGTATGCCTAGAGGACAGAGAGCAAGGATGCGCGAGCATGACATTTGCTCTGTGGCTCATGTGTCGGAAGATGCTACAGGCATCGACCACTGCAACTTCAATACCTTGAAATTTTGGTACATTTGTAAAGTGTGGACATCAGAAAAGTGGTTCCAAGTAGTGTTCAAAAGAGTTTAAATAATATAATATCTATATGATAATCAGTGTTTAAAAAATACGAAAATGAAAACTGGTAGCTAATTATGGAATCATAAGACAGGAAGATTATTTTAAAACAATATCTATGGAGATCCATAGAGATGAGTTGAGTACTCTAACGTTTATTTTTTTCTAACATTTATTCATTTTTTGAGAGACAGAAAGAGACAGAGCGTGAATGGGGAAGTGGCAGAGAGAGGGAGACACAGAATCCGAAGCAGGCTCCAGGCTCTGAACTGACAGCACAGAGGCCGATGTGGGGCTCAAACTCACAGACCGTGAGATCGTGACCTGAGCCAAAGTCCGACACTTAACCGGCTGAGCCACCCAGGCGCCCCATGAGTTGAGGACTCTTTAACATAGAAAATATGAAAGCTAGTAAGGAAATGAGCACCATGGCCCCCAGGTGGCCAAGTGGAGGCACCATACTCACAGGCAGTGGATGATGGTCCGGCCTTCCCCTTCCTCACATTCCTCCTGCCATTTTTCCACCTGCAGTATCAGTTTCAAAAATGACCGTTTGGAGCCAGGCACTTCTCGGTGAGAGGCCCACCCTAGATACTGAAACTGCTGTACCATCAGATAGCCTTCTTGTGGCTGTGGAAGGAAAAGTATTTTTCTGTGAATAACTTGGAACTAGAATTTTTACTAAAAACGGAAGTTGCAGACAAAATGGTACCATGATATAAATGGCATTTGCATTGGATTGAGTCTAGCTGCTAAGTCTAAAATATGTACATACCAATACAGAAACATTCTAAGTTACAGAAGCAAGAACCATGAGAATTACCTTTATATAAGCTTTTCCCTCATATCCCATATCCAATAATCAATCACACTTCTTAAATAACTTTCAAATTATTTTTCTCTTTGTCACCACTGACATCATTGCATATGCCCAAGCATCAATTATGATAATTACTTCTTAGTTGATCTCCTTAAATAAACTTTGATCTCCTTCCAAACCATTCTGACTGCAGCATCATGATTATTTTGAAATGCAAATATGATCTTGTCATTCCCCTGCTTTAATGGCTTCCAAATGATCTTATCATAAAATCCATGTTGCACCATGGCTTAAAAATCCCTATACAATATGGCTCCATTTCCTTCCCTAACCTTCCCTTTATTCTAACACACTATTCAAGTCCTAGACACGTTGGCCTTCTTTTAATCCATGTATCAAGGCATTTCTTGCCTTGAGAACTTTGTAAAACTCTCCATTTGGCCTCAAAGATCTCCTTGTTTGTCCCTCTCAATCCCAAATACAGTGATCAGTTTGTTTTGGGTTTTCCTGGAACTCTTCTGGTCTTTGAACAGAACTACTTGTGTCCTGGGAAACCTCTCTGTCTTGTGAACACCAGGATAGTTGGTTCTTCCGCCCCCAGTACTCCTACTGATTCTTCAAATTTTGTCTCAAAGATCACTACTCCAACGAAGTCCTCTCTACTCACCCAGCTCTGTCAGATCACCCAAACACTCTGGATTTTGTACTTTTTCTCTAAAATTTCTCATATTTGTAAATAAAGAATTGAATTTTTCAGTGCTTGTTTTCCCTGATAAAATATAAATTCTTTAAGGACGGGGAAATCTCTTTCTTTCATTCTTTCTCCCTTAAACTCTGTATCACTAGAACCTAGCAAAAATACTTTCCAGGAATAGTACTATTGAATGAGTGAATCAGTACATTAAGCCCTCGTACAGAAATGTAAGGAAGAATTTGCAATACATGAGTAAGCCATATCATAAGGCATCAGATCTGAATTTCCATTTGGCCAGGGCTCACGTGTCACAAGGACCTACTAGTACAACACCCAACTTCTCATTGGTACCTATTAAATATCTCATGAAGTGCGTGCTATTAAATAAGATTGGGAACAGGAAAAAATTGTGCCCTAATAAGGACTGGAACACCAAATACGGAGGAAGATAAATAAACAAATACGCCAGCAAAAAAATGTAACACAGATTTCAGATCCTGTCTTTAGAATATTTTTCATATAAATAGCTCAATTAAAAGACAAGTCTTACTTTCTTAGTTTAGCAGCGATGGTTTCTCAGCTAAAATATTACTAGAACCATAATGGAACAGATGTGCAGACATAATGAGATTCCATTTAAATTAACATCTAAGATATGCATGAATATTATGACATGATTGAAGTTATCCTTTTTTTCTCCACTGAAATGAGCGACAGAATTGGATATGATTTTATTCTCTTAGGGCTAAACATATAGACGTATTAACCAGAAACACATATATAGCCATTTTGATATGAAAACACTGAAATATGACAATCTGAATCATACACTTAAAATAATACACACACATAGAGCTGCTGCTCTAAAAACAGAGTAATCTTTCTCTTTAAAAAGAGAATAATGTTTTCTTTTCAAATTTTGCTTACTGTTTGGTTACCCAATCTAAATACTTACTAATTACTAATGTAATGGTTTTTTTTTTTTTTTTTTGCTTTTTTGAAGGAGAGACCCCGAACTTAATTTGTCCTTGAGTGTAAAACATATGAAGACTCAAGGAAAGGAAGATTTCTGAGGAACACAGCTGCTGCTTTGTTGCTGGGAAAAGGCACAGTGGTACCAGTGCTGCTTCTACAGATCTGGGCAGAGCCAGACACTGGGACATTGAGAAAGGTGAAATTGTAAGTGGGAGGAGAATCAATGATGGCTGTGATTACCTGTTTCCTCGTGTGTGGGGTTCTCCCTTATATGCAGGACTTGGAACAGTGACACGGAGGCTTTCCATGACGGCTGATCCAACATATCCCTTCCTTCCAAGGTAAAGCTCTTTAGTCACTATTATTATTATTATATTCTTATTTTTCAATTATATGCCTCTTTCAGGCTGGATATCAATACTAATAAGACATGTAGTCAACCTTCAGAAAAGTCTACAGGGGCAGAGACCAGGCTCAGACAATCAAGTGCATTTGAGCCAGTGCATCCGAATTTAGTTTTCCAGATGTAACACATTAGTAACTGACCAGGACACCTCACTCTCAGCATTTCTGCTTTCCTGTTTTTGGAATGCATTTTTCTTCTAATACGAAGGTGTAAGAGGATTAGTAGCACTGGGACTGATTACGTAATGTCTATTAATTCTACTCTCCCTGTTTTCTGATTGGAATTATACCCCAACATAGTTATGATCAGTTGCTCTTAATCAACTCAGTTAAAATATTAATGACTTACTCTTGTTAGATTGCATATCCTAAAAATCCGGTTTATCACATCACAATCCATCGAACAAGACATACATTCCACTTGGATAGGGCCATATCGTAACATCCCTTCTTCTGGCCAGTACTGAGGGCAGCCCTAGAGGATGAATGTTTTGGGAAAAGAAACAAAAAGAAAAGGGGCATTATTTTTTTTCTAATTTGGGTAGTATGATACAGATTTTAACATTTTATTACTAATTTATTAAGTTGTGTTGGAGTACACAAAAGCAACTCATAGCCATTGACCTGGGACAAGTCGACTTCATTTAACATCACAATGGAGGTACAGCCATAATCATACACTAATCTCCAGAAGTCTTTCACAGTGTTCGGCAGAGGGTATTGTGTGACGATGAAAGCAGCTGGTTGCCTGTAGCTCTGTAAAGAAATAGGGTAGATGGAAAACATAAGAACTTAAGACAAATGATCAGGTATACAAGCACATTCAATACATTTCAATAGGACCAAGTAAGATGTGATAGCTTCACATGCAGATGGAGTCAGATGGCAGCATAAGTCATAGAACAGATTTGGACCAATGGAATGTACTGGAGCTAGTAATCGGTCAATCTGATGGTAAGGCTTCAGTGTCTCTGTAGCAATTCAAGACAAGAACTTAAGTTTTATTTTGTTGAGATTAGCAAATATAGGACAAATACAAAAGGAGAAACTAAAAAAAACTTCTCAAGGTTAAAGACCTCCATGAGGTACCTGTGGGCTTTTTCAGTTTTTCAAAGGTAATTGGTCTGAGAGGCAGAAGACACAAAATTCCCTGGTGTGTTTGTGTGTGTGTGTGTGTATGTGTGTGTGTGTGTGTGTATGTACCTATCTATTTGTCCATCTGTTAATCATCTATCAATATGTATAAATGCTGGGTTCTCTTCCACTTCAGATAAGCAAAACTACATACACCTCAAACTCATGTACTTTAACATTATATGAATATTATCAACACATTCTACACATCTTATATGCACATCCATTTTCTTGGGAATTTCTAATGTATATTAATGGTTAGAATGATAGTTTCAATCACTTAAGATTTTTCAAGTGCCAAAAAATAAAATGCACTTCCTGGCCCCACCTATAAGGGAATGGCTCCTTCTTTATTAAGTGCGCCTTAATTGGGACACAACACATTATCTCTATCCAGAAGGAGAGGGTATGCTCATCTGACCTGGGCAATCTGTCATCCTGAAGACTGATGATCTATATTTCTACGTATTAACCTAAATAGGTTGTAAAAAAATAAATAGATTGCTGCCTGAGATAGATGTCCTTAATGCTAATAAGAACTAATGAGATCCCCTAACTCATTTGTATCATAGGACTCTTTAAGTCTTTCCAGTTTTTTAACATCAGCGTAGAAACTGATTCTTGATCACTGATCCTATGACCATTTGGGAAATGCTGCTAACCATGGCATTCCACTCCAAGGAAGATTGTAGGATAAATACGAGCACTGGCAATTCACCTGGCTGCTTCTATATGATCTCAAGCCTCACAAAGTGTCACCTGAAGTTGGGCTGAGTATCTCCTAAGAAAGGTATGAAGGCTCATGAAAAAGAATCAGAAGAAATAAGTAAACTTTCCTTACAACTACATGTCTACTCCATGGGAAGGTAAGCTATTTACTCACTTTCTGAGTCACAGGGGAGAGGAGGTGAATAAGATGATATGAAAGACAGATGATTTCCTATTTCTTTCCTCTCTAAGTTCAGGAGCACACCCAAGGCATGGAAATCATGGAATCCTTGGCCTTACCTACTAATTCTTCACAGCCATACACAAGGGTATGGAACACTGAGGACATTGCTAGAGGGTAGGGGGAGTGGGAAGTGCTGACCAATGAGCCTTGTTCTTTTAAGACAAACCAAACCTAACTTTTCTAAAGCCCCAACCACACTAGAAAATCTAGCAGATGGTCTCAGTTATAAAATGTATCTATGAAAAATAAAATAACTAACTAACTAACTAACTAAATAAAATAAAATGTATCTATGTTGAGTCACAGAGAAATTAAGCAGAGAGTTGAAACAGGTAGAGAGCAGATTCAGTCTTCATATTGACTAGAAAACAACCTGGAAATTAAGAAAAATTTGACAGAGATAGATGCCAAAAGACAAAAAATGTCTCAAACATGTGCCTCATCAATCTCTTTCCTAATAGTATTTTCTCCTTCCTTTTTTACACAGCCTTTTAAAATTCCAAATCTAGATTCAGAAACAAAAGGGTCTTGTGTGTTTTCTCTGTGTTTAGTATATTAGCCTTTCCAGACAACTAAATGGGAATAAAAGGTACAATGAGGATCCAGTGTGATTTCAGTGGATATGATTAATGACTAGGCAAAACTCTGGTCATGGCAAGAATGGGAACTTTTCACTTGAGCTTGTCTTTAGACCACTGTGCTCTTCAGCATAAAAAGAGCAAAGTAACCGACTGAAAGACTAGGCTCAGAGGTAGAATGCAGGCTTTCTAAGTCTCTACTATCAGGAACTAATTTTGGAAAACACAATAGGAGAAGTAACTCAGAAGGTTTTATTATTAGTCATACAGGAATGAATCCTGACTTGTAATGTCCCCTCACTATGGTTCCATAGGTTAAGAGGCAAAAGCTAGAAATGTGTATAAATGAAGATGATGAGCTGTTTAAAAGGATTCTGAACCTGGACAGCCTTCTTACTTCTTTCCAAGGTAACCGAGCAAGGTAGCCAAAGACTAACTTAAAACTCTCTTTCCATGTTGTTCTGTCTATGGGATGCTAACCAGCTGAGGATGTGCTCTACCATTTACACTTTATGAAGGTTGGAATAGGGCAAGAGAGTTCTTTCATGATGATGGATGTATTAACATGGTATCTTTGGTGCCTTCCCCTAGTTACTTATAAATGGTCTCTATTAATTAATGGAATGTTATTAATTATTGGAACGTTAAATGCCAGATATAAAGATTTCCCAAATTAACACAACTTCAGTACGAAATGGCTTTCTGTGGTTTTAAAAATTCATTCCTAACTTAACATTCAAAATACATAAGCAGGATTTTCTTTTCTGAAAATAATTAAGATGAAAAATATCACCTGCAGGTATTTCCCAGAAAGAATACAATAATTGACAATCAAGTTCCAAATTTACAATGAAGCCTAAAACTTACAGTTCCTAAGAATCCCTGTAGGGGCTATTCAAAATCATTCTCCAAAAAAATTTGTATGTCAATGAAAGTTTCCAATTTTCCTTTCTAAGCCATTTTAATTTTCCTGAAAAGAAAACCAGCTAGTGTTCATCACATTATGTAGCTTTTCGTGACACTTTATCCTAACAAAGACAGCAGTCTCTTACGTCCATAAGAGCAGCATTGATGTAGTTACTACTCTCTCCATCAATTGTAATTAAAAAAGGCAGACATCTGTCAGGTGGCAGCATGTCCATAAAACGGTTCTTGTCATGGTTTCTGGGCAGACACGCTATACTGCAGTCTTCAGCTTGCAGTCGAGGGGTGACTGAATTCAAGGTCTAAAAAGAAAAGGGAACCTAGGTTAAAAGCAAGCGGCCCATCCAGTAGCATAATGCAGACCTATCAGGTATTTGGGAGGCCAAGTACAAAGTGAAGGATTTGTACAAGGCAGCAGCATTTGCCACGATGACACTGATAGACTTTGTAGTTAGACCTAATGAAGCCCGAGCAGTGACAAAGAAACAATATATGGATTGTTCACTGTGCTTCTCAAAAGGAAAAGGGAAGCCTAACATAACACCACGGCTACCTGCAAAATGCATTGCCTGACCAAAGAAAATAGAATTGGGGTAGCCCATAATGATGATCCATCCACCGTCAAAGTTGGAAAGTATCATTTGTAGTAACATTTTGGCATGCCATACTTGAAGATAGGCTGTGTGACATGCTAGAAAGAGCACTGCACAAGGGATCAAAGTATTAGTTTTCCAGAGCCACTCCCAACTGCATGTTCATATACCTTCAGGGATGTTTTAAGGGCAGTGAAAACATTTGGGGTTATTTAGAGACAATGTTTAGTACAAACTTCAGCTATCATTATTAATGTGCTTGATCTCACATTGTGAGTGACACGGAAGGTTAAAATCCATAAGACTGCATTAAAAAAGGTTGTAAATACACACAAATCACCGCCAAATTTGACTTTTATGATACCTTTCCCCAAACCCTTCCCTGAGTCTGAACTTCCAGATACAGCAGATATGAGCTCATTAATACGAAAGTGACTCTATAATATGTATAATGAAAGAGACAGGTATTTTATTATACTTAAAGTAGGGTCAAAGGTTATAAATTTGACTTGAAAGACCTTCCTTAGAAGAATTATAATAATGCCCAGAACACACTGCAATAAGTTGCTCATAAAAGAAGCTCTAGAAATAAGTAAATACCTGGAATTCATCTTTGAGATGTGAAGAGTTAGTCTGAGAGTCTATTCTAATCATATCAAAATATGCAGCTTTAAATTCACAGACAGGTATGGCAGTTTCACCACATAAACAGGCTTCTAAAATGGCATCATGAATAAAAATGTACTGTTCCTAAGAAAGAAAAGAAATCATACTATTTTAATAAAAATTTTCTGTCATCAAAGGTAGAAAATACAAAGAATTTTCTCTATACGGAAACATTAATAAAGATATCAATATTTTCCCATATGACTTGATGAAAAACATTGTTATTATTATTTTTTAAGTTTATTCACTTTTGAGAGAGAGAGAGAGACACACAGACCGTGAGCAGGGAAGGGGCAGAGAGAGAGAGAGGGAGACACAGAACCCACAGCAGTCTCCAGGCTCCGAGCTGTCAGCACAGAGCCAGACTCGGGGCTCGAACTTACGAACCGCAAGATCATGACCCAAGCCGAAGATGGACGCTCAACCAACCGAGCCACGCAGGTGCCCCAAACATGTATTATTTTTGATAAATGTTGGAAAGCAAAAAAAAAAAAAGGGGGGGGGGGCATTAGCGATAAATCAACAAGTAACACACCTCTGTCTGGACCATATTGATACGACGAGATCTTAAGGCTTTGACACAGTTGTAGATGTCCACAACACCCTCTCTTTCAGCCATGTCCAGCATGATGTCGATCACAATGTAACAGCCAGTTCGTCCAGCACCAGCACTGCAAAAAATGAAACAAATCTGAAGAACTGCAAGAAGCATAGTCATGCAACCTTGGTTAGAAATCCTTACAACTTTCACATGGGTGGAATCAAACTGCTTTAACAAACTGCAAGACGTAATTTGTCTGTGTCGTGTAAACATTTAACGTACAAATAACTTCATGAAGAGTATTTGCTTTGGTGTAACGTGAAGATTGGAACAGGAGTTCAAAATTAAAAGCTCTCAACTTTGTAAATCAAATTGTGTTTAAAAATAATATATACATGTTGTTCAAGTTCCATAGCTCTGTTACACAGGTCTCCATTTTATGCAAATCTAGCGCACAGGATTTCAAGCTCAGAATTGACCAAGGGGTGGATTCATGCTTCAAAATTTAACCTCAAATTAAAATACTCATGTACTTGTGGGTCCTCTGACAAAATGCAAGAACGCTGGCTCACTGTTTTAATCTCACAGACTCTTAAATACCAAAACAAAGAAAATTAATTCCAAAACATTCTGAGGAGTCACAATTCAAAGGAAGGGCTAATGGTAAGGGTGGAGGGGAAAATGGTGGTTGTCAATGAGGAGACCGATAGTAGAAGGAATATTTGAATGGTGAACTGAAGGAAAAATGAAAATGAATAGTTAGGTTTAGAATACAATTCTTAACAGGTTACAAAGATAGCCACTATCTTACTGTATTTAATTCAGTAATTGAACCTTAAAATACTTTGGTTATTTCACCCCTTTGGAATGTTTCTTCAATTTTATATATAAAAATCAACAGAGCAAACAAGATATAGTTAGGATTTTAGGGCGGTGGGAAATCCCACTTGGTAGTCAGCTTCCTCTTTTTCATAAATTTACTGATACCTTAGTCTAAGTGGAAAATGATACTTCTGTTTCCAAGAGAGTATCTGAGAACCTTGGAGCACTTCTGAAGCAAGCAATTCATAGGAAAGTAAACCTCTATGATAAGTCAAGACACTCCTGAATTGAAAACCTACTTATCTCATTTTCTAAATGCATAGATGGGCTATTAACATTATTTCTTTGTTGTCCAGATTTGGTCACTTCTCAAACTCACTGTTCTTTAAGAAATTTAAGTAGAAGATACTGTGGGTATCTCTGTTTCTTTCTTTCCTTTCCTTTTTTTTTTTTTTTTTTTTTTTTTTGCCTACCATCTTCTCAATCACTGTTCCCAGGGTTTGAGACAGGAAAGTAATTGAAGAGTACATCAGATTTCTTGAGGAGGACTGAAGATTTTGTTTTCAGGGTGTGTAGTATCTGATCCTTATGGGATGCCTTACTTTTATTTCATTCTCTGTGTTGTTTCCCCTTTTATATGTGGTCATTTAAATTCTGAATAGGTTGGATTTTCAGAAAAAAAATGCTTAAGTACAACCTATTATGTAGCTTGGAGGGGATAGCATTTGAGAGTGGTGTGCAGCATTTAGGAAAAGCTTTTCAGATTCAGTACATAGTTTTCTGTTCACATCTCAAAATGAGGCCATGTAATTTGCTTTTAGTGTCTCTGAATGCTTGTTTTAAGAGACGTTTCTAATCAGAAGGAAGCCTGGATATAACGTGCACATTTTTCTGGCACATATTTGTTGGCTCTCGCTGATGTAGTTTTCAAGGTCCTCTGATGGATGGCTTTTTTTTTTTAATTCTTAAATAGCTGTTTTATAGCACAAATTCTTGCAATTTAGGCCATTTAGTAACTGTATGTCTCAAATTTAGTTTTAAAAGCTGAGATTCTATTGGGAATTTACTAGATTGGCAAGAAATCTCAATTTTAACCTACCATTCCATACAATATGGGATTTGCAAAAGCGGTATAAAAAAAACAACCCCAAAACACAGATGTTGCCACTAAAAGAGAGTTTCCACTCTCCCATTTGTGAGCAACACTACACACGTTAGGATGAATGTATTTATTTTTTTTTAAGTTTCTGTTTTATGTCCTCTTCCCAGCTAACTTTTATTTTATTGCTGTTTTCCCTTACCTGTAACACATGCAAGCTGGAACCCTGCAAGTAGGCCTTTGCTTTGTGCTTTAAGCCTTCATCTTGCTGCCTTGAAAAGGCTGGCTGTGCAGTCAGGGCCATTTGGTCCAGCACTCACCTGCAATGCACGACGATGGGGCCCGCGCTGGGAGGGTTGGAGAACTTCACTCGCCGGATGAAGGAGAGGAGCCCTGTGGCATGGTACGGCACTCCGTGGTCAGGCCAGCCGGTGAAGTGGAACTGCTTAACTTCACGGATCTCATTGTACCCCCTCTGTGCACACATGGAAAGAAGGTTTTCCAAAGAACCCAAATAAAGTCATCAAACACAATCACAGGCACTAGACCTGGTTGACAATGAAAAAAAAAAAAAAAAAAAGACTATACCAAAGATCATGCTTTTTCTGGAAGAAAAAAAAAAAAGTGCTGGCCTGACCTGGCCCAGGAGCTTTGCCTTGATTGTCAGATAACTGCCAAAGAAAGGAAATTAGACGTCTTGCTCAGTTCTATAACTCTGTGTAAATTTTATTTACCTTGACAGTCTGTTCCTTACTTGGGATGACAACACATAAAATTATTAGAAGAGGGAAAAATGGGAAAGCTAAAATGCTGCCCTATTGACCCAAGCACCGAGTTTTCAAGCGGTGAATAAAAGCAACTTTCTAGCTTCTTGCCTCAAAAAGATTTTAATGCCTTGCTTATCCATGTTGAAAATGGTTTTGAAGCACAGCATGAGGGATTTTCCAGGACAGTGCTACTCTAGATTGTTTCGTAAAACTATACAGACAGCTACACTGCTTTTTGGGCAAACGATGTTTCCTAATTCTGTGAAATACTTCAGCACAGAGTATTACTTATAGTAACAAAAATACAAGATGAAAGGGAAGCCTCATTGTTATGCCAACTCTTCTATTGGGTTAATTTAAGAGAATATTTAAATGCACACTTCAAAGCTTTCACCTTTTGGTTAAAAGAATCCCGCAGATTGCTGTAGCACAGCTTAGAGAGCATAGAAAGAATGCTGCAGAATTTAGTTTTAAGAATCCACATTTGTAGCCAAAAAACCGCAATATAATCTAGGTAATTGCAACTGTACTGTGAGCTGTGATATCTCCATCTCACTTGTTCAATCAGAAAATGGAGAAAAATCCCATGAAATAAATGAACCACACTGAGAAAGTTGAGATTCTGTCCTATATAGATAGACCAATAGCATCAAAACCCATGGAAGCCAGAGATCAGGTCTTATTATTCTTTCTAGTTCCAGTTCTTACACAATACCCTACACACAGCAGGGTTTAACAGATAATTATAATAGTGACAATGATAAACATCCTCATGGAATCATGCAAATAAAACATCATTTTTCTTTACTGTTTTCTTTACTGTTCTTTACTACTTTTCAAGTCAACTCTAGTGAGGAAGATCACTAAACTGTTCTAAGATCTGGAGTGGCTCAGGTGGTTGAGCATGTGACTCTTGATCTGGGGGTCATGAGTTCAAGCCCCATGTTGGGTACAGAGCTCACATAAAAAAGAAATTAAAAAATTGTTCTGAGACCTGATTTCAGACAATTACCTCTCCTCCATATTAATCCTTTGACTGGAGTGGCTTGCTCTAAGGGCCTTGTTCTTGTTAGTAAACTTTCGTAAAAAGTTCTTTTTAATATCTGGCAATGCACGTTGTCTTAGAGCTCTTTTTATTTAAATTTTCCTAGGTAATTTTCAAATACATGGTTAAAAAAAGCAAACTGGGGCGCCTGGGTGGCTCAGTTGGTTAAGCACGCGACTTCGACTCAGGTCATGATCTCACAGCTTGTGAGTTTGAGCCCCGCGTCAGGCTCTGTGCTGATAGCTCGGAGCCTGGAGCCTGCTTCAGATTCTATGTGTCTGTCTCTCTCTCTATCCCTCCCTGGCTCGTGCTCTGTCTCTCTCTCTCTTTCAAAAATAAATAAACATTGAGAAAAAAAAAAAAAAACTACTCTTTTCCAATTCTAAATTACAAGAAAACAAATTAAAAAAAAAATCCAATGATGTTCTAATTAGTATTACATTAACTACATAAAGTGGTATTAACATAAAATATTCTGATTCTGGGCCACGGTACCTCTCCATTTATTTATTCAGATCATATTTGATGTCCTTTAATACACTTTTGAGGATTTAGTCACCTAGGACCTGTATCTTTGTTGAATATATTTCTAGATACTTTAGAAATTTTTATTATTGTGAAAGAGATTTTTTAATGTCTACTACTGTTTACTGCTAATATACAAAAAAGCTAATATTTATGAATATTTATCTTGAATTAGCCAACTAAATTATTATTAGTTCAATTTTAAAATATTATCTCTAATTTTCTTGGTATAAAATAATTTCATGTAAAAATAACTTTATCTTTTCTAATAGTTAAGCAATTTATTCCTTTTGTTGTCTTATTTCATTTACTAGAACATCCCCAAATTTGGAATACTAGTGAGTATAATAATCCACATCACACTCCTGATTAAACAGTGATGCCTTTAGGGTGTGCACTCCTTAACACGCGTGCTAATAGTTACTGTGGAATCACCTTTATCCTGTTTAAGTTGCCCCCTTATTTCCCTAATATAGGTTACTTCTATAAATGTCTTTTAAGTAAAAGTACATTACAATATCTATGAAAAAATCATATGGTTTTGCTCCTTTAAGGAAGATGTAATGAAATATCCAGTTAGATTCCTACCACAGGAATGATATCCTTGCATTCCTAGAAAACCATCATTATAGATCATGTTGTGATGTTTTCTTAATTCACAGCTCATTTCAAATTTTCAGTACTTTAGTTGAAGTTTTTTCAAGCATGTTTCTGAATGAAACTGGTCTTCAAAGTGTGTGTGCAGAGAGAGAGAGAGAGAGAGAGAGAGAGAGAGAGTTAAAAAAGGGGAGGAGAGAAGAGTGTGAAAGAGTGTCATCTTTATCTGGTCCTGTTATCACAGCTTTGCTAGCTTTCAGAATAGGGGCACTTTGGTGGCTCAGTTGGTTAAGCATCCGACTCTTGGTGTCGGCTCAGGTCATGATCTCAGAGTTCCCGAGTTCCTGATCCGCATCAGGCTCTGCACTGTCAGCAAGGAGCCTGCTTGGGATTCTCTCTCTCTCTCTCTCTCTCTCTCTCTCTCTCTCTCTCTCTCTCTCCTCCCAGCCTACTGGCTCTCTCAAAATAAATAAACTTAAAAAATGTAGAATATATTTAGTTGGTTTTGATGGTTTTCTATGGTCTAAATAGTTTTATTGACAAAGGCATTCACTGTTCTTTTAAGATTTTAATTTTTTTTTTCTTTCCTCACACGTAGGTGGCTTTTTATTCATGGTCAGTGATGGCCTTGGGCACTGGGTGTGGGATTCGGGTCCCCCAACCCCCCAAGCCTGAGGCTCCCATCAGGCCCAGTGACGATACGATTCATCCAGGGACCTGGCAACACCTAGGAAATGCTGACCGAGCCTGGGGTGAGGGGTGAGCTGCGTGCACCCCTGGATCCCAGAGGGCCAAGCTCAGCATCTGGGCTGCTGACCGCGCTGCCCTCACCTGCTGCTCTTACAGCCAGGTGAGGATGGGGGGACAGGGAAGGGAGTTGGGGGTGGCATGGAGGGCTGGGCATGGCATGTAGAGTTCATATGCACAGGACAGCGACCATGGGGGGAAGGTGTCAGGATTGGGCTCCAGGGTCCCAGCTCTGCAGGTGGATGGGCCAGACGAGGAGACTGCACAGACGGGGGGGGGGGGGCAGCCATGCCCACGACACTGGTCACAGCCACCATCATCCAGTGGTAGAAGCCTATGCAGGCCCAGCAGCAGAGTTCCAAGGAGCAGGGATGCAGGCTCTGGATGGCCATGACCACCAGCCCGTTGGCCATCTTATCCAAGAAGCTCATGGTACCATACATGAAGGGTCTGCTGTGCGTGTGGGGGCCGATGAGATCGGCTGTCATGGCCACAAGGTGAGGAGGACTGTGGCGCAGCCCGTGCCCAGCAGAAACCTCAACTATAAAACCATAGTGCAACTTAATGGTAAATTTTAAGACTCTAGTTTCTTCTATCATCTATTCAGGTTTCTAAGTCTTCTTGGGTCAAATTTTGAGAATTATTATTTATTAGAATTAAGGGGTTTAGACTAAAATCTATCTCCAAGTTTACACGTAATATTTTGTATTGCTTTCCCAACAGGAAGTATAATTGGAATTATAAGCTTTTTGTGTTTTCTAATATTGCATAGTTTGGATTGTCCCTCATTTAGAATTGACAGTGGTTTAGTTCTTTCACTGATCTTTTTAAGGAACTAGCTTTTTGATCTAATTTATTCTTTTTTTGTTGGTCTTTGGTTTATATTTAATTTTTCTCGTTCTATCGATTGTTCTTTGATTTTCTAGTTTCATCATTTTTCACATAATTCTAGATCATCTTTCAAAATAGAAATCATTTATGTATTTAATATGTATCCCAAGGTTTACAACCATGCCTGGCACATGGCATGCTCTCAAATAACTATTTGTGGAATGAATGAAGGAGTGGATTTTATAGCATAATCAAAAAACAAATCTTGACAGGAGCTTTAAGAGAAAAAACAGTTTCAATATACATATTTTATAAGAGAATTTTAGGGTACTTACCCTTTCCAGAGTGAATGTCCTAACTACATATTCAGCAAGTGGTTCCATTTCCACACAAGTGACTTTGAAGTCACCATAAACTTCAGTATCATCAGGCCAATACTTATAGCATTTAACCTAAATGACAAAAAGGGTATATAGGTGGACCTGAGTACACGTTAACCAAGATGATTTAATTTCAGTGGTCACTCTTTAGGTTACAGTAAAAATACGGTTAAAAAAACTATAGATGAGATAAAAGAATCTATTACACAATAAATAGAAAAACTTGCTGTAGTCTCATTACAATCTATAGCCCAATGATGCAATTGGAATCTAGTATAAAATCAAAGTTTCTTTTATTACTCAATAAGAAATCAAATAATTTCTCAGCCATCAAAGATCCACTTAGGAGCACTCGTTTGAAATGCTATGCCTACAACATTTTAAAACAATTAAATGAGATTCTATTCTAAGTGTTTTATGTTTGGCTACTCAACTTACACTCATGTTTTGTGAAACAAGAAAAAAAAATCTTTTTTTCTCTTACCCGGCCAACCTCAACTAAATTTGTAACCATCACAATGCAGGCAGACTGTTCTTGCCAGATCATTCTCCAGAAATCATATACTGTTTCATGAACTGGGCCTTTGAAGAAATTGATTTGAATATTATGTTATCAGATAAATTTTGTAGTTAGAAAAAGTAAGTGGTAAGAAGTATATATATACATAAAGTAAAAATCAGAATAAACTAAACAAACAATAAAAACATATTAAAGGTCTAACACAAAAAGTTGTCGAAATTACTTAAATTCATTCTGTATCTAAATTCACACTATAGCAAAAACAGGCATATACCACCCTTTTTTTTTTTTTTTTCAATTTGCCTTTTATACTTTCCATTCAGAAGAAGTTATCACTAGTTTTTAGGTTATTTATATCTGTCACTAAGTTAGTTTGATGCATCTTCAAACATACGTAAAAAATAGGAAGTCTTACATGACCATCTACCAAACAGCATAGATTACCAATGAAATATATCCACATCATTTATGAAGCAGTGCATGTTTAGGGATTAATGAAGAAACATCCATACTTATAAGCAAACATCCCAACCTTATATTATCACCTCCAGACTGCAAAAGCACCTACTGGGTTATACTCTACTCAGTGCCATTAAAACAAAACGGGGTATCCTGGGTGGCTCAATCGGTTGGGTGCCCGATTTTGGCTCAGGGCATGTTCTCGCTGTATGTGGGTTTGAGCCCCACGTTGGGCCCTGTGCTGACAGCGCAGTCTGGAGCCTGCTTTGGTTCTATGTCTCCCCTCTCTCTGCCCCTCCCCCACTCACGCTCTGTCTCTGTCTCTCTCTCTCTCTCAAAAATAAACATACATAATTAAAAAAAATTAAAACAAATCAAAAAATCCCCACAAAACTAGAATACTGTCCACCATGGATGATCTTTCTAACTTTCAAGAGCTTACAATTCAACTCAATTAATGCAAAGATATGTGGAAAAACTTAGAAAATGACCTCTGTCAAAAGAGCAAACATAGCTTTTGTTTTACTTCCCTCTTGTAAGAAATAAATAACTGTGCAGGTTTATGATGGACAGTGGTCAATATGGAGAGATAACTAAAGGTGTTTTAGGATGCTCTTATTCCCCAGTGTGCCACTGTAACAAGATTTCTCTGCCTTTTTGTATTTTCTACATAGAATGAACGTGACGAAGTTCCCTTTAGCCCTTAGTTTTCTCTCTGTCTTAGCTTGTAAAACTTTGCTGGAAGAGAGTCTAACATCTCATTATAACAGTATCATCTTGGGTACTACTCCATTCCAGCCACAGACTATGCCAGACACACACACACACACACACACACACACACACACACATACACACACACACACAGGCAACTTATCCAAGGTGAGACCTCTCTTGCTTTCATCAAAAGGAGTAATTCCTCTGTCCAGCACTATTGACTAGTGCTCTGGGACATCAAAATACCAAAACCCAAGTCACCAATAAGCAGCTTCTTGTTTACTTTTAATTAAAAAACAAATCAAGCTTTAATTTATATATGTTTTACACAGACAAACCAATACATATTATATAAATGAATAAAGAGCAGTCTCACTTAGAAGACCTGATCTTTTTTTCCAGTTCAGTCAGATAAAAAACAGCCTATGGATGAATAAGTAAGTTTGGATGCTTTTTATCATTTAAAAAGGCAATGTTTTACCTTGAGTTGCAATGTAGTGGCTTGGTCTCTGGTAGCCCTAAAATAGGAGAAGAAATTGGTTATCATTTTACATCAGTATCAGAAATAAATGAATGAAGGCATAAAAAGATGAAGACAACCACCTGTTAAGATTAAGTTATAGTAAAAAGTCCAGAAATGAGTAGTGAACTCATAGTTCACTTCTCAAACCTAGGTTATCTGAAAGGTAAACATAAAACAAAAATTAAATGTTTTAAGGGCTCAGATTAGAATATATATTGCATAATTGAGTTTTGTTTGCTAAGGAATAACCTCATAGATATTGTTTGGTTTTACTAAAATGTTTATGCCTTCATGTTAATCTTTAGTCATTCATTCCTGGCAAATCGTGTTCAAAAATATTAATTCTCATCTTATCATCCAAAAGTACAACACACTGCATTACAAATGGACAACGACATATTAGAACCATAAAAAAATAACAGAACATTCCAATGTTAGAGCTGGACAATGCATGTGTGCATTAAGTCAAAGTCCTGCTGAGATACTTTTGAGAATATTCCTGTACTATAATATGTTCAGGAATCTGCCAAAACTATTTTGTGTGTGTTGATAATATACACACACATAATTACAGGTACACACATATATAGGGAAAAAAGAGTTTTAAATAAAATGCATCGTATCCTGAACAAAAAGTTTAGCACTTTTTTTTTATTTTTAGTGTGCCGAGAGATTTAGGTGCTTAAACATTTAATACGATTCCAACAAAGAAATTATTCCTGATAAGAAATAAGTTGTTAGTTGCTCTCGATATGAATTCCAGTACATCATGAATAGCAAAACTGTTAATGGTACAATAGAGTTAAGCTTCGAATTTGTTTTGTATTTATCAAAGGACTTTAGCGAAAGCCTGTGGTACAATTTGTCCACATATTGGTGTGGGCAACTCGATGCACATATAAATGCACGTAAACTGAGATCCCCAATCTAAAACTTAATAGGTGGAGAATCATACTGCTGCAAATTTGGAAGTTTTCTATTTCCTCTTACACCAAATAGTATGAGTTTTCACGGAAAATTTTTTCCCAAGCTTTATAAAGCATTCATCTCCCGTTTTTCATGAAAAATTTACCAAAGAAGACTCTTTTAAGTATAATAAACTAACGGGAAAGGGAACATAATGGAATTGTGTAGTAATCAGCCAAAATACACTGGGGTCTTAGCAAAAAGACTGGATAACAACACAGTCTCATTTAGAACACACGGTTTTACCATATGTACCATAAAGTAGTATTATAACAAGGCTCCAGTGTATATGTCTTGGCAGAAAACCAAGGTTAAACAGAATAGATAGGACCAAGTACAAATTTGTTAGAAAACGGTTGAATTTTTTATTCTAAAGAGTGGACCATTAGCTTCACTTTCTCTTTTGAGATGTCTGATAAATTTAAAATATTAACTGAGAGTAAATTGATGTTCAGAATGTTAACCAGTATACTCAGAGACTATATGTAATAAAACTAATTAGTTCAAATATATAAATAATGACAATTCGCAAAATAACTGTAAAACATGAACTTAATAAATGTGACAAATGTCATTTCCTGTTTATGGAAATTAGAAAACGTTGGGGCCTAATTTTCATACCTTTTATATAACTCTAAATGTATACTACATGTATGCTGCAATATTTGATACTTCCAACTTTTGCCTTATAATTAATGCATGTTTTGAACTGGTTAATCTCAGCACACCTAGGTATGAATTATTGAAAAAATGGCTGAAGTTTCAGGAGTGCTTAATATTTGCTAGGCATTGTGCTGAGTGTTCAATGCATTACTTTATTTCTTATAACAAATTGATGAGATTAGTATTATTATTATTATCCCCATAGTAAAGACGAGGAAATTGAGGCACAGAGAAATGAAATAACATTCGCAAGATTTCCAGCATGATTCTGACCCATGAAATAAGAATAAAGGGCCTGTCCTTCTTCTATGTAATGTAGCATCATGGCTTCTTTGACAATATTTTATCTTTTATTTGGTAATTACTTTCTATTAAATAGACAATTTGCATGTAGATGCTTGTAACCCAAATGTAACAGTGGAACGTATGCTCAAAACAAACTTTTTGATTTGCATGATTCGATATATATGTGTGATATGTGTATTTTACAAATGCAATTTAGTAATTATTTTGCCTAAGCAATTTTAATACTTTATAAGCCAATACCACACACCACAAAATAGTCTTCCTACCCATTTTTAACATCAGAAGTCGAATGTAAGAAGTAAAATTTCAGAATCACTAATACACATCATACTATCCAGCTTCTCACATGTTTGGGGAGGGGTAAGAATAAAAGCCAGAAACAGAAATCATCAACAAATAAAACTCGAGTACATAATAACTTGTCAAAAGCTAAAAATGGTCCTGTTTTTCTAAACATAGAAAAGGGAAGGAGGTAAAATAGATCTTCACACATGTAAAGGAGTTACAAAAAAAATGACATAGATATACTGTATGAGGCTAATTAGGTGAAGCATGCAGAGATAACTAGTATTAAGCATTAGTAATAACTGTAATTAAGAATAGTTATATTAAATATTTATAATAGGGTGCTGTTATTTACATATAGTGGTACTTACATCCCTGTACAGCCAAATCTACAGCCCAAACCAAAGTCAGGTGTGAAAGAAAGCACAACAACGTCAGTAAGTACTAGGACGTAGAACAAGGAAAAGTGTACAGTTTGTTCTTTATTTTAAAAAGCTAGCAATCACTTTATAGGTAATAACAAGCAAAAAGATTCACATATATAAGCCAACAAATTGGGCACACTAAACTATAAAAATACTTACATCTATGTAGTTGGCATTAATGTAATCTGAAGAAGGATCATCTTCAACAGGTTGCAGAATTACTCTGGAGTGGTCATCTAAAATTTTTAAATGATAACACCATAAAGAAAATTATTTTAAATAATAAAATAATAAATACAAAACAAAATATTCAATTCCCCCTCTGTGCTGAGACAATGATGTTGGTAGAGACTTAAAATAATTCAGTGGTTGGTAATAGCTTATCCATAATATGCTATGATTCAAATTTCCTTAAAGAAATGCAAGAACTTTAATGAACTCATTAGTTATTTTGGTATTCTGTTAATAAAGCTTCACTGACTAGCATCTTCACACTTAGGAAGTTTTTAGGGAACGTGCTAATGTCTTTCTGATGAATCATCCTTTGAGTCTTGGATTTGTCTGTAAGAACTGAACTAGCTTTAACTTCTAATTTTGCTTTCTAGACATGGTTTTAGAGGGGTGGGATCCTTTCCTACTGCACTTTAGAGCAGGTGAGCCACAGAACTAGAGTGAATTTTGAATCCCTGCTCTCAACTTCTTAGTTCTTGAGGGTCAAGATTGAATTCTGATGTATTCAGAAGATATTTTAAAATAATTTAAATTGAGAATTGAATGGTCTAAGTAAATCATTAGCTGGTTACAAACTAAAGTATGTTACTTTCCTTACTGTTCTGTGGTTTCATATGATAACTAATTTATTGATCCCATGTATACCTCTTGAAGACTTAATGAGGAATTAGTCCCTAATGATAACATAGCAACAGGAGTTCAGACACTGGCTCCAAGAAAAAATAAAGGTTATGTGGAAAGAATAACACTCCCACCTTGAATAGTTTTGGTAGAGGTTGTTATAACAATTTATCACTGAAAAGACCTTTCTTTTTCATTGTTTTGATATTCTCAGCTGTCAATAACACCCCGACGCATAAGTGTGCAAACATAAAATCAAGTGGCATGTTATCTCCACTGGGTGAAAAGTCTGTCAATTTAATTAATGAAGATGATGACAATTTTAGAGCCACTGCCAATAGGCAATGCTGTTTTAATATTAAATAGATTGTAAACAGATGTGCCACCCTCTGGGATTCTCTTAAAGTTTAAAACCACATAAGGAGGAACTGCAACCTATTACTTATCTTCCACACACAATATTTACATTTACCAAGAATTGTATGAGAACTTACATGCTATAATGTTTCCATATCGATTTTTTGCTCTATTTTGATCTTTTTTAGCTACATCCCAAGATGCTGACTGTCCTTCAAAGAAGCTCTGGAAAAAAAAAGAAGAAGAAAGTAACAAGAAGACTGAATTTAACTCCTTTTCTTGAATCAGGTTTTTCTGTTCTGATGACCAAAATAGTAAAAGCCACTTTCCTCAGGGAGGAAGGAAGTCCTAGAGCAGTAAATAAGTTCTCTTTTCAGACCTCAAACTTGTTTGTTGGCCTCTTACTTGTTCATCTTGGATGGGACTGAGTTCAAAAGGAGGACAAAAAACAACTTGAGGAAATAAAGGATCTTGAAACTATTTCAAATTTAAGATCGCTAGGACTCTGAGACATAGAAGCAGAGAAAGCATCAAAACTTTAAAACTACTTTTAATGAGTATCTTTCAAATGTTTTTCTTTTAGCATTTATAGCAGGAAAAAGAAAACCTGTTTTCCCCTATAATTATTCATTAAATCATGTGCAATACATCACATTTCAGTTTCTTTGAAGATCATGAAAAGGACTGAGTCTGTACAACAAGGGACCATATGAAAATTAAAAAGAGTCACCATATCCAAGAATCTTGGAACAGATGAATTTGCTGATTGGTTTAATTACCATATGCAGCAATTTAAAATATGGGTATAGATTTCTTTTTGCAGTAAAGCTTAAACTTTGCTCAACACAGGAAATGGGGTCTTCAAAGAGTCAACGGTTTTTGAAGTGAGGTACACAGGAATACACATAAAATGAAGAAAAAAAAAACACCCCAGCTCTGGCAGAATATTATAATTCCTTACACTATTTTGTTGCCACAGCCAAGTGTTTCTGGTATATGTCTAAAACCAACTTTCAAAATTCAAAGCTAATTTTATTCACAACTCAGGTATACAAGCAATCAGTCAATAAAATACGGAGCTTTGAAGATTCTTCATGAAGTTGAGTGTATTTTGGATGGTCTTTCAAGGTCAAATACTGCTTGGATACTTTCACTTTAAATATGTGTATATGGTGGTATGTATATGGTGATGGAGGAACTTCCTTCTATGCCCCAGACTGATACTTCTTAGTAAGTGAAGAGTGGCAAAAGAACTTTTTCCTTTTTGCTATGTTTATTGAGATGTTAAGGTTAAATCATTTCCTGTGCAGTAAAAATCCCGGTCTTCTGGATTGAGCAGGAAGGGGAAATAAAGTTGGAAGAAGAATTTCCCACATCCTTCTTTTGGCTTCCTAATATTGCCTGGATCTGCAGTGCTCTGTCTTTCTACGCAGCCACTCTGAACCAACAATGCACCAAGAAAACTAAGAGTGACAAGTAGGACAAAGATTAACCCCATTTCTCAACAGAGGGTCAATACGTAAAGAGGCAGAGAAGGACCTACTGCTTACGTCAATCAAATGGCAGAATCTGTAATGATACAGTGGAATTCAAAGTATCCTGTTACAGATCTTTCAGTGGGGAAATATAGGGTCTAAAAAGTAGTTTTTAAATAGCAAGAATAAAATTCTGGAATCGAACATTTAAGAATTTTTCAAGTGAATTCAGACTCAGATATATCCCCAGAAATTGCCCTTTCTTTCAATTCCATCTCCGCCCACTCCCCATATACACATTTGAGTATATGCTCATGGACTCAAGATTAGAGAGTCTAAAGAGTGTTCCACTCCTTGTTATGTTAAAGGGAATGAAAAGTGTTAAATTCCACTATTATGATTAGAAATAAGATGTAGCATAGTATTGAAACTTTCACCTCGTATTCCTCTTTGAACCCATAGCTGTCTGATGTCTTCATGAGATTAATGTGCTGCAATAAGTCGGCAACCCTGATGGCTGGGTGCAGCTGACCCGTCTGGTAAGGGGATTCTGTCCCCTCACAGAGGTAGCGAGGTACATCTAGAAGACGACTGGACTCAGCTGTAGCACTGTGGTTCTCATCTGGCATTTTTCAGATTCCAAAAGATTAAAAAAAAGACAAAGTTATCTTGTTTAATACGTTATCTATGCAAAGAAAATTGTAAGAACTTAAGATTTTTCTGATATCAGGAAGAAGAAAAAGAAATATAGCATAGATCTGGGGCAGCTTCCCTATACAAACAAAGTCTTTTATATCAGCTCAAGGTATGAGGTCAGAGCATATTATGCTTATATCACCACGATAACAGATGCTGTGAGATGTAGAGACATCTGATCCACTTTTAGAAAGTCTAAGTGGGAGATCTGGCTGAGTTCTTCCTTTTTCGTGTATCTGCAGTCATAGCAGCATAGGGTAGGACCAGAAGATCAAGTTGTCAATTGGAGAGGTGTTTTCATTGTTGAGTAAACTGAACAAACTCCTTCCCAACAATATCCCAACCTCACTCATGGACCCAATCTAAGCAACCTATCCCCATAGGACTGCTGTCCTTAGTCTTGTGGGCCTACTATGCCACCTGGGGCTACTTAGAATGGTACACTCCAGACTGGGAAACATGAGCATTCTAGAGAATCATCCCTGGGGCCCACTATGCCTGCTAGCCAGCTTATATGTGCATTTAGTCTTAGTCTCTACTCTTTTGGTTTATTGTTATGGTTACTGTTTTGATTGTAAATATATTTTGACTTTTCTGCCCACCACGTGAAAGAAATGAGGGTGTATGTTTGGGGCAAAATGTGTAGGTAGTTCCTGTGGAATTCTTCCCTGGCCCATCCAGGCTGAGCTACAAAGCTCCTTCTTTATGTTTCCATGGCCTCCTCATGTACATGTCATTTCACTTACTCTATATTTCAATCATTTGTTTACTGATCTTTTTTTTTTTTTTTACTAAATTCTGAATGCTTAAAGTATAGAGACAGAGTCATATTTTTCTTTTTATTTCTGCTGACTGCTGCAAAGCAGTCATTCAATAAATATTTCAGTGAATGAATCAATTAAAATAAACAGAATCCCTTACCACCCACGTTTAAGTGTAGGCCCCATCCCAATTGTGTCATTAGCTTAACATGAAACTTTTAACTCTCTTTGTCATAAGGAAGAAATGAACAAGAACATTATACCTATGAAGTATAAATATTATTTTAATGACCACAGCACTAATCATTACAATGAGTAAAAGCATGCTTATATTTATCACATTTAAACTTACCACTTTCAAAAAAAAAAAAAACAAATGTTTTAAGGGTGTTACTTTGGAAAGCATTATACTGCCATATTCATTAACAGAAGAGAAAGTACACTCTTAGGGGAACTTTTGTTTTTAATGATAATGCATACTGTAGAGAACGATATTTAATTAACAGTGAAACATATTTCAAGGGCTGGTACATTTGCCTGTTCTATCACCAACTCTACAAATAGGATATGGCAAAAAATGAATTGTTGTCCCCATGATAAACATTTTTTCTTCCTGGAGAAGGGAAAAAAAAGAACCCCACAATCAGATCTGTGTGCTTCTACAATTTAGTTTGATTGCATTTATTTCACTTTCCCTTGTTAGGCTGAATGCCTTTTTTTTTTTTTTTTTTTTTTTTTTTTTGCATTTACTTCTAAAAATATCACATTGAATCCCAAAAACCCCTGGTGGATTCTTTTGTGACCTAACCACCCAACTGAATTAATCTCTTTTAACCCAGGCTTTGCCCACCCTCTTCACACAAACATTTGCTAACAAACATGATTCATGAGTTTCCTCTTCTTCCTATGAGGCTACACTCGGTTGATCTATCTTTGCTAAAATATTAGAATCAATAGATTAACATAGACATTAACATAAAAATTAAATTCAGAAGCCACTGATTTGGGCACTATCACAGAATATACAGCTTAGGATGACAGCTTAGGACAGACAATGTTGGAAAGGGAAAATGCAATCACCCAAGCTGGGATACGGTAGCCTGGGCTGTGCGGAGCAGTACCAGAGCTTGTATCATTACTGCTGGGGCAGCGGAATATTTACAATTATAACAGGCTCAGTGAGAAATGAAGAAGTCACCCATATTCCAAATCTTCCATGATTTGTCCAATATGAAATAGACAGTGCCTTTTGTTTTGCATTAAGCTTTCACACATTAATACAATGAGCAGTATCCATTAAAATAATCACATATGAATTATTAATCTCAATACATTTTCCACCTCATTACACCACCTAATAATGACACTGGTATGAGAGTACATGTTCTAATCATTATCCTTATTACACATTTAAGAAAAATAACTTCAAATATCTCCTTGATCGAAAGCTTTCTAGAATTCTTTGCGATATACTTACCGGTTATAGGGACTTTAACCCAATGAAGCAGTAAAACACAAAAAAGCAAAAATATGAATCAATATGAAAAGATTCTAAGTGCCTTTAAAATCAGTAAGTAGGTATTAATATCAAGCAATATTTGAAGTGATTTCAAAAATTGCTTTACAAATACAAAATCAAGTGGATGTAAAATAACTGTAAATACCATGATTCCAAGAATGATGAAAATGCAACAAATCATTTCTAAATCTGATATGATTAATGAGATTTAGCTTTTAAAGAATATTTAAAAAAACCAGCTTGACTTTCAAACTGAAATAAATGCGTAACAACTGTTCATATGAATAGATTTTATGACTATAATGTTAACTCTAGCCTTCCTTAAACATACATATCTCTTCTCACAGGGCAAATTACTATAATAATCTTCTAAACTTTATAGTTTGTAAAACTCACATATATTATTTCATTGTCTCCTTACAAAACTGTGAATAAGTTTTCAGATGGGAAAGCACAGACATAAGGTATTTTCATAGGTTCATATTGTGAGTTCCCAAGAGAAGCATGATTTGGACCAGATTCAACATTTTCTTAAAATATTACTGTAATGGAATTTTAACATTTAGGTAACTAATTTTTCCTCAGTGGGTTTTTAATATTTTAACTGAATTTTACTTATTAATTTGATGGTGACAGCATTCTACAGCATTTTGCTCAACAGAAGATGACATTTTCAGAGGCATTTGGTGCCATCCCAATGATCATGGTTCCTGGCCCCTCCTTACTTGATAGGACTACCCCTTGGGATGAATTCCCCAGTTCACTTCCCTGCCATTATTGGTGTGGACATCAAAAGGGGAGTACAGTCAGAGAAAGAGAACATTGACTTTCAGATTTTTTTAGAATGTATATTTTTTATAGTATAAAATTATAAGTTTAATAATAATTGTTTTAGTAAAAAGGAAGTGTATTTCACTTAACTGAATTAATTGTATTGTTCCAAAATATTTTACAAATGTAATTAAATGTGGAATACATGGATAATAAAAACATGCATAAAACGTAAGATAAAGTTTTATGCTTGCAAGAAACTTAAATTTTTATATTTAATGAGAGAATTGGAAGCTTTTAAGATACATTTATCTGGCAATTTCCATATTTCTTTGGTTAAATCTTTAATATTAGAAACACTAGGATAAAACTGATATAGAAATTGTTAACATATAAGCAAGCTGGTCATGAATCATGGGTGCATAATTAGTCAAGGAACAGAGTACAAATTGAAATGAAACTCATTCCATTCTTAAATATACAGTTGATTAAACATTAATTTTACATTTGCAAAGGCCTTATTCATCACTAGCAACATCACTTGTCTTAGATGTTGTATAGTGGTAAACCTTGGCTTATTCTCAATTTCTTGAAGGATAACACATCATGTAAGCTGCATATATAGAATGCAAAACTCCACATGAATATTATAGCAACTTTACCTGCATTTATAAATTCTTAATAAAGGCAAAACTAAAGCGAATGCACACATTTTTAATGTTCACTTGGAAATGTGTTCTTTAGTTGCTATAAACTTAGGGGGATTGAGAAAAATCTCTGCGTCAAGTAGATTTTTATATATAAACTAATTACTCAGGTAGCACTGGCTCCTGAGATGTGTGGATTTGGGACCTTTCTACTAACCTGCATATATATACATCAGTCATATATTGAGAACCACTGGACTTTTGCTCCAAATCTAACAGAACCAAGAATTCAAAAATACATAGTTTCTAAAAAGCATCTTACTTATTTGAAATCCACTAAATCTGACTGGGTTGACCACAGTTGCTTTCTTTGATAAGATCAGGACTTAATTTTCAAAATCAAGCTGCTTCCTACCCTGTGGATAATTACTGTGTAGACAAAGCTATAACTCATGCAAGGATGTGTGATCCATGCAAGAAAGAATGATAAAGAATTAGGGCCTCACCTAACACAGCAGTCGGCACAAGTGGATCATTGGGCACTGTAGGAAAACAAAGCTCATGAAGGAATATATTGCCCTAAAGTTGTATTTTACATTTTCCTTTAAAATGGATTTATGCTTTCTTAAGAAATATAACTATTCATCTTTCTTTGATTATTGTAACCTGCAAAGGTAAAATTCTCTTTTTCAACTTGGGTTACCTCAAAACACCAGGAAAGGTGCCGCTGTAATTAAAGTTCAGTATTCTGTTCGATTTTAAAAGCCAGGAAGATTCAACTTGACATTATAAAGATAATAAAATGGGGAGGGGGACCCATTTAAATCTATCAAGTGCAAGGTACTCAGAGAAATAATGATCTCAGATTCATTCCAAATATTTTTTTTCAGTTAACTGTAAGAAATAGATTTAATCCTTTCTCCAGGTTCATAAGTGGGTTTGTACCGTTACACGGCTGAATTCAAGCTTCCTAATAAAGTATGAACAGAGACAATAGGTAGAAAAGTTTGGGGAACAAAAATGCTTCCAAATCCTGTTAGATTAATTACTAAATCAAGTGGTCAGAGAGACAGTACATCTATATTTTCAGCAAAGTTAACTTATGTTCTTCCTTATCATTTATCTTATAGTGAAATAAAAAATGAAATTGATCAAGAAGGCCCTATGACGATTAAAATTAATTCCAAAGGGCCTCATACAGCATTATAGCAACGAATTTGGTGGCAATATAGATCAAGGAACATGAAGGGATGTTTTTAGGGCCAGTGATTACTGAAAATTTTCACCAAGCTGAACATTTCCCAGAATATTCTTTATCGCTTTCTCTCCTTCTGGCTGCTTCCTCCATTTCTGTTGTACTTTTTCTCACTATTCAAAAGGTGATGTGTTGAATTCGAAGTGATTTAAGGAGCTTCAAAATCATTTACTAAAATTGTAAGGAAGACGGGCACCTGGGTGGGTCAGTTGGTTAAGCCTCTGACTCTTGGTTTCAGCTCAGGCCTTGATCTCGTGGTTCGTGAGTTGGGGGACAGTGCGGAGCCTGCTTGGGATCTCTTTCTCCCTCTCTCGCTGCCCCTCCCCCGCTTGCTCTCTCTGTCTCTCTCGAAATAAATAAATAAACTTAAGAAAACTGTAATGAAGAACTTACATCTTGGACTGAAATTATGCTGGTCCATGAACGTGATGGAAAGCGGGTCTTCTGCATGCAGGGTGCTCTGATCAGCGTAACTTCGGTCCATGGCGTTCACCATGTGAGTCATCTCCTGTCGGGTGTTGCCCATAACATCTTTGCGTTTTTTAGCAAGCTTGCTGCCAAGGCAAATACAAAAGGGAAACCCCAGTGTGAGGCTTGGAGGCCAGTTGACACCAGTGGCAAGTAGTTCAGGAGGATCCAGGGATAAGTAGACAAAGATGTAGTTTGGAATCTCTAAATTTCCTAACTTCAGGAATTAGGTTTAATAGTCAAACAACATCTGCCGGTAGCTGTAATATTGTCATCTGGATACTTCAACATTCAAGCGGTCAACTGAAACCTTTCATTTCTTGTATCTTAAAATAGTCATTAATTATAACTATGCTTTATTGAAGCCACAAATAAATACTTCCTTAGTAGAACTGTTCAAGGAAAATTTAAGATAAAGCCAAGTTTTGGTTTTCCTCTTGGGTAATTAATTCTTTTGATCACCTTTTAGAAGTTCTTCTGGGGAATAACATGACGATTTTTTTAAGTTTATTTTACTCTAGTCCCCCAATTAAAATAGACAAAGAAATCCCATTCTTCATTCTCTGTTTTATTACTTGGTAAAAATGCAACATGTGTAGCATTTACATATTTAGTAGCATATTTATAACATCAATCCAAACTTAATCAGGAGAACTGTAGAATTAACCACTGCTACATTTAATGCAAATACACATACATGTGGGAAAATTATACACTGTATAAGAAAAGTGCCCTGAGAAAAGTTTGGCAAATACAATGTTGACATAGTATACAGATGATCATAATCTTGAGTCATAGCCATGGTCAAATCCTAAAGATGTGTTTTAGAAGCACATGGCAGAGTATTAACTGAAGATGTGCCTTATAAATGCAGTAGGGCAAATGACTTAGGGGATTTAGAAATCAGTGGAGTTAGACTTTTGAGCTCCTCAAATACTGACATCTTTATCTTATATATCAAGGATGTGAAATACATTCTGGTTCTTTGTGAATGTTACACATAAAACATGCAATAAAAAGCTATTAAAGGTATATAAAACATTTATATCACATTAACAAGGCAATTTATATATAATATAAATAAAGGCACTCTAAAAGCTTGTAGTAGCCAGATTGTATTTATGGCAGCAGTTTATGTACCTTGGAAATATTCCTTCGTTGTTTGAAGAATGCCTTTTCTCAGCTAGGTTATTAACTAGGACATATTCTTCTGATGCTCATTAGTATCTGTACTAGAGGAAATATACTATAAATACTTTTTAAAGGCTCATTTAATGGTTGTGTTTATGTTCAAGGGCTTCTCCTTTACAAAATTAATGTAGCAATTTGAGAGCTCCTCCAGATTATAGTACTTGGCCTCGGAGAATATGTCCCAACACACCCAATATATGGATACAACAGATCCAACACCCGAATAAGATGGTCATAAACTAGGCGTTAGGATGCAAGTGACGTTAACTTCTTTAAAAGAAGTAATAATAATGGGAATGACAGTACTAGTAATAAGACAACAATGACAAAAGCATAACAAGAACTACCACCACCACCACCATCATTTATTAGTGATATCTGATGTATTCATTGAAAGAGCTATTGTCCTTTTTCTAGGCTATAGGGTAGAAACCCTGCAAAATCTTACAGATATTAGACAGGTAGTACAAATGAGTGCTGCTGCCAGGGCTGTCTGGAAGGGTGGGGACTGTGGAGAACTGGAAAGCCATTTAGGGGGCAACTTGCCTAAGTGATTATTGGCATTTGATCCCAATTTTCTGATTTTAAAATTATTTTCAAAGACAAGTCATGAATCTGAATATTTATGTTAAATTTCCTGATTTTCTCAAGTGGTTCAATTTTTTGAAACCATGGATAGGGAAAATTAAACATCAGCAGGTCCTATTTTGGTCTATAGATTTTACTTTCCAAACTTACCTGTAGACCACCATATAAAGTATTTGTTCTTTGACCTACAATATTCTTTTACCTCTAGAAGAATAGAATAGAATAGAATAGAATAGAATAGAATAGAATAGAATAGAAAGAATAGAATAGAATAGAATAGAATAGAATAGAATAGAAAGAAGCTATTCTGTCTCACTGCATCAGGGAGGCTTCTCTGATCTCAATACAACCTGTCTCAGGTTAGGTTTCCCTGTTAGGTTATTTTTATAACACCATGTTTTCTGACTATAACAATGCTCATCATGTATCAGTGCAAATGCCCTTTTAATTGTTTCCCCACTGTGTATTCCACGGAGGGAAGGACCATTACCGCTAACATGTACAGCAGTCTCTGGCACATAGCAGGCACTCAATAAATGCTTATTGAATGGATGAAATAGGACCGTTATATGCTTGGCACTTTTCATTTGTTAACTCAATTAATTCTCAGATCAACCCACTGATTCTAATTGTATAGATGAGTTTATTGAGATTCAGACAAGTTAAATAACTTTCCCACGGTTATATATCTAATAAGCAGTGAAGAATAATCTGGTTTCAAAGCCTACGCTGTCACACTATATCCAGTTGCTGACATTTTTTTTTTTTAATTCCACATTACAAAGTGCACCATAATATGAAGAAGTGTCTACTTGTCTCTAGGAGTTAAACATTAGTTGTTACAAATTTGAGAAGAAGAATGTGAATATAGCACAAACGTTTTGCCACTTAAAAGTGTTTCAAACAGTAAAAACAAAACAATTTAAGAAATAACTTCCAATCTTTGTTTCTTGGGCAAGAAGAATGAATTCATTCCTCAAAAATTTTGAGATTGAACTTTATAAAAATAACATAACTGGAAATGTGGATTAAAAATAATGTTAAAAATTTGAGGATGGGTACTTCAAACCAATTAGAAAAGACAGGTTGAAACTTTGAGGCTTTCGTTTAAAACACATATAATTATATATATTTTGTGATTAAGGAAAAATAAGAAAAATTAATTTGTCAAATGCACAACAAAAGTTTTCATGGCAATGAAAGACTTTTCAGATTCACAAGCCTTTGTTAGATGACAAATTATGGGGGCATTTGACCTTTGTTAATATCTGCCAGCCATGCATTCTCAACTTGGTCTTTATACCTTAACCCTCACAACAACCCTGTGAGGTAGGCTTTAATTCAGGTTATTACAAAACAAAAATAACATTAGAGTTAAGGGTTTTGATCATGAGTGACAGTCACTATGATGATGCCAATGAATGTTAGCTAAAGATCACAACTGGTTTTCTTTTAAATTGTATTCCAATTTATTTATTTACTTTTATTTAAAAATTCTCTGATTCAGGTTGGGTATGTTTATATTAGATATGTTTAGATTTAGATTAGGTATGTTTAAGCAGTTTTTAAAATCATATATCTGTGACATTTTTCAAGTTATGATTGATACGGCCAATTGTCCTAAGTATTATAGCAATAATAGGACCATAACCTACTATATAGCCTAGCATACAGAAATGTTATCCATCCACTAAAAAGGCAATTCCATTCTAACATTACGGATACATCAATGGTTAATGGTAAGCTTACTGACATTCTCATAAATACTTACTGATTCTTATGTTTCATGATTTGTCTCCCTCTGAACAACCAACATTTTATATATAAATATAAATATAAG
Source organism: Panthera uncia (assembly GCF_023721935.1). Taxonomy (NCBI): domain Eukaryota; kingdom Metazoa; phylum Chordata; class Mammalia; order Carnivora; family Felidae; genus Panthera; species Panthera uncia. The sequence goes on from NW_026057580.1 coordinate 84,083,858, forward strand.
TATAAATATAAATATAGTGCACTTCAGGACAGTTAAGCAATTCATTTTACAACTACTTGAGTTTGACAGATGTGCAAATGACTTTCATTATCCAAGCAGCCAACAGCATAAACTTCTGCAGGTGGATATATGGGTGGGCTATAAAAGAGGAAAAGTGCTCCATAATTGTATGAAATGGTACAGTTAATTACCTTTGGCTTCATCAAACATGATTTAACAAGGATATTATGATTCATCACAATAAGCTAAGAGCACTGTTAGTTTACCCCTGCTTGTTTCAGCAGATTATAAGAAGCCAAGCGTTTGTAATATTTAAAATATTGGCAGACCTCTGTTATAGAGTCACTTAAAAAACATTGAGACGCTTAAAAAATTTTATCGTAAAACTTACTTAAATTTGTCTAGTAAAATAAATACTGTCAGATAAATGCCCCCAAACATACTTAATCACAATTCTTAAGCCTTTTTGGTGAATCAACTGTCGATCAGGCAATGTCCAAGAATACTTTTGACATCATTCCTTCGGATTGGATGAATACCCTCGCATCTAAGGTAATAAACTGAAGGTGACTAGAGAAATAGAGTGAAATATTCTCTGTCCTCACTCAAACTAACATTCCATACTTAAGTACAGTTGCTGAGCTAAGTGTTTGGAAGATAAAAAGGAAATACATGGACACTTTGGTATATTTTGTGTAGGATGACAGGGTTCTTTTTGGTCTTGGTTTTACAAAATCATTGTCCTGTTTAAGTTATAATAAATGAACTCGATTTTTCTTTTCTAAGAAGATGTTTTGTTTCTTTGTCATTGCAACATTATCACTTTATCCATTTGTTTTTATAAGAGCATACTGCTTGCCTAGATGACCAGATCAAAGGTCTTCTGAAAGTTATAGCCCATCCTGGATTCCTGGAAATGTGGAGAGAGATGTTATCACAGTCGGACCTGACCTGATTTGCAGTATGAGGTATCATGTTTATAAGATACAGGTTTGACTTAAGTAAATAAATGATGTTTTGGGCTTTAGTCTAAAACTACTAGCGGAAAATTATAAATAAAAGTAGCTGAACATACAGAAATACAATATCCCTTTTTAAAAAGATTAACAAAATAAGTTAATGGATAAACTTTATAGTTTTAGAGTCCAGAAAATATCACCCAAATCACAAACAGTTAAAATTGTTTTGTTCTTGTTTTTTTTTGAAAAGGGATACTGCATCTTTAACACAGGTAAAGTTGTATATCACCCATTTTCTACTTACAGGTAGTAGGAGTAAGAATAGTAGCTCCTCCTGGCAAGCAAATCACAGACAGTGGAAAAAGAGAAGCAATGGTGAATGAAAAGCGTGACTCTGTCACATTCAATAAAGCAGAAAAATGTGCGTTAAAAAATAAAATAAAATAAAATAAAAGTCATGTTTTTTTTGGTTTGCATTTCCATTTGCTCATGCATTTGTTAGATATTTTTTTGCCATGCAATTAGACAGATAAGCAATAGAAAATAAAATTTAAAATACATAATTTGGAAAAAAATAGCATGCTGATATTTCTCTTGCTGCCAGAAAAAGTTTAAATTAAATGGATTGTGTATTTCAACATGCAGTTAAGCATACTATTATCCATTACCATCGAAAAGCCATGATAGATGGAATAGCTGTGTATAGAACTTGTACACTAATTTGACTAGTTTTCTTGAGATACAAAATGTAAGTATCTATTAGGTTCATATAGAATATATGCAGAGTGACATCTAGATTTCTAAACAAGTGATTATATCTTAATGGTACAGAGGTACATACATATATTATGTGAATATACATATGCCCCATACACTATATATACACAAAGATATTTCCACAGTAGATGTATGTGATCACGATATCATACACAAACATTTACTGTATTGAAACATAATTTCAAGTTTATGTTGGGAATTAATAATGTGTTCATGCTGCACATTTAAAATATAATACAAAACCAATGGAAAAAATGGCATACATTTGGAAATAATTCAACAGTGTTTAAAAAAAAATGACATTGCGTTTTGAAAGATGCACTATCCCTTTTCTTAGCCTAAAAACTTACTTTATATATACCCTCAGCTGTAGAATTTTACTAAATTAAATTCCAAACCATATCTTTGCACAAAACCCAAAAATACATAGAACTTTTTTTTTTCAACATGAGAAATATACCTATGTAGATTATTCCCAGTGAGGGATAAAGTCTTGAGAAACTTAATTTCCCATAAAAATAAAGATCATAAAAGACTAAAAATAGTTGCTTTTCCATTATTTTGTTATAAATTTGTGTATTAAAAGGGAAACATTATATACTAGAATTGATTAAGCTTTGATGCTATGCAATACTGTTATAAAATCTATGTGTATGTGTAAGAAACATATTTGTGATTAAATCATACATGATACATGTGAGACATACTACATATGAGTGAAAGTCATTACAAAGTTGCTTAGATAAGGGATTCAGGTAATTTAGTTATGATATTTATCAGAAGGAAATAGATCTAAATACGTAACTTGGTCTATCTATAAAGTTGCACTTTTCCTAGTCATGAAGGTAGTGGTGAGGAAGAGAAACAAAAGGCCTGGCATACTTTCTATCAAAAGACAATCAATTAATGCATAATTATGAAAACTCAAACATTAAGCATTTTAATAGAGAGGCCATCCATTTAAAATATGAACCAGAAAAAGAATTTGTTACATTATGCAATTTTAGACAGTTGTCAGAGCATTTTACCCACACAAGTATAATCGTGCTTAGAGGTTATTTTGGTATACTTTAAGAAACGTATGTTTCAATTTTTTTTATTGTTGTTGTAATTTATGAAACAGAGGGCCATAGATAAGGAAGGCTACAATAACAAATAAGTGTTGAATAATAACAAATAAAACCAATAAGTTTAACCCAATTCTAACTGAGTGAGGACATAATCAGAGGCCAATTTCATGCTCTCATTTCTGATCCGAAGGGACTGGAATAGTTGCAATCCTGAAGCAGAGTTTAGTTAACTCTCCAAATATAAATTTAAACTAAATAGAGACATAAGATCTGAAGGTTACAATCAGTCATTTTATTGGTCTTGATTGGCAAATTTGTATTACTGAAATACTTAAGTATTCCTGTCTCAAATATGATGTATTCTCCAACCACAGAGGTAGACAACAGCAAAAAGAGAAAGCACTGTTAGGGAAAGCACGTATGGAGCTAATTTAACACAAAACACTATAATGCATACCTAATGTTTCTAATGCAGCTGTGTCTTCTCCAACATATATATCTCCAGGGGATAATTGTAAAGAGGCAATACATTAAAATAAACTCTGATGGAACGATTAAACATGTAGTATGAGTCTTATCTATATTGTTAATGATTTATTTTGAGTACAAAGCAATCCGAATAGTCTATGATTTAATGTAATGTAAGCAGTATCATTTAATACTCAATATAATTCATAAATTGCAAACACTTCTATACACAAAACTACTTTAGGACTGTACTCTGCATGTAAAGACTTGTTTACAAGTCCTTCCAAATTGAAGTATTATCTGAAACATATGATTGGAAAGACATGAAAGTTGTATCAGTTTCTAAGACAATGCCTTACAGACGATGACATTTTATAGAATGGAAAGAAGGTCAAATTGTAAAGACTGTATACTTTGAAATGTTTTTCAGCAGGAGTATACTTTAATCTCCTGAACAGAGCTCAGTTTAAATTCCAGTAGGTCTTAATATCTTCATATAATTCCAGAAGATGGCGATATTGGTTGATATTGTATAAAAGACTAATGCTCAATTAAAAAAAAAAACTCTTCATACTAAAGTGCTGAAATATTTAGTCAGTGAATATTTAATATACAATTTCACAAAATAATGTTTAGATTCTTCTCATATATTACTTGTAGCCAACACTTAGAAAAACAGAGTAAGAGTACAAAATAATTCAGACCATAACTCAAGTATCATAATAAATACTTTTCCCATTCTTAGCAAATAAGATTTCAAAATATAAGGTAAATGACTATCTCAAATGTCTCTGCATTTGAGAAATTTAAATTCATACGTTAATTTCAAAGTTAACTTGACAAGAAGGATACGTTTAAGTGCAAAATTAAACTGCAAAGAACCAATAAGAATTTACTTTAACAAGCAGGAGAAATAGACTCAGATGCTGGCAACATGGTCAAAATTCAATTCATCTTCTTGTTTGCTCTATTTTAAAAGAGCTTAAGGAAATAAAAAAGTATTTGAAAGCTAGTGACATAAACGGTAGGTTAATGGGACAGAACAAAATCAGTTCTTACCTTTTTTTTACAATGAGTATGACAACTAGGAGGAGGAGGATGAACACCAGAATTCCAGCACTAATTCCTGCTATTTTCACCACTCTGTCTGTCTGCTTGGCTGGGTCTGGAATCACTTCTGGTTCTTCTGTTGCTGCTGCTAAATGAATTTAAAAAATAAGTTACTGAAAGCAGCTAATTATCCCAGAGATGAAAATTAGTGCTGGCCAAAAATTACTACAAAAAGACAACTTGTTTATTTTCTTTGAATAAAAATAACCTGGATATATAAATACAGAAGCGTGCTAAACTACGGCATAAGGGATTTAGGATCGAGATAAGGAGAAAGCCTCCTGAATAGGGGTTTTGTTAACACATGAAAATAAAACAAAACCTAGCAATAATTATCAAAGGGAATGGTACTATTTTTTCTCCAAATGTCCTTAAAAGTCAGACGCCAAGATTTTTAGCCAATAGTACATGCAAAGAGATGGGGTCAGATTTAGGGATTCATTTGTTTGCTGGCTCACTCAGCAAACACTTCTGAACTCAAGAGCATGGTGCTGTGTTTGGCACCTGTCAATTGCACTTGTCTGGGTTGAGTTAAATAATGCTTTGTCTAACGGGTTGAAGAAGTGTCAGTTTATGATTTAATATATAAGATTTGAAAGGAATACGTGGTTTGCAAGAAAAGAAAAACAAATACATCAAGGAATATTTCATATTCTCTTTAAAAATAAAACCCAGATAATAAACTTGGGAAACAGAACTTTGAAAAGATAAAGTTGTTTTATTATTCTTATTTAAAAATTCTTTGTATCCTCTAACTTTCCCTCTTTCTCAAAGCCCATATACACACAGTAAAAAGTATACACCTGGGGCTCCTGGGTGGCTCAGTCGGTTGAGAGTCTGACTCTTGATTTTGGCTCAGGTCATGGTCTCACAGTTCATGATATCAAGCCCCATGTTGGGCTCTGCACTGACAGTGCGGAGCCTGCTTGGGATTCTCTCTGTCTCCCTCTCTCTGCCCCTCCCCTGCTCACATGGGCTCTCTTTCCATCTCTCTCAAAAATAAAAATAAGCACTGAAAAAGGTATATACACCTTAGTCAACTTACAAGCTCCATGAACCCTCTGAAGATATTTTCACCTTATTAACCTCGAAAACTTACATTTTGCAGATAGTAAATCTGAGGCTTAGAGAGACAAGGATAGATTATAGATGGGATAAGCACAGTGACAAAATCTAACACATTTATCTTCTAAAACATCATTTCTCAATGTTTCCAGATCCAGGGCCCCTCCTGCTAAGAATCTGTGTGTCAGGAGTATGGCTGACTTGTAGGATTAGGCACATTTGGGAAATTGCCTTAAAGCATCCACCACAGTATGAGGAGACTGTGGCTGAATGAACAAATGAACCCCTAAATCTAACCTCATATATATTTTTTAAATATTTATTTAGTTTTGAGAGAGAGAGAAAGACAGAGTGTGAGCAGGGGAGGGGCAGTGAGAGAGGGAGAGAGAATCCGAAGCAGGTTCCAGGCTCCGAGCCGTCAGCAAAGATCCCCACACGAGGCTCGAACTCACAGACCAAACTCATAAACCGCTAGATCATGACCTGAGCCGAAGCCGGACGCTCAACCAACTGAGCCACCCAGGCACCCCTAACCTCATATCTTTCCAATGGATAATTTACAAATTCCTTTTTAAACATTAGGTATATGTCTATATTTCAATTCTTCTTTCTTTAGCGTTTCTGTGCTGGCTTCTGCACCCCTCCCTGCGCTTTTGCTCTGGGTTCTGCATCTAAATATCTGCTCCGGGGCGCCTGGGTGGCGCAGTCGGTTAAGCGTCCGGCTTCAGCCAGGTCACGATCTCGCGGTCCGTGAGTTCGAGCCCCGCGTCAGGCTCTGGGCTGATGGCTCGGAGCCTGGAGCCTGTTTCCGATTCTGTGTCTCCCTCTCTCTCTGCCCCTCCCCCGTTCATGCTCTGTCTCTCTCTGTCCCAAAAATAAATAAAAAACGTTGAAAAAAAAATTTAAATATCTGCTCCAGATTCTCAACCAGCCACCCCCAAAGTTCCTCCCCAAAAGAGACAGATAAAAGGCTGCTAATTGTTAATTTTTCCAAGTAGGAAATTAAAGAGAACTAACATATCTGATATCAATGTCATTTCATAAAATGGTAAGTTAAAGTAAAACCAGTAGAAAACATAGTTTGAAGAAAAGTGTTAGAGAAAGTTAACTTTGTAAAACAATTCCCTATAACTGTCTTAATTTATCTTATTTCAATTGGGTAGGATAAAACTTCCCTATAGACCAGTATTTGATAACTCTTATTCTCAAATAGGAAAGGCAAGCCTTCAGGTTGTTTCTTCTGGAAAGCAAGGGAGTTTTCCTTTTTGACTTGACACTTTCATGTATCCAGGCTTCAGGAAATTTCCAATCTCATTAATTATGTATAGAAGCAGTTCAATGCTTACCACATTTCAAACTACACATTATAGTTCAAGTCATCAAAGTACATATTAAATATACTGGATACCTCTTCTTTCCCGAGAACAATTTTAGAGGTACGTACATAGCAGTGTATATGAAATCAGGTGGCATATATTTCAAAGTTGGATATAAAGCTAAAGAGAATATATCCTGTTTGTAATTCTCAATGGCATTGAAAAGTTCCTGCTTCAAACAGACAGAATGTTTGATGTAGAAATCCCTAGAAAAGACTTTAGTGCATGCAACAAATCATCATTATTCAGTAATCAATGCTTACTCTTAATAGGTTCTAGGTTACACTTGGCTTTCAGAGGGTAACGATAATGATTGCTTTGTGATCTGACCGATCTCACAGAATTAAATGTTTTTGAAACCCTTGAAAGATCGGTTCCTGTTCCATGAGTTAAATATATATTTAATACACTATTTTAATTTGACAAAACACATATTATTATGGGATACTTTTCTATAGATATCATGCCGTAAGTAGTATATATTTCATAAAAATCTTCAGAACTGCTAAGCCCGCCAGACAACCTTCAGAAGATACACACACAGGTGCAAATATAAACTATGATCATGCAGTATGAACAGTCAGCCTTAACACTAGCTGGGTTTAGTAATTAAATAATAAAAATGACATAAAAGTGAGTGGTAAATAATTTCAAATTCAGAGACTGAAGAGTTTTTTAAGAGTCTTATTAAATAATGTAGATTTGCTGATGAATTAACCTAAACATATTTCCAGAAACAAAAAGCCAAATCTAAAAGTACATTTCTGACCAAAGATGCTGCTAACTTTGCAAGTGTATTCAGGGTGCAAAGTAGTGAAACTTTTATAACTTATTATGTAAAACAGTGTTACTACTTTAAAGTCATAGTCTACAGACATGTCTTTGTTAAATACTGGACTCCAATTAATTTTTCCCAAGCAGTTATAAAAAACCCCACCAAGTTCATTCATTTAGATGAAGCAAGGGTGCTTGTCTGTCATGATTACAACTCTTGTGCAGACTTGTTCATCAATGCTTCAACATCATTATTAAACCTGAGTATAGAAGGCTAATCAAATTCTCCAGGAACATATGATTTGGTGGCTATTTTCCCTTGACTGTGAATCCTCCCTAAAGTCTTTAGCTGTGACATTTATTATTATTATTACTACTAACAATATTTTTTATTAAATGTCTGCATAAATTTATTACTTTAGATACGTTAATCACACATAGTTTTCTAAGTTCTTGGCCTTAGAACCAAGGAACATAAATATCCTATTTAAAATCATTCAAGCTTAGAAGATTCATTAATGGAAACACAGCAGTAACCCCAAAGTGAGCATTTTCTATTTTCTTCAAAGAGAGCAAAAAGCTATTAGAGTGACTACACCCCTGAGCCCTGTTTATAATTTATGCACATACACAAAGGCAATATGGAACACCTTTTTCAGAAATGCTTTCCTTTGCCATAAATCTTTTCCTTTTTTTATCTGTCAAAAAATATTCGAAGAGTTCCCATTGTTCTGAAGCCAAAGGCAGCATAATTCTTTGGTGAGAAAAAAATGAAGGCAGTATTTCATTTTTATTGAGCAAATTTATGAGTTGAATTTTTTTGATTTTGCAACATAGTTAAGGTCACTTTATAAACGGTGTCCTTCCTCCCACTACTTAAAAATAATTTACCTAAAAAGTTTAGGTAAAAGATACAGATTAAAAAATATACAAACACCGCCAAAATACACAAATTTACTTAAATTTAAAAGCTGTGATCATGTAAAAACACTCTTCCATTTATTTTCAAGATGGATACTAGAGGTAGAAGCCTCTGAGTACAATATAGCAGGTGATCTTGTAGCAGCATTAGAGATACCATCATCCCATAAATTACCGCCAATTCTCCAGGTATTTCACTAGTGCTCTCTTTCCTTCTCAGCTATGTTTCTGAATATTGTTTACACTCACTTCCCAAGCATGAATTTAAATGCTATCATCACGCTTATGTCTCTCAATGCCACCAATCCACCATCACCAATGTTGCTAATGACTTACTAATTGCTGAGTCCAATGTACAATTTTCTCATTGTATGCAATCTCTTGATAGCATCTGACATTGCTTGCTTTCCTTTTTGTGACCCTCCTCTCTTAGGGCTTCCAAATACTTGTTCATCTCGGAGTTTTCGTATTACCCTGCCTTCCTATTTCTAGATCTCCTTTATGAGCCCCTCCTTGTTTCCCTTAAAAATAGGTGCTGCTTTGAGTTTCTCAGAGAACTGGCCCTCTTGACACTTCTGGCGTGGTGATTTCATCCACTTTTATCCACTTCTATCACTTCAGCTGCCATCATGCTGATTGCTCCATAATGTATCTCTAACCATGGGTCAGGGCTCTGAGCTGAACTCCTGACCCACGCAGCCATCTGATTCCTTCCCTTCAATGCCTTCCCTTCAATGAAGACACCTTAGACACATCCTCTCCATTCGGAACTCCATCTCATGCTTACACCACTTCCTCCTCCAGTGAACCCCCTTTCAGTAACTAGCTCAACTATCCACGCAGGGCTTCAAGACAAACACCGAGGCCAAATTCCTCTTCTCCCTCTCATTTCCAGGATTAATACATAGTGTATAAACCAAATTGGGATACTTCTGAAAGTAAAATAATTGTGACAGGACCAAAGGGAAACACTGGAATTATCCTCGGCAAAAAGATGACTGATTTCTTTCTCATGCAATTAGTTACAAAGTACTTCTACTTCCTAAATATCTCTTGCGTCTACTTTTCCCATCTCTACTGCTGCTACCTGAAGTCAGGTCAACATCATATATAACCCGGTTTACACAGTAGTCACCTCTTTTTATCTCTTCCTATTCCACATCAACTCACAGTGTGGCAACATAATATGTCCGTGACTTCAACTGTATCAACTGTATCATGTCACTCCACTGATGGGAAACTGCCAATGGCTTCCCATTCCTGTTAAGATAGAGCCCATAAAAGCAGGGACCATGTTTGTTTTGCATAGCACTGCATTTCCAGCTGGACCTGGAAAGGACTGGTTGAGTAAATACAAGAACGACACGAAGGCTGCCTTTGGTAGATGTACTGGCACACAGAAAATCACTTGTCTTCTGAGAAAACATAATGATAGATTTGATCAGATGCAGATCTTGTTTGGAGGTTGGCACACATTTCTGAACTGTCTCTAGAAACTTCTAGCCCCTATGCTAGCCATTCTTTCACGAAGTTAACTGCTTCTACCATCTGCCACCATTTACCACCAAACCAGAGTGTAGGGAAATTCCAGAGTCATGGAAAGTATAGAAACTTAGTATCAGTAAGGCCCTATTTTAATTCTCAGCTCCTTCTCTTATTTGTTGTGTGACATCAAATTAGCAAGTTAGCATCTCTGAGTTAATATTTCATGTATAAAATAAAAATAACAGTGGCTATATTATATAGCTTTTAGGAATATTAAGTGACATATGATGGGAAAAGTTTCTATAAAATGTGAAAACTGGTACTGAAAGTAGTGGTAGATGCGACCCTCCTAGGTGGAGATGGCCCAGATGTTAGCCCTTTGGGTCCATCACATAAAAGTTAAAAATTATGAATAGGGAAACTGACATTGCTAGAAAACAGTTTTTTAAAAATCTTAGCAGTCTATTGTATAAATATATAATGGTGAGTTTTGTAAAGTCCATGTTATTAATTAAACAGTCTGCCACATTGGACATCTAAGCCTTACGGGCATCTTGAAGCATGCATTATTTAACTCAATGATTCTTTGAAGTCCTGTTTTTTTACCATGTCATAGGATCTTATGCAACTTGTCCACTCTCAGATGGTTGACAATAAAAAACAGGGTCTTAGTGAAAAATGAAAACAGCTATATAGCACATATTTTGTTTAAGTGGTTAACTAAAACATAGTTTATTCTTGTTTAATAAAGATACGGGCGTTACCTGAAAATTTCTGATATGGAAAATAATAGTTCAGAAGTCCATAGAGCCTTTAAACAACTATGAAATAAAGGTACAGATACTTGAAATTAATTTCACACTGCTTAAGGCCTCTTCTTGCAGTTTTAGATTCTTTTATTTTTTTTAATTGTAAAACCACTGTTTAAGTTTTACATAAAATCCTGAAGAAATTATAGAAACACTTTTTTTTTTAAAAAAAAGCAATAAAAGAAGCATCACATTTTAGGAATGTGCTTAAAGGTTAAAAAACATGTACAATATTTTTTGCCTCACAACAACTTAATGAAGGTCAAATATTTTACATGTGCATTTTTCATTAAGCTTTTCATTCAGTTAAATTTATTCAATTGGGTAAATTGTGTGTTCCCCGACTTCTTAAACAGTTAGGTGTCTCTGCTACATTACGTCTGAAATCTGCCTTTAATTCTCCATTTCCATTTTCATCTAGCTTTTTCACCTAGCTTTTCTACTTCCCTTACAAGGCCTCAGATTCATCCTTTATACTGATGCAAGAATGAGTTTTCTAAAATGCAGATGTGATTAAATGACTTTTTTCACTGCTTTCCATTGAAGAGGAAAGGCAGAAGTTCTTGGTATGACATACAGAGCCTTTAAAAACTAGACTCTAATCAACCCTTTCCATCTCATCTACTGACAATTCCTTTAGGCTATCACATACCCTAATCATACAAAAACACCAGCCCTTCTCCAAATACTCCGCCATCTCTTTCAGGGTTTGGCAAACTGTGGCCCCGTGGGTTCATCCAGCGGACTGCAACTATTACATGATTGCAAATAGCTTCATATGATAACAGTAAATTATTACAAATTTATATATCTACCAGCAGTGCACATAAACTCCATTTGAATTACATTTTAACACTCTGCATTACCAGACTTTGTGATTTTTGCCAATTTAGTGGTAGAGAATGATATCTAATATGCATTTGATTATTGAAATTATCTTTTGAGATACTTATTTGAAATATTTATACCTATTTCTTCTCTGCTCTGAAATGCTTAGTGCATAATTTTGGCCCCCTTTTTTTTGTATTTTATTTTCATCTTTTTTTTATTGGTTTATGTATTATTATAAATTATTTCATGTATCGATACTAATCCTTTGTCAGTTATTTATTAGAAATATCTTCTATTGGGTGGCTTTCCTTTCACTTTATTTATGATATCCTGATGAATAGTAGTTCTTAATTTCAGTATAGTCAAATATATCAATCATTTATTTGAATTTATATCAACAATCTCTCTCTCTAAAGGTTTTAAAACTATGCATTTCATATTTAATCCTGGATCCACCTGAAACTGCTTTCTGAGTGTGATATACACTAGAAAAGTATTTCAAGTCTCCCCGCTAACCCCCACCCCCTCAAATAAATTTCCAGTCATCTGTGGGCAACTTTTGAATTGATCCAATGATCTACAAAACCACTTTTGTGCCATATACAAATTGCACACATGCATGAATTCTGTTTCCGGATTTTCCATTATTTTCTTAGAGGTAATATACTTATTCTGTGCTGATATGACAAAGTTTGAATTACCACAGCTCTGTAATATGTTATAATATATGATGGGCATGTTCCCATGCTTGGTCCTCTTCCTTAGCATCTTGGCTTGCCTTTATATTTTGCTGTAACTTCTACGGATTAAAATTCAGCTGATAAATGATCTTTTCACTTCTGTCAAAGCTGCTATGCAGTCCATCCAAAGAGTTTCTAAAATTTGAAAAATTATGCTTTTTCTTTCTAAAGGTTTCATTTGATTCTTTGCAAATGGGTCTTTGTTTAGTGACTCCTAAGAGTATTTTGCTAATCCTTATGATTTGCACTTTGTTTCTTTGACTATTTTGTACACAGCTCTTTGGTATTCTGAATGTGACAATCCCAATCGCAGTAGTCCTTTGGGGAGGCAGATCTGTTGTTTCTGCTAACTCTCACAGTGAGTTACTCTCAGGAATGCTTGGTGACCTTTGATTGTGAGTTAATTGCTTTATGTTAGTCTATGGGAATCCTGCGGGCCTCAATTCATCATGCTTTCATCTACAAAAGAACTTGCATCACCTTCTGCCAGTAACCATGAGGTACCACAGGACTCAGACCTCCTCTGCACTCCTGAAGAATACCGCCTCTATGTGAGAGTTCCGGGCAGGGTAACCCCCTTGTTACCAGCCTGAGGACCTGTGTTTCAAGGACAATATAGCTTCAGCATCCCTTTCTGGGACTACCAACCTCTCCTTCTACCTATTGCTCACTGTTCTTAATTCTATTCACCCACTTTTTTTTTTGGAGGGGGGTCGGGGGCGGAGGCAGACTATTGAGTCCTTAGAGACCTCTCCTAGGTGCTAGGAGCCTGGCAATGTATCTAAAGAGGTGCCCTACCTAGGTATGATTGTTCTGCTGAGATCCTCAGAGCACCTAATCTGCCAGGCATCCGAAAATGGAAGGCAGATCATGGGATTTTATTTTTATTTTAGCGCTTATTCAAGACCTTAATCCTTAACTACCCTCTCATCTCTAAAAGAACAGTTAATTATTTGCCCATAACCTACATTTAAAATTGTGTTGCAAATATTTTTTTCAATAAATCTGCAATATATACTAGATTAGAAGGTAGTTGAGGGCAGAGGTATACTATCTTTCATCTCTTATGTCCAATGACTTACAGTGGCCAACAGTTTAATGAATGAATAACAAAAATGTTCATCATTTGTCAAAGTGTACTGCCTACATAAAAGCATATATAATGTGGCATAAAAGCATGCTTCAAGTTTTAACATTTTGGAAATAAATACATTCATGCTAAGGTTAAAAGAATTAATTTATGAAATCTATAATCATGCTTTAAAAGAACTGTTCTACATAGCAGTAATTGCTAAGGAACTTTAACATATCTGGAAAACATATTGATAAGGAATACTCTAATCAGGTGGCATTAAATATTTTTGTTATAACAAAGCCACTGATGATGGTTTAAGTTCCAGTTCTGCCACTTACTAGTTAGGGCACCTTAAGTACATTATTTAACCACTGAGTTCCTCTATTTTCTTATGGGAAAAATAGAAATAAGAGATACATCCCTTCTCTTAAGCACATTAAAATGGATAAAATACTTAGGATAATACTTGGTACTTAATAAAGCTTCAGTAAGGGTTAGGATGGATATAATCAAATTCAGATAAAATTCTTTTTCCAAATCTAAATTTCTGTACCATAACTAATATGAGTTCAAATAAACAGCAAATGGAGAGAAGTCTAATTTCTAAAAATACAGAAATACTGATGAGACAATTCAGTATTTATTATGTATTTGTTGAATACCTCAGGGGCACAAAGACTGTATGAGACTAAAAACCACAAAGATGAACAAATGCTCTTCCTTCAGAGTGTGTATCATCTAGAAGCACAGCCAAGCACTTATACATTGTACTTATTAGCAGAATGTGGCAAGTACTACAAAGAGGCAAAAGCAGGACTCTTGCACAAGGGGATGAAATTGTATCTAGTTTGTTGACATCCTCAAACATTTCTTAGAATCATTCAGCACCACAGCCCAACTCTGATTTTTAGATTAAAAAAACCTGAGAGTAAGTAAATGCCTTTTTCACGGTCATGGTATTAGTTATTGACACATAACAATATAGCCCATGCTTCCTGACTCCCACCTGGCAATTTCGCTTGGGAGAAAAGTGATTAGCCACCTATTTAGGAATATTTTTTAGTACTGTCTTCTCAGAGAGACAGAAAGATGCCAGAGAGGTATCAACCTCAATCACTACCTAACAAAAAGAAACAAGTAAAGTTGGGGAGATAGAAACACAAAGAAATTGATAGATCAAATCCTTCCTATAAAAACTCAAACACAGATGGATAGATGGAATCTGGGACTGTTCATAGAGGAAGTTATAAGAGTTTTTTTTTTAAGTTTTTTTTTTACATGACCCATCTCTTTTTCTCTTTAATTTTAATCCAAGTTAGTTAACATATAGTGTAATATATATGTAGTGTAATAATGATTTCAGGAGTAAAATTTAGTGATCCATCACTTACCTACAACACCTAGTGCTCATCCCAAGTGCCCCCTAATGCCCACCCCCCACTTAGCCCATCTCCCCATCCAATATCCCTCCAGCAATCCTCAGTTTGTTCTCTGTATTTAAGAATCTCTTATGGTTTGTCTCCTTCTCTTTTTATCTTATTTTTCTTATTTTATATCTATATCTATATCTATATCTATATCTATATCTATATCTATATCTATCACATCTATATCACATCTATATCTATCTATATCTATATCTATATCTATATCTATATCTATATCTATATATCTATATCTATATCTATATCTATCTATACCACATCTTTATCCATTTGTCAATTGATGGACTTTTGGGCTCTTTTCATAATGTGGCTATTGCACGACCCATCTTAATTCCGTGAAGAAGGCCTGGGTTTCCTTTCTTTCACTAATAAATAAATAATTTATTGTCCCTGGCATGTTCCCAGCCCCTTTATAGGCTCTGAAGAATCATCACTGAATAAGACAGAGACTATCTCTGCTCTCATGCAGTTTACATCCCTGTGTTCTGAAGCAGATGATACACAAGTATACAAGCACCTGATACTGAGAAGTTCTTTGCCAAAACTTAAAGTAGGGAATGACACAGAGCACACAGTGACCTCTTTAGGTTTGAAGGTGAGGGAAGACCTCTCTGAAGAAAACAGGGAGGTGGAAGGTGTGGTTCTTTTACTGAGATGAGGGCAAGTGTAGCATAGCAATAGCAGACGGTTCAGTGCTTATGTACTAGGTAGTAAAGTGAGGTCAGAGATTATGAAGATGTCTAGTCGACTTAAAAAAATGTTTTTTTTAATAAAGCTTTAATAAAGAAGATCAGAGGATAACAATAGAGTAGTAAAAATTAACTTGGGGAAGTAAGAAAATCAGACAAATAATATAATGCCATAACCCTGGCCCACATTCAAACCAAAGGTACAGGAAAGGGACACTGTAAATGATAAGCAACTACATCTTCCATATAGTGACTACTACATGTGGGACATACAGGCAGCAATCCTATTAAGAGTAAAGCAGGTTGAAGTGAGAATTACTGAAAAGTCAAAGGAGTAAGTAAAAATAAATGATGTTGGATTACACATCCACATGTAGTGTTTGTAGCAAAGTAGTCTACAGAACAATAAAATTTGCACCTTAAAGTAAAACGTTTATAAAATGATATGTGGGTATCTGGAAATGTTAGGTGAAAAAATATGACATTCACGATAATGTCAGTGATTTTTTTTTCTCTCCTATAAACTACAGGATCAGGAGAGTCTCTTCTTCAGGGAAAAAAAAAATCTGGAATATTAAAATCCAGTGCATTTAATTAAAAGGCAAATAAATGCACTTGACATTTTTGTTGGCACAGAACTCAGAATGCCAAATCTAGGCCAGTCATCCAAACATGCCATTCAAAGCACAAACAGGGGGAAAAAAAGTACACATTTGAATGTAATATCATTTGAAATATTAGAGAAAAAAAAGGAACCGAATAAAACCTTTAATAGCGCTCAAGTTAGAAGGATGTGGTGTGATCTAAAATAATAAATATGACTTACCTTTTAACCTATTTCTACTTGCCTTATTTGTAAAATGAGGGGTTAAGATTAGCTGCATTTGGGCTGCTTTTAGTTATGAATTCTACTTTCATTTTCAGCAGGTCATTTTCCACCAAGGCTTGGATAATGCATTAATCTGGCATATCTCAGGAGAACACACAACATGGTTTAAATCATATTAATAGAGGTTGCACTGCCATTTTCACAGGTGTTTATTTACTAAATTAAAGACTGCCTTAATATTGTACAGAGGAGCCAGATTAAAAAGTGATTTTATTTGAGTTCCAGCTTTTCCAGGATAATTTCAAGTCTAAATTATTAATAAATGCTTTAGAGTTTGAGATTGGGTTTTTAATCCTAAAATATCTTTTGGCCTTGAGTGAAGAGACAGGAGCCACATTTTCAAATGGCTCTTGATTGTCTCAAACGATCCAAGCATAGGCTACATTTCACAATTTGCACTGTTCAAAATATCTAGCAAACACTGACATCCAGGATACTTTAATTTACTACATTTCATCTACTTTTAGATAATGAACCTTTCTTTTTTAACAGCCAGTGCCCTCCCATCATCCAAATAGGACCGTTTTGATAAGAAATTTCAATCTGTTCAGTGAAGCCTTCCCTACTCCTTCAGTCTCACTTTTCTCTTCTTATATTCCTATGCACTTATCGGTCCTATTTCTGATCTGCGCTTTAATCACGGCCTGAAAAAGGTAGGCTGGAGTTTTATGAGGAGCAAGGGTTTTTGAGGTCACCATTCACTGATTATATGGACTTGGGGAAGCTCCACTACATCTCTGAATCTCAGTTTCTTTATCTATAAAATGGGCATAGCATTTTTCTCTACCTATTCTAAGTGTTAAATGAGATAATCGTAAAGAAAGCTCTTAAAGATTTTCTTCCTGTATTTTCCTCATCTGTCTTCTTGGTGAGCATACTCTAGCACCTGCACTCTCCAGTAAAGAGTGAGGATTCAGGACATAGGTCACCTCCAAATTCCTCACTTTTGTTAGCGATTTGCAGATTAACAATCTGCATGCTGCTGTTTGGGAAATAGTTTTACAGTGTAAATGGAAATAGGCTACTTAACTTTTTGCCCACCATTCCATAAGCTAAGTAGGTCGTATAAATTCATTCTCGTTGCCTATCGGTGGGGCTTTCAGCTCCCCCGTACTCTTCACAATATACTTCCCTCCTCTATCTCCGCTTCATATTTTACTGCAACCAATTTTTAAATTGACTTTTTGCCATTCCAAATTTTGGCCCCTTTACTTCTCTTCCCTTAAAATCTAATTTTCAGCAGTCTTAAAATAAGTGGCTTCATTTTTCTTTGACCTTTGGTGTATTTACTTTTTCAATTACCTCTGAACTCACTGAATGCGTTGTTCACTTACTTCTTCCACTTACTGCGCTGAATGCCTTAAAGCTGGTTTCTAAGTGCCTCACTCCAAATGAGTCCTGCTATTGTCAAGGACTTCCGCTGATGGAGAGAGAGAAGGACTTGTATATATTCTGAAGAGATCTCTGAGGATCTGAGACACTGCCCCCCAGTATCACCAGATCACACAGCTTGCCTACCAGTCCTCAGTATCCCCTGGAAAACCTACCTTTCTTGTATGATGTTGATCAACCCTTAACCATTAACTTCTGTGTGAACTTGCTCTTTCTCTTGGACTTCACTGAGCCCTTAAATTTTATGAGCATATTTCTTTTCTAAACCCTCCCCCTCACCCAATAGGTTTTTAAATTTGTGAAATATAGAAAAGTCAAGCCTTTTCAAAGACAAATGTGCTCTTTTACAAAGTTGACACATACTTGGTAGAGCTGAATCTTGCCTAATCTTTACTTGATATCACTGCATCAACTAACACGCTCTGACACAGAGATTAATCACTTATAAAATCCCATCCTCTATACATTTTTCTGCTTTAAAAATATGGAACTTCTCCTTTCTGTAGTGAACAGAGTAGTGGGATCGGCAGAAACAAGGAAAAAGAAGAGGCAACGCAAAGCCTGAGATCTGGAAAATCAAGTATAATTTATGAAAAAGATCTGTAAAGCTATTCAACAAATTGTTATTATATAATAATTTACTAATAATAATGTCACATGTGCATATCACCAATGACTCCAGAATTCTCAGCTTAACACTGATTTCCAACTACCTTGACAAAACCAGCTGAAGTTACAAACGAAGAATCAGGTGAAATTATAGGCTCTATTGTACCTTGTTTTAAAAGTGTTTGTTTATTTAAATTCCTGTTACTTAACATACAGTGTAATATTAGTTTCAGGTGTACAATATAGTGATTCAGCACTTCCATTAAGTGCCCTCCTTAATCCCCATCACTTATTCCACCCATCCCCTCACCCACCTCCCCTCTAGAATCTACTTTCTTATTAGTTTCTGCAACACAATAATTCCTTCAATTTTGCAAGGATAAAGATTAGTCTTTCTTCCAATTCTTTCACTTCCTTCTCTTAACTTTTTTCCTTTCATTTCCTCTAGGTTATGTTCACAGTGTTTGCTCCATCTCCTTTCAGTATCATATTAGATCGGCAAGATGTCTCCAAACAATCTACTCGTGTCTGCAGAAAACAGGGCAGTAGCGAGGAGGGTACTTCACATAGGCTCTCCACTTTTTCATCTTCACATCCATGTTGCATCTATGGTTTCAGGCAACATTTATGGCGGTGGGGGGAATGAACTCTCAAAATTCCACCCACGACTCTTTCATCACAAGTGGACCCAGAGTCAAAGAATTTCAATCCAAACTGGCACATGAAGGCTGGCCCTGGTCCTCTCTGGTAGCAAAATGAATGGGTCATTGACAAAGGGTGTGAGTTCTCCTGTGAACAGACGGGTCTCAGGTGGTGCGAACAGAGCCCACTGTTAGTTTGCTCAATTGTGGACATGTTTAACTACTAATGGGCAGTGGAATGAGTAGGTTTTATTAAATGGTGATGCCAAACCCAGGCTGATCAGAGATTTTTCTATACTGGGTTTCAATTCTATGGGATTACAAGAAAAATGTCTTTATCTTTGTAAAGTATCCTTATATCACAGGGGCATTTAGTAAAGGGAGCCAACCACAACACAACTCTCCCTGGAAAGGAAACTGCACTGGAATTAGGTTCCTCTAGTCACGATATTCTAACATACCTCAATTTTCCTCCTTAACCCCTCTATCTGACCCCACAGACCTGAAGAAATGGAACATCTGGACAATGACTGAGGACTCCAGTTTGTAACATGCAAAGTATAACACATTCTTTTGAGGGGTCGTTTGATGGTTTCTGGAAGGAGTGAGAGTCTGAAAACTCTCAGGTAGCTTTAAGAAAGAAGGAATGGGGAAGGAAGGAGGAAGGAATATCCTTAAAGAAAACCTCTTTTCTTCAGGTCTAAGAATAGAAGGATACTTCTTACTAGTGGTAAAGGAACTATGATATACTTAAGTCAGTTAAAATTCCCTAACATTTATACCTTCTTCATATACTTCTACAGTCTTCCTTCAGGACAGAACCTTGGATAACTATGTTGTTGTTTGAACCATTTGGTCTGGTGGAACAAAGTGGGGTGGACATGAGAGGATGGGCCTGATATACTTCATTTTCAGCCATTTGTCTCTCAATGTGGATCAGCAAATCTTATGAATCTTATGAATCCTCTTATTTCTCAGAAACAATCCATAAGGAAAAAGATAAGATAAATGGTTCCCTACTATATGCTGGCAATACAATACATATATACGTTTAGTATCGAGTTTTATAAAGTGTGCAAAACTAAAACTACATTTTAACTAATCTCTGAAAACCACTGGAATTAACCAGAGAATATACAGGGAATTATAGGCAGCCCATCACAGGAAGAACAAACATTTTTGGCTGCTCTGCATAGCTAAGTGAAGGTAACTACTCTTGGACAGGAACAACAGGGTGTCCAGCTATATCAGGGCCTCAATTTAGATCTAGGAAGAAGGTGGAGAGCTTTTATTTGAGATCAGTGGTCAACACTCTTGAGAATTTGTGGGACCTAAACATGGAAGTGGAAACCAGTACCTCTCTTTAGAGATTCCTGGACAGCCTCAGTTCTATAGTCCTTCCCTGCAAGTACTGACTTCTGACCTTGAACTCACACTTTCCTAAAGTCAAATTCTATCCATCAAACCTCTCTAGAAGCTAGATTCCTGGTCTTAGCCCCAGTAAACTTTCTCTGTTCTCCTTCAGCGGTAGGCCTCATGTTGTCAACTTTCTCTTCCTACCTGTGGTGGTTAATGTTGTGTCAGCTATGACTGGGCCACAGGTGCCTCAAAATCTGCTTAAACATTATTTTGGGTGTCTCTGTGAAGTTGTTTCCTTAGGAGATTAACATCTGAATTGGTAGACTAAAGAAGATGGTCTTCCCCATGTAGGTGGGCTTCCTCCCATGCACTGAGGGCCTGATTAGAACAAAAACACGGAGGGGCAACTGGCTCTCTGTGCCTGCTGAGCTGAGAGATAAAGGTCTTCTGCTGTCCTTAGACTGAGCATCACTTCTCCTGGTTCACAGACCTTTGGACTCACACTAGAACTACCACTGGCTTTCCTGAGTTTCCAGCTTACAGACAATAGATGTGGAACTTCTCAGCCTCCATAACCATTTGCACCAATTTGCCCTAATAAATTATGAGAAATGCCTCTTTGGTTTTGTTTCTCTGGAGAACCCTGACTAATATCATATCCTTCATATTAACTTCACCACTGAATTGGCCACCAGCATGTTTATATGTTCTATATTTTGCTATGGTTTCCCATTACAACTCTGCTGGAAAGTATTCTCTTCATGATTATGATAAAAACAAAGAAACAATCACTTTTTACCTAGTCTACTTTAAAATAGAACTATTTGATCTCTTGTTTTTGCAAATAGAGAACATCTCTAGGGCAATCAGGTAATTCACAGATCTCAGTCTCTGTCCACCCATACTTTTCTTTTCAAAATAGGCATTTAACCTACTCCTGAAGTTCAAAGCTACTTAAATATTCCAAGTCCTAGAAGTAATCATTTAAGCACAAGACATTTCAGCCCGTATGAACATACTAAGACAATTCCTTATAAGTGCTGTGTAAACATCTGGAAAAATCTTATCCTATCACATCACCATGTACTTTAGCAACTGAAAGTCTATTCTAAGCACATGACCACAACTACTTGTCTTGTAACAGATGATGTTCTCGATATAAGATTATGTTGCTATGGCATTAGCAAATCATGATCTTATGAATCCTCTTGTTTACCAGAACATTTTTAATGGAAAAAGCAAATATTAATGGTTCTCTATGATGTTTGTAATAAATGCAAATTTAGTATCAAGTATGGAAATTAATTTAATATTTTCTTAGTGTATAAAACCAGAACTACATTCTAGCTAATCTGATAATTCCCAGAATTTACCAGTAGACTCTGCAGCATTATCACTATTATTTTTGCAGTTCATGAACATATACTGATATAATGAATATGAGAGAATAATATGTAAACTGCAATATTTACCTTTTCAAGGTCACATGCAGTGCTAGTTTATTTTGCAGTACAATAAGTGTATCTCTGACATATGTGGAATAGATTCTATAAAGTTACAGGAATTTGCCAGTCCTTTTAAATTGGATTATCTCCAGCTCTTTCCAAATCCCCAGCAAACGGTGAAATAGAGTTTTGCATTCTGCATGTATGAACTTGGCTGACAACAGAGATTTGCATAAGACATTCTTTCCCTATGAGGCCAAGTTTTGTTTTTCTTCATTAGTTTCTATGAATTCACATTCCAAAGTTTCTGATTCAGACAGATTGTTTTCTCCAACTTTTGTTATATCAAAGTAATTTCAGCTGAACCTCAAAGGAGACAAGGCATTCTTATAAATCTTTTGCTAACTTTTCTACCTTATAGAGGAAGAATAAGTAAACTCATTTAAAAGAAGATGAAAATCAATGATTTGTAGATTAGAAAACCCTGGTTCTGTCCTTGCTTAAATAAGATACAATGCGAACTAAACAGCTACACCTCAGAGAAAACGTCATAAAAGAATTTTCTATCTACATATTCGTTTCCAAATTCCACCTAACAAATTTACACCAAATTGGTGGCTTACAACAACATGTGTGTATTCTTTTAGAGTTCTGGGAACTGGAAACCCAAAAGCAGAATCAAGGGCCCAAAATCAAGGTATTGGCAGGGCTCCATTCTCTCCAGAGGATAGGTTCCTTCCTCTGCCTCTCTCTTGCTTATATACATGACTGGATTTATGGCCCATCCAGTTAATCTAGGACAATCTCCCCATGTAAAGATCCTTAACGTGATCACACCTGCAAATGCACTTTCCCTACGAGGTAGTACTTACAGGTTCTGGAGATATATTTGGGTGATACATTTGGGTGGCCTGATATATTTGGGTGGCCCTTACTTTTAAAATCTGTATGCTTTCAACGTGTTTTAATCAGTATTTTTCAATCTACCCACGTTATGTAATCAAGAGAATCCCATAGGAAAGAGAATAAAGTGATGGTAGTGAGAGGCAGGGAACAAGGAAAGACAGGTTATCCTTTGCCACATTTGACAGATCTTGTAGGCAGGTCTACTTCTCTTCATTCCCACAGTTAGTTTTTATTGCTGATGATTTCTCCTCATTCTTCATATACTCACATGCATGGTCCTTATAGAAGGCCCTGTGACGTGCTTCAAAACTTTACTCTTCTATGTATATTGTATACATGCATCAAAATGACCTTTCCTTTAAATCAGGAAAGACAACACAATCCAGTCACAATAGCTGTTGCTCAACAACTGATGGGCGACCTCTGGAAAAGTATGACAATCATTCATGTCCAACCTCATTTTCACCAAGCCCTCACTATAATTACAGGAGTCCAGTACCCCAGCAGCTTTATGTGCTTCCTTATATGCTCATATGCATACGTGGCATATATATCCAGACTTCAATGGGTCTGCTGTCCTGCCCTGCCCCTCTTCTGTAAGTCCAGTCTCTTTTGTTCCTTCAAAGTCTACCTCAAATCTATTTTTTTCCATAAAGCTTTCAACCACTTGCCCTGGTAATATGTGATCCCATCACAGATCAGAATCCCATGGTCTTAAAAAAAACCCAGTCTTTATTATTCCTTGTTTTACGCTTAAATGTGTGTATATTGTCTCCACTATACCATAAGCTCCTTAAGGGTAAGAACTGTCCCACTCAGAATTGATGTCCTCTGCCCTGATCCCCACCCTTAACCATCCACCTCTTGCCACAGAGATATCCATACCGCCGAGACTGTAACTGTTCAATTAATTAAGCTTGTTCTTTACTTTGGGCAAAATATTTCTGACTATATGACTTTGCTTCCCTAGTGAAATTATGAAGGAGAGAGATTATCTCTTCTAATTCCTGGTAAAAAAAAAAAGAGAGTTATGAGACACATAATACATATTTATTTCTTATGGGTTTGAATTTCTGAAGAGGGGCAAGCTTTAAACTTGAAATTGGTATTTTAAACAGCTACCCAGAATGAAAATTACCCTTTCAAAGAGGAGAAATCGCTGTTAAAGTAGTACATTACGGCATATGCTTTCGTCTCTCAAATGACAGCATTTCTTTGGAAAAACAAAACTATTTTAAAGTGTATATTCAAATAATAACAGGGAATTCAAAAAGCATGCCTTATTTTTATTTTAATGTTTCGAAATAAAGGAGATCACAGATAAATAGATTTTATCCAAGCCATGAAGTATAGAATCTTTGCTTGTTAAACAAATGGTTGAGTGTTTCTACATGCCAAGCACTGGGTAGATGCTGGGGATGTATCACCCAATAAGACGGGGAACCCACCTTTTTAGCTTAGAGAGGGAGACAGACAACAAAAAATTACAATGAATTGTGATAAATCCTCTGACATAAAAGAAAGGGTATTATGAGAACACATAAGAGAAGACTCTAATCGAGTGTGGGAATAAGAAAAGATAATTCTATTGTGGCCTAAAGGATGTGTGTCCATGACACTAAGATGTTGAGTATATAGAATTTCAGTCATAGAGCTGTAACTCTGAAGAGAGCTCTGAGATAAGAGAAACAGGTTTGCAAGCCATTCTAAGTACAGAATGTGATTGCAGCCATAATGAAATCTTGTAGGAAGAGCCCAAGAGAAGAGGGTCCGATGCAAGTCCTGAGCAGTCGGTTACAAATGAAGGTCAAAGGGTGAGTAAACATTTCAGACAGGTTGAAAGGTCTTCTTGCAACAAGCAATTAAAGACAGCTTAGTGTGGCTGCACTTGAAATCCAGGCAACGACCAGATAATGCAGGACTTTGCAGGCCAGACTAAAGACTTTCACCCTTATTTTAAGAGAATTTAGAATGCAGTAGAACACTTAAAAAATAACAATATTTTAGGCAAGTGATAAAATCATACTTGTATTTTTAAGTTTATTTATTTTGAGAGAGAGAGAAAGAGAGAGAGACAGATTGAGAGAGAGAGAGGAAACAAGCTGGGGAGGGGCAGAGAGAAGGAGAGACAGAATCCCAAGCAGGCTCTGTGACATGAGTGCCAGAGCCCAATGCAGGGCTCAAACTCACAAATTGTGAGTTCATGACCCAAGCCGAGATCAAGAGTTAGAAGCGTAACCAACTGCACTACCCAGGCGCCCCAGATTTGCGTTTTTAAATGCTTTCCCTGGCTATCATTCTGGAAAATGAACAGGAAGAAGGCAATGATAGATGCAGGAGGACTGGATACAGTGACGGTCCGCTGCGGTCCAGGGAAGAGACGGAGGTGGCTCAGACTAGACTAGCAGCAGCAGAAATGGGGGAGAAAAGCAGACAGATTTAAGAAATGTGGGCAGGGGACTCAAAGTGCTTGATGGCTAGTTGGATAGGAGAGGTTAAGAAAAGAGAAAAATCAACCATCATTCCCCAAGTAGTTGAACTATTCAGTGGATGGCAGTGATATGAAGTGAAATAAAGGACACTGGAATAGGAATAGGTTTAAGGCGGGGAAACATCAGATTAGTTTTAAAGTTCTTGAGTCTGATGTGCCTGTGAGAGAGAGATATTACAGAAATAGGGCTGTAACTCAGAAGAGATATCTGAAAAAAAAATTTTAAACATTTATTTATTTTTGATAGAGAGAGAGCACAAGTGGGGGAGGGGCAGAGAGAAGGAGACACAGAATCTGAAGCAGGCTCCAGGCTCCAAGCTGTCAGCCCAGAGCCCGACGCGGGGCTCGAACTGCGAGATCATGACCTTAGCCAAAGTTGGACGCTTAACTGACTGAGCTACCCAGGTACCCCGAGACACCTGAGGTTAGAAAAACAAGTTTGCAAGCCATCCTAGTGCAGAATAGGATGGCAGCTACGGTGAAATATTATAGAGAGTATATGAATAAGACAACTAGAGGGCCCATGTTCAAGCCCTGAGAAACTCAAAGAGGAGTAAAAGCTAGCAAACCATACTAAGAAATTGTGGGTGGAAAAAAAAAAAAACCCATGATAGTAGGTTACTATGGAAGAGGCCAAGGAAAGCAAAACTTTTGGTTTAGTCCTTTTCTAAGTTTGGGTAAACAGGGGAAGTATTTACCCAAAAGGTTATTTTAAATTGTTATTTTTAAGTCTGAAAACTAGAGGGCAAAAAACATGTTTATTTGGATATTTTCAAACTGCACAAAAGATGTAAATTCTTTGTTAAATAAAAATATATATCTCGTACACTGAAAAGTCACTAAGCATCACACATCTAAAGTCTATAATCCACTTAGAGATTCCAACTAGAAATTGACATGGAGTATTTGGGGACCCAACTTAAAAAAGCAGCAATAAATTATCAAAGTTCTCTAAAAGTTTATGGTCCATCAAAATTTCATCTACCTATGTGCTTTTTTTGTACTATAAAGAAACATTATGTCTAGCTTGGATTTTTATAGGATTTCTCTCAAATATCTTAGAATAAGTACACAGGTTATCTTTCCTGCTGTTACAATAATCAAAGAATCAGGTATGGCAACGTGTTACAGATCAGAGAGGCAGCAGAAAAAACTTGAGTCAGGAAAAATTACTGTGTACTCTGTGGAAAGTTACTCTGTTTTTTCCAGGTCTAGTTTTCTCACCTTTAAATGGGATAAATCATTCCTTTTTAAAAAAAAAAATGTTTATTTACTTATTTTGAGAGAGAGAGAGAGCAGGGAAGGAGCAGAGAGAGAGAGAGAGAGAGAGAGAGAAAGAGACAGAATCCCAAGCAGGCTCCACACCATCAGGGCAGAGCCCAATGTGGGGCTCAAACCCACAACCGGGAGATCATGACCTGAGCCAAAACCAAGAGTCAGATGCTTAACTGACTGAGCTGCCCAAGTGCTCCGGGATAAATAATTCTTGCTCTCTAGGTTTGTTTTGCAGATTACTGAATATATATCTAAAGTACCTGGAAGTGCTTGGCACAAAAAGGAACTTAATACATAGTCATTAGTATCAGCATTAGGGAGCAAAAAATTACTGGGATGCAACACATCGTATGCTTTGTCAGGACTGTATAATTGTGAAAAATATTACTGGCATTCTTTTTGCATAGTGTGTCTCATGCAAATCTTTTTTTTTTTTTTTTTTTTTTAACAGAAAGAGGATTCAGCAGATGAGGAGTTTTTTGGATTTTTTGTTTGCATTGCAACAAGTAGAACACATCCTCACACTGAAACTGTGGCTGACCCCAACACCCTAACCAGTGTCCCATTTCATTCATTCAGTTTGTATCTGGTAATTCATTTAGTAAATATTTTTGAGCATCTGCTAAGACAGCTGCTTAAGGCAGATTCAAGTCTGATCCAAGGCCTGCTCTATGGAGCCTGCAGTCTAGAAAGGGAGAAAGATAGCAAGCAAATAATTAAAATTGAGCTCAATACCACAAAGAAAAAAATTATCCCTCTTCTAGATGTAACAAATATTTCGCAGTGACCAGAGAACTTGTGGATTTTTTTTAATGTTTATTCATTTTTTGAGAGAGGGGGAGACACACAATGGATCTGAAGCAGGCTCCAGGCTCTAAGCTGTCAGCACAGAGCCTGACACGGGGCTCGACCTCACAAACTGTGAGATCATGACCTGAACCAAAGTTGGATGCTAAACCGACTGAGCCACCCAGGCACCCTAAGAACTTGTGGATTCTTGATGAACCTCACCACTTAATTTCATAATTCAAAACAATCACTTGCCCGGCCTCATTAATGTAAATCGCTAACATACACTTTCATCAGCAGGAGAAGAAAATACCTATCACCATGTGATGACTGAAGTATTCTGACTTTTTCATCATTTCTTGAAATAATGAGTATGAATGAGTAATGAATTTTCCTCTAAAAGTAGGCTCTACTAGCATGTTTCCCACTAGACAGAACTGTTTGCTCAGTGAGCAAACAGATAATTACCTTCTGGCTGTTCATTAGTTTATTCATTGAAGAAATATGTACGTTGGAAAATAATGTAAGTCAGGTGGTGTAGTCAGCACATGAAGATGAGTAAGACAGCACCTACTTTGAAAGAGTTCAAAGAGTCTTTCAGGAAACAGTGTGCCTAAAAGTCAAAGTGACCTTTAAAATTTCCCCCCCACAACTTCCTCTTTTGAATGAATGAGTATTTAAGAGCTTCATAAATGCCAAGTTCTAATAATGTATTAAGTTTTCAATTAACTTTTGCAAGCACCTCTGAGGCTTGTGAGGCAGGTATTTGTACCCTGTCTTCTAGCTGATGGTGAGGACAGTGAGAGGTTGGTATTATTTCTTTCCTAGGTTATTCTGCAGGGCTTCCTCCCATACTAAAGTTCCCAGTCCCACTCATCTTGATCCATCTGCAGATTTCATGTGTGGTTTGTGTGGTTTGTCTGTCTTTCTTTCTTTCTTTCTTTCTTTCTTTCTTTCTTTCTTTCTTTCAAGTATATATAATATTTGAGAGATGGTGGGGGAGGAGCAGAGAGAGAGAGAGAGAGAGAGAGAGAGAGAGTCTAAAGCAGGCTCCACATTCAGCAGGGAGCCCAATTCGGGGCTCGATCCCACAACCCTGTGATCATGACTTAAGCCAAAACCAAGAATCGGACGCTCAACTGACTGAGCCATCCAGGCACCTCTCATGTATGGTTCTTCTAAAACACAAATATGATCCTACTACCGTCCCATTTAATAGCCTACAAAACTTTCAAGGAAATAAAAATGAGAATTTAAATTAAATACAATATTTATATCAGTGTTTAGTCACTTAAAATGAAAACACATAATAATGTGGAAAAAAACCCATGATACAACAGTAACTACAGATAGTTAAAAATTGCGATCACAATCATGGAAAATAGTTGTGTAAGAATTTGATAGGAAAAAGGAAAAACGCAATAGTTGTTTTTAGGATGTTGTTTTAAAACACTTTTTAATGTTATGATATTGTTTTCACAGTTTTTAAAGCAGAAGAGAGAAAAGGAAATGGTAAAGCACTGTTGATAGTTGGTCCCTGACCTCAAGATAAAGTTCAGTCCTGAGTCTTACCTGTCTTTCTAGAACCCTGCATCAACATACCTGGAAGCCTAATTTCTCACCAATTTCTTTACATCTTCTTGCCTGAACATCCCATTAACTTTCATGTCTACATACCTTTGCTTATGTTGTTCCCTATGTCTCTGATCCTTTCAAACAGCTGAACTCAAGTGTCATTTTGTATGGAATTCTGTTTTATGTCTGGGTACATTGTATCACAGTTATTAGCTCATCTGTCAGTGTTCTTACTACTCCTAACTCCTTTAAAGCATGAGCTACATCTTACTCATTTTTATTTTCTCAATGTGCTAGAGATCAGGTGTGCAACAAAATTTTGTTAATTATTCTTGTACACTTCAAAAGTGAGGACATTTTTATTTGACATGTTTTTTTTTTTATCCAAAAGCATGATTACTTTTATTAATTTCAAAGCAGAAATGTGGAGTAAGCAGTTAGAAATTCTTCAAACTAAAATATTTTGAGTCTGGCCCAGAAAGTCTACCTAAAACTACAGGTTGTCTTGAGAAGGTGCTCTAATCAAATGAACAATTAGAAAGATCCTCTGTGGGGTGCCTGGGTGATACAGTCAGTTAAATGTCCAACTCTTGATTTTGGCTGAGGTCATGATACCAGGGTGGAGAGAATGAGCCCCGTGTCATGCTCCCTGCGAACACGGAGCCTGCTTAGGATTCTCTCTCCCCCTCTCTCTGCCACTCCCCTGCTCTCTCTCTCTCTTCCAAAAAAAAAAATCCTTCATAATAACTCATAGAGAGTTCAGTGATTTGAACAATGTATATGATATTTTGTTCAGTAAAGAAAACAGTTTCTTTTTTTGTTTTTATATGATGTTTTGATGGTTTCTGATTTCAGGTTAGGATATTAAATAGACTCCACACTGACATTGTCATAACCCTGTTCTCCAGTTCTACCACTGTCCTAATACTTCAGTGAGCTAAGAATTCAGATTCAAAGTTAGGTTGGAATTGTGCTGGAGTACTTGTGTGCAGTTGGCCAACTGAAAGTCAAATGTTTTACCTTTCCAGCTCTTCAAAATACTTGAGAGCATCATGTCTCAGATGTGCTGGAGATGGGAGGTTGAGAGAGAAAAGAGGACAGAGA
Source organism: Panthera uncia (assembly GCF_023721935.1). Taxonomy (NCBI): domain Eukaryota; kingdom Metazoa; phylum Chordata; class Mammalia; order Carnivora; family Felidae; genus Panthera; species Panthera uncia. The sequence goes on from NW_026057580.1 coordinate 84,113,927, forward strand.
TGACAGTATCTATGCTCTTAAATCCATCACCGCCTTACATTAGGATCCCAGAAGCAGAGCCTGAGACAAGGATTCAGACGCACATGATTTGAGGGAGTCTGCTCAGGAGAAAGGAGAGAGGGAGGCAGGGTAGGAGGGACAGGACTGAAGTAAGAATGTGGTCTTGGCTGGAGCCTAACCTCCGCCTGATCCCTTGGGGGAGCTGTAAAGCATGAACTGCTCTGGACTTGACCTCATCTTGAGATGAAGGCTTTGTACCCCCATGTCAGTTGGCTGTAAGCAGACAGGGTTGGGAGATGGCCACATGAAGCCCTGGGCAAAGCAAATGACTTTTTAGCCATAAGTGATTCTGAAGAAGAGGGAGGGGCTGTGAGCCATTAGCAGCTAACACCCACAGAAACTGAGGAATGGGTCTAGAAGCCTGGTAAAAGAAATCCGGCCAAAGCACTAAAAATAACTAAAGGCATAAGGCAGCACCACCTCTGAATGACAGCATCATTAGCTCTTTAAAAAGAGTATGAAGCAGCCATAAAAGAGCCATTTTGAAAGCCACACATCCTAAGATTTCGAACATAACCAGCACTGTTTCTAGCTCAACCAGAGTTGTTCACATGTACCGCTATATCCAGACATTATGTGGATAAGGTACTTGAAACCCCACTCTTCCATTAGCTGTCATGTGGGACATGGATGTTTCTTCGTTCCTGTTTCTAGCTGCGCATCTTGACAACTGCTTCCTTGGCTTCTTTTAGTCTTACCAAAGCCTTCATAAGTGTGACTCAAACTGAAAAAGGACAGTTTCTTCATTTCTACAGAATAGTCCTGTGGGACTGATCAGATAGCAGCTGGATTATTCTCTCAAAAGCAGCTCCTTCTCTGCACAAAGCATGTGCATGTCGGTTTGCTTTTTATTTCCCTATGTCAGAAATCAAATTCAAGAAGAATTTCAGGCTGACACGAAAAGAATTCTTCTCACGAGTCACAAGTGTCATTTGCTACAGGTTGCACTAAACTTTTCACATACAAACAGTTGCGATCATCGGAGTGTTGCTTGGGTGAGTCACAGCATTCGTTTCCTCCCTCCAACAAATATTTACCCAGACACTCAATCCAAAGAAATGCACTAAAAGATACAGTGGATAAAATGATGAAATAAAATGAAACTTCCAGTTTGGAAGAGACAGTACCACATCAGTGAAGCTTTTAATAGCAGGAGAAATTTAGGAAAAAAATATTTTAAAATCCTCTGCAGAAGCCCAACATAGGAAAAACGAGAGGGCAGACACAGGAGCTAAAGCAGTGATAAGGAACCTCACCTTCTTACTTCTTCTTGTGACACATCCTTAAAAACCTGCTGTCTAACTGGATTTACATTTAGGAAACCTAGATGCTGACTGGTGATCTGGCTATGGTCACACTACTAGTTTGAAGAACCTGGGTCTTCTGATTCTAAGCCTTGTAGATTTTATTTTCACATCACAGATCACAACATGGTTCCTGCCCTCTTTCACTTTGCATCTCGTCTGTAAAGAAAATAAGTGTACAAAATAATACATGTGTGATATTAATGCTTTATAAATACTACAGAGTAAATGCCGCCAATTCAGGAGAGGGGGAGGTGTGAGGTTGAACTCCCCGGAAACGTTCTCAAGAGAAACTGAAGTGATTTCAGTCTCTGTATGTCCTGAATGTTCTATGTAAGAACAGATTATGGCAACTGCCTTTTACTTGCAGGTGGGATGGGTGGGGAGAAGCTCACGAGAAAAAGCTGAGTAACCAACACTTCAAATCCATTTTTTAAATTACCTGTTCTCCTGTCCCCCCAATAACCTATTCCCCAAATATTTCTGTAATCAAATGGAGTTTGGCCTTCTTTTCTCTTCCTTCATCTATATTTGTAACTTTCAACTTGTAGATTTTGAACTAAGATAGCTTAAGAAATGTAGGAATTTAAGATGGCAAAGACAAATGGTTCTTCCCTCTACTTTTGGCCAGTTCTCGTAACCTGTCTGAATCGGCATCCTCACTCTTGTGCCTGGCCTTTTTCTGTACCCTCACCCAATGTCAGGACCCACAGGTGCGACAAGTTACCAACCGTACTGGTCTCGGGCTCTCCTAGACCAGAGTCTAATAGCAGTCACAAGAACAAGGATGCCTTGTGGAAGGCAGGCACTATTTGAACAGTTCAAGTATTTCTGGTTCATTGCACCTGCTGTGATCTCTCAATATCTTGCCTGATCGTGACCTGTGACCTGTCCCTAATTTCTAGCTTCTGCATAAAGCAGACTATGGAGGCTTCTGGCTGCTGCCTCTTGTCTCTAGACTACTTTTAAGTTCTGCTTCCGGACTTAATCTTCCTTTCAGGGCAAGGCTGGTTGGCTTCTGCCCCACCCTACCCTCTGCTTCTGGATTCTGTGCTGTGCTTGTCAGCCTCTTTGTGGTTTTCCTCCTTCTGGCTTCTGGCTCTGTGTGAAGGGTCATGCTGCGTCCCACAAGCTTCCCCAATCATCTAATTCAGATCGGTTAACAGGAAATTTGCTGTTTTGCTGAAGGTTTGTAAAGGCCACAGCTCTGATAGCTTCATCAAGTCATAATTCCAGGATTATAATCCAAGAAATTCTTGACCAAACATATGGGGCATAGTGTCTGACTTGCCTATAAACTGATTGTAACCAGATAAAAAAAAAAAATCAAGGAAACATCAAACCAGAACAATTAAACTCCCAGGGTGACAACATTCACCTCTTTAAAGGGACAAATAGATGCAATAATTCAGGTTTCCAGGGACAGAAATGTTCTGTTCATCTATACATTAAAAAAAAATTTAATGTTTATTTATTTTTGAGAGAGAGACGGAGCATGAGCAGGGGAGGGGCAGAGGAAGGGAGAGAGAGAGAGAGAGACAGAGAGACAGAGTGTGAGCAGGGGAGGGGCAGAAAGAGAGGGAGACACAGAATCCTAAGCAGGCTCCAGGCTCCGAGCTGTTAGCACAGAGCCCGATGCAGGGCTTGAACCCATGAACCTCGAGATCATGGCGTGAGCCAAAGTCGGACGCTTAACTGACTGAGCCACCCAGGCACCCCTATACTTAAAAAAAAATTAATCCATGAAGAAAGGAGTTGGTAGTATCTGTGATGGTGGTTTGGTTACCGAGAGGACACGAGCAGCTGTGACGTTCATTGTGTGAAGAGCAAAAGCACACTGAAGAGAGTCTTGCCTGGACCTGGCACCAGATCTTATTTCCCTGGAGGATAAGTATTTTTTTTAAAAAGATTAGCTTTGATAACCCCTAGGTATACCTGAATTAGTTCTGAGCTATGTGATCTTCCCAGGGAAAAGGCAGTGGAGTTTCTATGTCTGAATCACTGATGGAGATGTGGGTGAAGACAATATGGGCTCTTGGGAAGTGAAGGAGGCGGTATGTGTGGAGAACTGGGAAAAAGAATGAGCACATTTTTAGTTTTGCTAAATTGTTTCCAGTTGTTCATGCTCCCCAAGGAGCAGCTTGGACAAGCACTACTGATTTTGGTACCAGAGGGTAGCACTTGGGGCCTGGCACAGACACCGGAGCTATGCTCTTAATTTCCAAGTGGATTTTGCTGGGGAACATCTGGAGATGCTCAAGTATAATGGATAAATTGCAGTAGAAGGTAGCAGTTGTTGAAGTCAGATTTAGAGCATGAAAATCCAGCTGACAAATCTCTTTCCAAGGAGTTTAGTATTGTGTTCAAACTTCATGAGATCATAGCTATCTTCACAATTTTCACCTTGCCAGATTTGAGGATTTTAGAACAGCGTATGTCTGCTAAGATAACTTTTTATTTTACTGACACACAGATGTAGAAGATAAACGGCGATTTCACATTTAATGAAAGATTATGTATTATAAGGTAAAACAGGTGGGTAAAGGTCAATTTCACAAGTCAGGAAAAGTTTTGCATACAATATTGGGTCTGACTATAAGAATCTGAATGCCTCAGGTATCACACATCTTTATATAAAAATAAATGCTCCTTTACCCTTAGGACCAGCTCCTTGAATGGCCAGTCCTCCAGGACCAGCTATAATCTGGTCAATAACTGTATGGACAGGGTAACTCAACCATTGTTAACATTATGTTATCCATATTATGATTTTTATGTAAAGGGCAGTACATCTTTAAAAATCGCCAGAAAGAACTATATGCACAGTTAAAGCAACTGAAGTCTACATGGACCTTATTATAGAGAAAGGTGGGTAAGGCAGCTCTGTCTACCTCTTTCTATTTTCAGAAATAATCTAACAACATGATAGAAAAGCTATAACCTATATTCAAATTGATAACTAATTTGTGATCAGCAGTATTTCAGCCAAAGTGCTTAGTACAAGCTTCCCTTTGATAGAGGGTAAGAATCATTAAGATCTTCATCAAAGAAATATATTTGTATGTTTAAGTGCTTTTATTTGCATGTTTAACAAACAAGTTGTATTCATTGACACATCCATTTGTTCATGCAGTCAGAACAAAAATATTAAATATCCAGAGTATTGTAAAGTAAGTGAGTTGGTATAGAGATTGATATAAACAAGGGGGGGGGGCGTGCCTGGCTGGCTTAGTCAGAAGAGCATGTGACTATTGATCTCAGGGTCGTGAGTTCGAGCCCTATGTGGGGTGTACAGATTACTTAAATAAAACTTAAAACAAGTGAAAAACAGGAGTTTTGAGTTTTATGAAACCTGTAGTCTCCACAGATTTTAAAATAGGCCGTCAACAATGTTTTACCATTTTTAAATGTTAACAGTTTTAACATTTAAAACTGTTAAAGTTTTAGATTTTATAATTCCTCTTTGGAGAATGAAACAGTTGTGTCAGATGCTATTTTTGTTTTGTTTTTAATTTGAACAGAAAGGCCTGGGAAATTAGAAGATAAGCAAGATTTGCTGACAGAGACTTGAGCTGAAGTATTTATAAGTCTTTAATAAATACTTGTGGATTAATGGAGGCAAATGTTTACAACAAAATGGTATACACTGAAAACTTGGTCACAGAGGCCACGTCTGGGGCACCTGGGTGGCTTGATTTTAGCTCTGGTCATGATCTCATGGTTGTGAGATCGAGCCCGTGTTGGGCTCTCTGGAGGTGAAGACTGCTTGGGATTCTCTCCCTCCCTCTCTTTCTGCCCCTACCCTGCTCTGCTCTCTCTCGCTTTCAAAATAAATAAACTTTTTTTTGGTAAAGAATGCCATTATCTGAAGGAATATCATGTTTCAAAGCTGTGTGAGCTACATGAGAAAGACCCATCAGCAGAGAGAAAGGTGCAAGTGGGAAAGACACAAAGATTTTGAAATGATTTAATGTTCTTTGTGTTGTTTAGAGAAAACTCAGGGACTTCTTGTTTTCTGCTGCATAAAAAGCTTCTCTCTCACTCAAAGGACATCACCTATTAAAGACAATTAAATTCTTGGGGCGACTGGGAGGCTCGGTCAGTTAAGCATCCAAATTCGGCTCAGGTGTGTGTGAGTTCGAGTTTTTCCCCCCTCCCCTCCCCAAGGCATTGGGCTCTGCACTGACAGTGTGGAGCCTGCTTGGGATTCTCTGTCTCTGTCTCTGTCTCTCTCTCCCCCCTCTCACTCATGCTCTCTCTCTCTCAAAATAAATAAATAATAATAAAAACTAGTTATATTCTTTTTATGAAACATTACCAAATCCTTCAGTGAGTGATTTCTGCCAGTAACAATCTGGACACATGATGGCAATATGGTAATGACAGAGTACAAGGAGACCCAGATTTTCACTTTATAATTTGCCACTCGAAGATATACTTATTAAAACATATCATGCCCAAGTGTGGCATGTCTGGGTTCTATTTTAGGGACTTAAAATATTCTGAGATTCTGTGCTCATGAAAGCTGCTCAGCAAGATTTTTCTTGGAGGAACCAAACAGAGACAAATGCCAAAAATAAGCACTGGTGTGCAAGGTTAAGTTCTAGGACAGCGGTTCTTGGTAGGGCAGATAGTGATCTCTGGAGGCATCTAGAAAATATGTAGGGAGATTTTGGTCTTCCAATGATTAGAACTGAGACTCTATTGTATTTAAGGTGGGGAGAGGGAGGCAAGGCAGTCTGCATTAATAGTTGTTGCATTCTGAGGGGCGCCTGGGTGGCTCAGTCGGTTGAGCACTTGACTTCGGCTGAGGTCATGATCTCACAGCTTGTGGTTCGAGCCCTGCGTCGGGCTCTGTGCTGACAGCTCAGAGCCTGGAGCCTGCTTCAGATTTTGTGTCTCTCTCTCTCTCTGCCCCTCCTCTGCTTGCGCTCTTTCTTTCTCTCAAAAATAAATAAACATAAAAAATAGTTTGTTGCATTCTTGAGAGTCTGAGATAGCAGAACATTCCTTGTATCTTCTTATGTAGTCGTATCCAATCTTTTAGGTAATGAGGTACACTGTACTTGAAGTCATTTCTGTTATCTCTTTTTTATATTAAGGTAAGAAGATTTATTAATTACTTTAAATTGTGTATATTTGTGCACTGAATGGATTTTGTTTCATGTGAGTGAAGGTCTTACAAAATAGTTATATGTGGGGACTGGTAGGATTGGGGAACCTCTGTTCCACAAACATGCCTCAAAATATGAACTAAAAGAGGCACAGACAACCGGGGCAAAAGGAGAAAGGATCCAACAAAACTACTGAGTTGTATAAGATCAAAATTCTGTGGTGGTCTCATCCTATTGCTGGGAGTAGTGACATCTGGGAGATCTTTCAAGACAAACACTTAACCTTTCGGAAAACCAAACGGTAAGATGGCTGTTTGCAACATAATTATATAGGGAGGACTAACTTTCTAGGTAAGAAATGATTCCAAAAAAAAAAAAATTTAAGAGAAGTGATAGTTATTATCCATAAACAAAACAGATAAGTTTTGTCAATGGAAAATGGCAAGACAAAGAAAGAACGTAGAAAAGTAGGGAGGAGGGGAGTGTGTAAAGGTCAGTAGACATACCTTCCTCATCTTAGCATTCTCGAGACTGTTTATATGTCACGAGCACCACATGGCAAGTATGTAATAAAATGGTGAAAAGAATATGGGAAATAAAGAATTAACAAAATGGCAAAACCCAGATATATCCTCAAATCTATAGAGGATCCCTGAGAAGGACTACCAATCATCCCTGATTTTTTTTTTTTTTTTGAAAACAAAAGTAAATGACTCAATTTCTTTCAGTCTCCTTCATAACTCATTCTTTTATTTTTGCTTGGGAGTCTTGTTTCCCCTGCCACTGCCTTCTCCCACCCTTTTATTCTGGATGAATCAGATTTCTCCACCTTCACTTGGTAAGCAGCAGTCCTGTATATTTGATCACTAGACCTACGTGTCTCTCACTGATAGATCCTCTTTGAGAGGAACTAGAGACATATACTAAATCCTTTAAGTCATTCCAGATGAAGACTGAATTAATTTGCATCTCAGGGGAAACTTGAAACTGGAATCTCCTACCCTGAGGTCCCTCCACTTCCTGCAGAAAAGTTAATTTAGGTCATTTTCTGAGCAACTGTTCTTGTGAATGCATCCAAATAAAAGCACGGTGCAAATGTGAGGCAAGTCAGTCCTCCGAGAGGGTTACCCAATTGAGACTCCAGTATTCTCAGAGCCTCCTGAAACATTTGCCTCTCAAGGTTTAAGAATGTGTATCTTAAAACAATAGTTAGAAAATCCGATTGAGGTTTTCTTATTCATATGACACTTAAATTTTAGGCAGTCTAACATAATCAGGGTTTTACTCCATATTTATGTCAGTGGAGTCTTTATTTCAATAAAGAAAAATAAATGAAGACCAGGCAGATATGTTTAAAGTAACTACACAAATCATTTTAGCATCCTTTTTGTCAACAAATATCTAGCGATGATGACAACAGATGGTGCAAAGGAGATGAACACATCACTGGGTTCTTGGTCAATTCTAAAACTGAATTCCTCTAAAAGTAAAACAGAAGTGGTCCACAGTTCAGCAATGTACAGGATTCTATTTTCTCTGCAATATATTACTTTAGAAGGCTGTATGTATTGTGGTGAGCTCTTTCTTAAGATTTTTACAGTTGAGAGTAAAACTAAAATTTTTGCTTCACAAAAAATTTCCATGTGGTTTTAACACTGATTTCCAAAACCATATGTTCTTTATCAACAAACAGGATATATAGCTTAGATGGCTCACATCAATGTTTCACAGACAGTAATATATTGAACACTGAAAAAAGACTTCTATCAAAACATCTGGTAAACAGAAGTCAAACTGAACTTAAGTGGCAATGTGAATATTTTTCTAACTTTTTTTTTTCAACATGGCTATATCTCTTAGGAGAGATGTAACTATTTTTTTTTTCCAGGAGAAATTTACAATACTAATGTACTTTTATGTATTTTTTATGAGTGTTGTGGCATTCATCTTACTGTCATGCTGCAAAGTGTTGTGGGAATTTTTCAATTAGCCACTTAAAAAAAAAAAGTTCTCTGAGCACTGTATTTAAAAATAATCTCCACATTTGCCTCTGGCTTTCTTAATGAATCCCAACTTATTCCTCTGGCTACTCATGCTTTCTTCCATTTTGGTTGTTTTTTGATACATTTTGTTTTGTTTTTTAAGAATAAAAAGTACAGTTTTCATAACCTCGAGGAATGCTGCCCTACACAATGTGGGAAAGTCTAAAGAATTCTGAAATCAGAGACTGTCGGTGATTACTAAAAGCTTATCACAAACCAAAATGATTTAGAATCTGTAACAGCTCAGGAAATGTGACAGAACCAGTATGCACTTAAAGATATTCCAAACCAAACTAAAGTACTTCCAGGCTTTCCCTAAGCATCAGACTTAAATAAGAGCTTGGAATGTTTGATAAATCTTTTTCATTCATCAACTTGGAACAAAATGTTACCTATGAATGTAGTAACAAAATGTTACTACATTCAAGGGATTGTCTCTTCATTCTTTATGGGACAGTTTTAAAATACATACATACATACATACACACATACACACATAATGATATCATTTTGCAATCATTTAAGAATAAAACATAATAAAATGTTAACCATATTTACCCGTTAGATAAGCCAAATCTTAAAAGACTGCTGTCAATTAGTAGTGATAAGGGTATGTAGAAGCATGCATTCTACTGTATTGCTTGAAATGTAAATTTACATAATTCTTTTTGACTATAATTTGGCTGTAATTATCTTAAAAGTTATATATAGCATATGACTTAGAAACATAGCTTGTTGAAATTTATCTTATAAAAAAGAATGTAGAGATCTTGGCCAAGGATATTTCTTCCATTACTGTATGCAACAGAAAGAAACATGAACAATCTTATACGTCTACCAAAAGAGGAAGGATTAAACCCACATTTACACAAGGGAATATCTATGTTTTCTAACTTGAAAATATGTTCAAGGCATTTTAAGTTCAAAAAATGGAAGCCTTTATCTACTATTTTAGGATGATAGCAATTTTATAAATCTGTATATATTTTTTATCTATTGATATAGAAATATATTTACCTCTATGATCATAAGTCTGAAAAAGAGCCCACATTAGGTAAACATATAAAATTTTTACAACACATTAGATTAGTGATTTGTTTTATAATATCGGAACCAAAAAGCCTATATAATTTTTAGACAAGAATATATCTGCTTAATGGAGGTTATTAAAACATTCTAAATTATAGAAGATCTGTAATGTAGAACATAAATATCCTACTAAAATAAAAAGAGAAGCATCCTCTTTCCAAGAACAGATCTTGACAGAGTTGAGGAATCTCAATGAGGAGGATGGTTGATGATTGAGCACAGATGTGGCCACTGACTATCTTTGCCCCAAACTACTCTGCATAGTAAATGTATTCAGGTGTCCTGCTCTCCAGCCCACAACTGTCTTCCTTGGAGTTCAGTATCTGGCTTAGAGCCTGACAGAGGGTGAACACACAATAAATAGTTCTGAATGAATGACCGCATTTCCAATGTTTAGCAGCTGGTGAAACTGTTAGGTATAGGGAGTTAAGCAATGGACAAAGATGTATTTAAGGGACTACTGGTTCATCATGCTGATATGAAATATAAATAAAAAAAAATGACACACCAACAAAGTAGTTGTTACCATTATCACTTCTGAAAAAGTGATGTGGCAGGAAAGCCTACAGGGGCTGAATTATATGAGGTGATGTCTTAATTACATGTTCTCTAGGACCTTTAATTTTCTTTCTTCCTTATCTCTGTACAAAAATTCTCTTATTCTGGTCCTTAGCACACTGTTAGACCACCAACGATGGAATATCTGTTTACTTTAAACTGTCTCCCCTAGTGGCTACATTTGTCAGAAAGATAATAACTGGCAATACAAAGCAGCTTTTTATTTTTTTATTTTTTTAATTTGTATTCTTTTCAGTATATGAAGTTTATTGTCAAATTGGTTTCCATACTACACCCAGTGCTCATCCCAAAAGGTGCCCTCCTCAATACCCATCACCCACCCTGCCCTCCCTCCCACCCCCCATCAACCCTCAGTTTGTTCTCAGTTTTTAAGAGTCTCTTATGCTTTGGCTCTCTCCCACTCTAACCTCCTTTTTTTTTCCCTTCCCCTCCCCCATGGGTTTCTGTTAAGTTTCTCAGGATCCACCTAAGAGTGAAAACATATGGTATCTGTCTTTCTCTGTATGGTTTATTTCACTTAGCATAACACTCTCCAGTTCCATCCACATTGCTACAAAGGGCCATATTTCATTCTTTCTCATTGCCACGTAGTACTCCATTGTGTATATAAACCACAATTTATCCATTCATCAGTTGATGGACATTTAGGCTTTTTCCACAATTTGGCTATTGTTGAGAGTGCTGCTATAAACATTGGGGTACAAGTGCCCCTATGCATCAGCACTCCTGTATCCCTTGGGTAAATTCCTAGCAGTAGTATTGCTGGGTCATAAGATAGATCTATTTTTAATTTTTTGAGGAACATCCACACTGTTTTCCAGAGTGGCTGCACCAGTTTTCATTCCCACCAACAGTGCAAGAGGGTTCCCGTTTCTCCACATCTTTGCCAGCATCTATAGTCTCCTGATTTGTTCATTTTAGCCACTCTGACTGGTGTGAGATGGTATCTCACTGTGGTTTTGATTTGTATTTCCCTGATGAGGAGCGAAGTTGAGCATCTTTTCATGTACCTGGATGTCTTCTTTAGAGAAGTGTCTATTCATGTTTTCTGCCCATTTCTTCACTGGGTTATTTGTTTTTCGGATGTGGACTTTGGTGAGCTCTTTATAGATTTTGGATACTAGCCTTTGTCCGATATGTCATTTGCAAATATCTTTTCCCATTCCGTTGGTTGCCTTTTAGTTTTGTTGGTTGTTTCCTTTGCTGTGCAGAAGCTTTTTATCTTCATGGGGTCCCAATAGTTCATTTTTGCTTTTAATTCCCTTGCCTTTGGGGATGTGTCAAGTAAGAAATTGCTGCGGCTGAGGTCAGAGAGGTCTTTTCCTGCTTTCTCCTCTAGGGTTTTGATGGTTTCCTGTCTCACATTCAGGTCCTTTATCCATTTTGAGTTTATTTTTGTGAATGGTGTGAGAAAGTGGTCTAGTTTCAGTCTTCTGCATGTTGCTGTCCAGTTCTCCCAGCACCATTTGTTAAAGAGACTGTCTTTTTTCCATTGGATGTTCTTTCCTGCTTTGTCAAAGATGAGTTGGCCATACATTTGTGGGTCTAGTTCTGGGGTTTCTATTCTATCCCATTGGTCTATGTGTCTGTTTTTGTGCCAATACCATGCTGTCTTGATGATTACAGCTTTGTAGTAGAGGCTAAAGTCTGGGATTGTGATGCCTCCTGTAAAGCAGCTTTTTATAAAGGAGTCAGACTCGGGATGATGGTTATCAAAGTGAGCAAAGGCAAGTTTTACCAGTCCAGTGAAACCCTCCCTCAAAAGCAGAGCCCAGTTGGATTTTCATCTGGGAAATAATAGCAGCAGGTAAACCAAGCAAGCAGGAGGTATATAAGTATTGGTGGTTTCCTCAAAAGCAAAGACTGAGATTTTTAGAGGCACAGATGCAAAGCCAGGTGTAGTAAATAAGAGCAGCCAGTAATTAGAACATCGTCTTTCTGAATTTGTGGCGTGGAAGGCACACATGCACACACAAACAGCTATCAGAAGAGTAGCATTGTTTTAAAAGGACTGTCTGCATTTATTTAAGGGTCAGCGATAGTCATGGGGTGCCTGGGTGGCTCAGTCAGTTAGCATCCGACTTCGGCTCAGGTCATGATCTTGGGGTCTGTGAGTTCAAGCCCCACATCAGGCTCTGTGCTGATAGGTCAGAGCCCGGAGCCTGTTTCAGATTCTGTGTTTCCCTCCCACCAGCTCCTCCCCTGCTCACACTCTGTCTCTCTCTCAAAATAAAGAAAGATTTAAAAAAAAAAAAAAGGTCAGCGATAGTCAAACCATGAACTACTACCAGGGATAGGTAACAGGTGGGGACTATCACTATCACCACCACCATCATATTTATAAATGAATCAGTTTCTCCAGTTCCTTAAAGAATAAAGTAGAAATGACAACCTCTGCCACTAAATTCAGCAGAAGCTCTTGAATAAAGAGGAAAACAATGTAAGAAGTAAACAAGATTCCAAATTTTGAAGCTCACTCAAGATCTTTGTCCAAACAGGAAGGGATAAATCTATAACTATTTAGATGTTTGGGTGATAACCATTCACTGTCTTTAAAATGAAAAAAAAAAAAATCAAACTATATATGTCCTCAAGTATGCGACTTTTTTATATCTCATTTTCACAAAACCTGAGAAATTTTTATTTTTAAAAGAAATTAGAATTTTTCCATGGTCTTTATAAGGATAATAGGGACTTCATAATTTACTTGAGAAAACTGATCACACACACAAATACTAATCTAAAAGTTTAACACATAAATTAAAAAAATATGTCATTTACTATCTTTCCCTCCTATCAATCACGTAGTGGTCACTGCTTATTCAAGAAAGATCCAATTAACTTTCTACTCTAATGCCATTTATTAAATCAGAGAGATAATCTTTGAAGTAATCCACATTTCATTAAAAGCTGAATAGAATGCATAATATCAGACACTAAACTGTAGGGGATAAAGGATACTTTGTCTACTATGGAGCAAAAATCATAAACCAATGCTCTAGAACACATTTGCAGAGTGTTATTATAAGGGCAAAGTGGATTTTAATCTTTTTTCCCTACAATAGGATAAAAATATAGAAAAAAAGAGAGGCAGAGCTCTTGTTACCATAACATTGCAATAAAGCTAACATAATCCTTTCCATGTGGGGATTCACTCTTAAAGACCTGTTTTTAATTGCTAAGAATAAAAACACTTTTAAGTTTTCTATAATCTAGCATTTGCCTTCTTCAAAATCTGAAGATTAAAAGAGGGACTCTGTACTGCCACTATATAAAGATACTAATAACATCAACATATTATATATATCATATATATGATGATATATATATATATATATATATATATGCACTTGTGTGTGGAATTATGTCTCTGTCTTTCCAAACAACACACGTGTTTATAGAAAGCCTGTACCTTCAACACTGCTTGGAAAACTCCTCACCTGCGTATGTTTCATTGTTCATAAATTTTGCTTTCCACATAATTCAGCTACATTTCTACCATAATGAGGATCCCCTTTCCTTCATTTTCTAATCACATATTCCTTAATTTCTTCTGAGACCTTGCTGGCAGAGACTTTAACGTTCATATTTCTACCAACCATCTGTTAAAGGCAATCTAGGCTTTTTTGTTTCATGATTGTTAAAATTCCTCCAGGCCTCTGCCCACTGCCCAATTCCAAAGTCACTTCCAAATTTTTAGCTTTGTTACTGCATAACCCCATTTACAGGTGCTGAAATCTGCAAAAGTTATGCTGAAGCAGATTATCGCAAATTTGCGGGTTAAAGCAAAGCAAAATCATTGTTTTACATTTGTAGAGGTCAGAAGTCCTCCATGAGGCTTGTAGGACTAAAATTAAAGTGCTTGGCAGGACTGTGTTCCACCTGGAGGCTCAAGGGAGAAAATGGTTTCTTTTCCATCTTCCTGAGGCCACTTGCATTCCTTGGCTCATGGCCCCCTTCTCTTTCCACACCACACATCACCCCAACCCTTGCTTCTGTCCTCACATATCTTCTCTTAAGTTTGACCCTCCCACCTCCCGTTTATAAGACCTCTTGTGATAACACTGAGTCTAGCTGGATAATCCAGACTAATTTCCCCATCTCAAGATCCTTAATGAAATACATCTGCAAAATTTCTTTTGGCATAACATATTTACAGGCTCTGGAGATTAGAACATGGTCATCTTCAGGGAGGCCATTATTCAGCAACAGAACTCCAAGAATTACTATGATTACAAATCACTTATCTGCTTAATACAATATGATTCTCTGACAATGATAACAGGCTCAGTTTTGATTGATGGCTTGAAAAAAGGGATCCTGGGGAGAGATAATCCTATCAGCAGATATTCTGCCATCCTTGCTCTGTCAGATGTTGTTTCTGACCCTTTCTCATAAATGTCTCTGAAATGTCATGTGGGTAATAAGGTTATTTCATTTTCCTTAGTGACTGAAGCAATATTCCTAGAATTAAAGGCAATAATTTAGACTTTGCTGTTGGTATTATGTGAGTGAAACTCTAAATTACAAAATTCCCCCTGATAAATAGCATCCTTAGTTTGATGCTATTGGTATACACTACCAAATAAAAATCACTGAATTATTCTTAATCACATTAGAGAAATGATTACTATAATGGCCTCTGGTAATCTTATTGCCTTGGATGACATGAAGATGGGGTTTAAACATATATTAGTATTTAAACTGGTGATTCTAGGCAGGCAGAGTCCAGGAATAAATGTGGTATATTGAAAAAAAAGTACATAGAATTGGTTTCTGTTCCTACACTCTCAACAATCCATTCCACCTGGAAGATCAAATCATACATGAAATCAGTTTTCTCATCCATAAAATGAGGGCATGAATCAGATCATGGATTCCATTACTTTTGAGTGTAGAATCATTTTGTAAAACAAATACAGAAAGGAATATACTTATTAATATAAGTTTATAAGTTCAAATTTACTTACCAATACCATTTCCGTTACTTATAAAACCAATCAGTAGAACTGTAAGAACCATTCAGTATTAAATTTGGAATCAGGCTTTTAAGTGGTAGCTGCAATATTTTAGGAACCTATTTATTTTAATGTTCTTTTGGTTGCACATTATCAGTATATGCATTTGCAAATGACACTATCATTTTAGTAACTCATTTTGCAATTTCAAGGTATACTTAAAAACAGAGGCAGAGAAGAAGTTTTATTTTTATACCTCTTCAAAAATAAAGAAACTTAATGGCAAACCATAAGAGGAGATAATACATAATATTCTGTATATAGTAGATTCATGTATAGAGGGTTGTTTTTTTCAGTTTTATAAGTAGTTTATTGCAAAAGTAGAGTAAATGCTGTTGAAATCCCTAAAATGATTGCAAAATAAACTAGGAATATCTTTGTCATATATAACTGCTAAAAAACAAGAAAATAATGAATATAATAAATAAAGTTCAATTGGCTTCTTAAGACAGAGATTAGAATTTACCACTTGCCAGAAATTTCCTATCAGTTACCTTTGCTGTTTTTGGAAACTCCTCACTTGTATAATACACATACTTATATCATATATACAATTTATATTGTATTTTTTCTAGTCTTTAACTTTTCTTAGGCCTTTATATGTGTCATGAATAAGCCTTCAAAGCCAGGGACTTCTATATCACGTGCTTCCTCTATTTACAGTAATGAAAATACTTTCTACCCAGTAAGGGGGAGGGTAAAAATTTACTTTTACACCTGTTCTCCTTATGAAAAAACGTAAACATTTATATAAGAAATAATGAAAATAGTAACTCAGTCAAAACTTTCCTTTCTATATTTTGTTCATTTTAAGAGTATAGTCTAGTTTATATTACTTTGTTAAAAAATTTTTTTAAGTTTATTTATTTACTCTGAGAAAGAGAGAGAGCATAACCAGGAGAGGAGCACAGAGAAGGAGAGGGAGAATCCCAAGCAGGCTTCGCACTGTCAGTACAGAGCCAGAAATGAGACTTGATCTCATGAACTGTGAAATCATGACCTGAGCCGAAGTTAAGAGTCAGATGCTTAATGGACTGAGCCACCCAAGTGCCCCAAACACTTACAGTTATTTCTAAATTATGCAAAAAAAAATGTAGTAGCAAAAAGAAAACTCATATAGCTTTAGGGCATTAAAAGGTAGATCAATTCTGGAAAACATTCATTCATTTATTCATTTGTTCATCCGTTCCAAAGGGATTGACTGCATTTATATTAAATATCAGATACAGATATAACAAATATAAACAGACTATCACCTCTACCCTTGTAAATCCGACAGCCCATGCAGATGATTCTTCATTCTAAGAAATTTCTGAATAATAAACAATTTGGGACAATTTCATTAGATTTGTAATCCATTATAGAAATATTACATCTTTATTCAACTGTAGTTTTTCAAAAACAAAAGAATATCTTTGTTTCCCAAACAGGTTGAAAAATCTATTAGCTATTAGTTTTTTAGTAACCATCTCTATATTAAAAAAAAAAAAAGAATTTACAATGATAAATCCTTCAACAAAGCACCAGGAAATACTGGTGCCTAAAGGAGGTTAGTTCCAAGCCATGAACCACTGATTTAAGCTTTATTAAAACTGTACTTGTTCCCAGCTTGTTTTCACTTAAGATATGCTTTCATTTCCCTTAGGCTGTAGTCTATTACTCTATTGCTAATATATTTTTCTGTAATGTCCTCCCTTCTGTGTTAAAAAAAAGAAATGAAACCCCAAATCATATTAATTTTTGAAAACTAATACACAGATCTCATAGGTGGGAAGAATGATGTGCACTTGTTCCCGTGCAGGAGAAAGGAGTTTGAGAGCCAGCAAGGGCACTTAGCCATTCAGACAAAAAACAACAAAGTTGTTCTCAAAGATTACGATTTTTCAGAAGCATTGGCAGCTTTTTGGAAGCTTAATCTTAGGGACCAAGAAAAGCTACATCCCTGCCCAGAGTTTCTTAATGGCCAGATTAAACTACCAGAGTTGACCTCAGTTTCTATCAGCTTAAAAAAGTGGCATAAAAGAATCTGAAATCTCTTCCTGATGCTTTACCATTTCCTCTAGTATGTAGCTGGTAAAACATAAAGCATATCAGCACAACTTAAGAAATTAAAGTTAGGAATTTTAGACCCTGAAGCCCAATTAAAGATATTTTTTTCTTTAGACCTCACCCCTGCTTTCAATCCACCTCAGTTGTGAGCTCTATAAGAGGTTAAGCACAGGAATGCGCTTTAAGAGTGGAGAGTGTGCTGTACTCAAGTTCAAATTCATCTGTGGTAAATAGGTAGGAATAAAATCAGTCAAATAGCTTCTATACATGTGGCTCAACCAACTAGAGCTTCTATGGTTTTAGTGCAACTTCTAGGCAGACTAAGTGTTCTTTTTCTTCTCATGTTTGTTATTTTGAATGTCTGATCACTTCAAAAGGCACTTTTATCCATCTGTACACTCAGAGAAAAGGGCACAAAGGAAGATTTGACAAAAGCAGCATGAGGCAAAATTAAGGTTACGAAAATGCTTTAAAAAAGCCTACTGTTTATCCAGTAATTAGAGAATAGACACCAAAAGAAGGAAGAACAAAGTAAATAAAAATGTTACCAGTGTTCGTATGTTCTTTCATATACTTTGAATAAAATCTTCCAGGCACACCTACTGTTTTGTGACAACTGAATTTTTTTCTTTTCTTTTCTTTTTTTTTTTTTTTTTAAAGCAAGATATCATACTTTCTTTTTAAAATTTATTTTTGAGAGAAAGAGAGAGCACACAAGCCAGGGAGGGGCAGAGAGAGAGGAAGACAGAGGATCTGAAGGGGGTCTCTGCTCTGACAGTAGAGGACCCGATGCGGGGCTTGAACTCACAAACCGAGAGATCATAAACTGAGCCAGAGGCAGACGCTTAACCAACTAAGCCACCCAGGCATCCCTGAAATTTTCTTAATAATGGAATGCATGTTTAAAATGCCTGCTAGCAATGAAGTCAAGATATTTCTGAGAGGTCAGAGAAGGATGTGTATCATCATTGTTTAACATAGGTAATATTCTGAGTTAATAATCCTCTGATTTAAACCATTCCCTGGACATGGATAAATAAAATGAAGAATTAAACCCACCTTACAGGCATCTTTAGTCAACTTTAGTTTTATCAAAAGAATGAACAAACTGATATTAAGTAAGTGGATGAATGCAAATATGCATGCCTTAGCTTTTGGAATTCCCTCTTCTCCGTAGCTTCTGGGAAACTGTCTGGGTTCCTCCTTTCTAGCTCTCTTGGACAGCCAGTAAGGATGTGCTCCTCGTATTCTAGACTGACACCTAAAAGGAATTGTCTATTTTTTAAAACCCCATTGGTGATGATTAGGTCCTATGGATTTTAAGTGCTTGGTTGCAATCATTCTAATGAAATAATTGGTCCTTTACATAACACATTGGATCCAAACCACTATTTTTAAAGACATTATTCCCAACGGAAAAATAAAAGTCAAATATCAGCTCAGTTAATGATCTCACAGGTTTGTGAGTTCCAGCTCTGTGTCTGACAGCTCTGTCCTGTCAGCTCAGAGCTCTGTGCTGACAGCTTGGAGTCTGGAGCCTGCTTCAGATTCTGTGTCTCCCTCTCTCTCTCTGCTCCCTACCCAAATTGTGCTCTCTTTCTCTCTCTCAAAAATAAACATTAAAAAAAAAAAAACTAACATCAGCCCAGACACTATCTGCTGCAGGGAACAGATACTCACTAGTAGTGGTTTTCATAAGGACTTATTTTTTTCAAACATAATTATCTGGAGTTAAGGAGTTCTAGCAATGGGTAATTCGAAAGCTCAGAGTTGTTTGGAGTTAGAGTTGGCTTTTTTTTTTTTTCCTTGACTTTCCCTTCTTTTTAACCAATTTGGCTCTCAATTTTCTAAATATCACAACTTCACAAAACAATGCCCCAAGATAAGAAAGATGGGTTGAAGATCGTTCTCGCCATCTCTTTTTATAAATCAGGAAGGAACCAATTTCTTAGAATACCTGACAGAAGACCTATCCTTAGATCTCCCTGGCCCAAACCGGGTTACATACACAGCCCTACAGCAATCACTGCCCAGGTACACGGGATTTGTTTAGATCA
Organism: Panthera uncia; assembly: GCF_023721935.1. Taxonomy (NCBI): domain Eukaryota; kingdom Metazoa; phylum Chordata; class Mammalia; order Carnivora; family Felidae; genus Panthera; species Panthera uncia. The sequence goes on from NW_026057580.1 coordinate 84,133,239, forward strand.
GTGGTTCTCAAAGTGTGGTCCCTGGAGCAACAGCATCAGCAGTAAGCTTGTTAGAAATGCACATTCTGGGGCGCCTGGGTGGCGCAGTCGGTTAAGCGTCCGACTTCAGCCAGGTCACGATCTCGCGGTCCGTGAGTTCGAGCCCCGCGTCAGGCTCTGGGCTGATGGCTCGGAGCCTGGAGCCTGTTTCCGATTCTGTGTCTCCCTCTCTCTCTGCCCCTCCCCCGTTCATGCTCTGTCTCTCTCTGTATCAAAAATAAATAAAAAAACGTTGAAAAAAAATTAAAAAAAAAAAAAAAAAAAAAAGAAATGCACATTCTGAGGCCCCTAGCCAGGCCCGCTGATGTAGAAACTCTGGAGTTCAGGCTCAGCAATCTCCTCAATACGTCCTCCAGATGATTCTGGCTAAAGCTGAAGCTGAAGGACTGCTGATTTAGACCAATCTGATTCATTCCCTCTGTCTGAGCTCCCCTTTCTTGAGTGGCTAAGGACATATTCTCCTCACGGTCTTTGCACGTTTCCCTCTCTTGCATGTTCTCCCTCGTGTCCTTTACCTTAGCAGGGAGCTTTCCTCTGATAACCGTATGTGAAATAGTAAGGCTTAGACACGTGCCCCAGCATTCTCTGCTCCCACCCCCCCCCCCCCCCCCCGCCAATGCTTCATCTCTCTCCAAAGAAGGTATCACCATCTGAAATATCACATATTTATTCGTGTCTGGTCTGTTTCCTCTACTGGACTTAATTTCCACGGAAGTAAGGTCTTTGTTCTATTTATTTCACTGCTCTATCCCGAGGGCCCAGACACTGTGTGGCAAATTATAGGCATTAAATAAATATTTGCTAAATGAATGATTAGAATATTGATTTCCAAATGAAATTGGAAGAAGTCAAAGAATGGCTAATGGGCAGACAAACAACAGTCTGCCAAAGCAAACTTTACAAACGCAGATTTGGAATAAAATCCATTCATGACTTGGGAATTTGAGTGTTTCTCATAATATAAAATATAGCCTTATTTTATTAACTTTAAGGAAACCCTCCTTTTTACCTTATATGCTATGTTCAAATAAATTTACATATATAACACATTTTTCTGTTCTACCAAATTTGATAGCATTTATCATTGGAAATGTCACTTTTTGGGGAAAATAAATAGATTTGAACAACACAGAAACTTCCATTGATATTGAATTTTAAAGTTTGTTTATTTATTTGTTTATTTAGAGAGAGTGAGTGGTGGGGGGGCAGAGAGAGAAGAGGGAGATAGAGAATCCCAAGCAGGCTCCATAGTCAGTGCAAAGCCTGACTGGGGGCTAGAACTAATGAACTGTGAGATCACAACCTGAGCCGAAATCAAGATTCAGATGCTTAACCAACTGAGCCACTGAGGCACCCCCAAATTGAATTTTAAATAACCAGTTTCTTTCAAAAATCCAGAAATTCGGATGAGGGAGAAATTGGACACAACCAAAACAATTTGAAAATGTAAGGTCCTTATATAAACAGTTCAATTTATTAGTCTTATTCTAGGGAAATATTCAATATTTGGGTTTCTTATCAACAAATGCTTTACATTAAGAATAATTTTATGTAAATGAATAAATACATGATTCCACAAATGATTATTTATATATTGAGAAAATTACAAATGACATAATATACCAGATATTATTGAACAAGAGAAAATAAAAATTCAATTGAAATGCATTGCCTGTTAGTTTAATATGGATAAAGCCTATTTCCAGAGAAGTACTTCTTGAAAGTTCTTTGAGTAAATTTTGTTACAGTTTATATATTTATATAAATTGGCGCGTTTAAATCTCATTAAGGTAATTTCCTTAAAAAAGTTATAAAAATTATTTATGGCAACAAAGCACAAGGTCTTAGCTACTAATTTACAAATAATTGTGTGCACATGTGTATATGTGCGTGTCTATGGGTTGAGAGCACTGTAGTAAGTTATATGTAAGAAGACAGAGAGCAAACCAAGCGTAAACAACCTAAAACATTTTCCTTTCAATGGAGGTTAGAGAGACTTGTGTCTAAGCACTGCTCATGCAGGCTGCACAGCGCTCCCGCCTCACATGCAAGGGATATTCCAGGGTTGCCCCCTTTTCCTTGATGTGCCACAAAAACCCTTCCTGAAACTGACTCTCCTTTGCTTTTCTTTTTCTTTTAATGCTTAGTCATTTACGAGAGGGGGAGAGGGGACAGAATGAGCGGAGGAGGGGCAGAAAGAGAAGGGGGGACAGAGGATACAAAGAGGGCCCTGCGCTGCCAGTAGAGACAGCGGGGTTCAAACTCACGAACTCATGACCTGAGCCAATGTCTGACCCTTAACGGACTGAGCCACCCAGGTGCCCCTCCCTTCGCTTTACACAGATACGGCTGGTTCAACTCCTTTTCATGTTTATAACAATTCTAGTTTGGGATCTGCTATTTTATAGATGGAATAACTTCCATGTTTTCCAGTGTAATTTAAATCCGCTCCTCCACTCCACGCCAGCTGCCTAACTTCTCGGTGACTTCCTATCTACACACGAGTCAGAGGGCAGCACGCTGATCTTCCAGAACACCTCTTCTCTTGTCTCATAACATGTATTCACATCACTATTCAGTTTAGACATTATAACCTTGATTATTTACTTTGTACGTTTTTTATAAATAATCAGGCCAATGTCTGTATCCTCTTTCTGTGTGGGCTGCCATGAGGTATGAGTTCCAAGAAGGCAGGAGACAATCTGTTACACTGGAAATTTTTTACAACAATTCTCACATGTCAAAAAACTTTCAAAATCTTCATGCTATTGTATCTTAGTACGTATGCTAATTATTCGTGGCTTTTAAATTCTCTCATATTCCCACAAGAATTTTTGGTGCCCTAAGCACAGTACACACTTTATTGTTTAAAGTAGGCTCCACCCCCAATCTGGGGCCTGAACTCACAACCCTGAGATCAAGGGTTGTATGCTCTACCGACTGAACCAGCCAGGTGCCCCTACACATGTTTTAAGTATATAGTTTAATTGGTTTTTATCTGTGCATTAACTATGAAATATCACACAATTCCTTGCCGAGAAGTTTCCTTCATTCCTCTTTTCAGTCAGTATGGTGTTACCATTTTGACTAGTAAGTCTGTCTTCAACATGTTCTGACAGAAACTTGTTTATTTTCATATCAAAAAATTTGTTCCAAAGCTAAACATACTTGTAAGGTGTTAGTTCATATAATGCAGTCAGACAATAGGTTGATTTCAAACCTAAAAAGTGTGGTTTTTCATTAGAGGAAAAATAAATGTTCAGAGAGGGAATTATATTAGATCTGGAGAGAAACATTAAATTAAAAAAAAAAAAAACTACTTTTTGCCAAGTCATCTCTATAATGAAAATTCTGTTTTGTTTTTACACATACTTCTTTCATAACTATGTAACACAAATTACAATAGTTCCCCCTTATCCACGGTTTTGATTTCCTGTGGTCAACCGTGGTCAAGAAACACGACTCACCTTCTGACAATAAGTCAGAAGGTCAGTAGTAGCCTAATATCATTCACCTCACTTCATCTCCTCGTGTAGGCTTTATCATTCCACATCATCCCAAGATTAAGAAGGGTGAGTACAGTATAATATTTTGAGAAAGAGAGAGAGGGGTCACATTCACATAACATATTATAGCATATTATAATTGCTCTATTTTGTTGTTTAATTATTCTACTTTATGTTGTTGCTGGTAATCTTACTGTGCCTAATTTATAATTAAACTTTATCATAAATACGCATTAATAGGAAAAATCACAGTGTATATATAGGGTTTGGTACTATCCATGGATTCAAGCATCCACTGGGGGTCTTGGAATGTACCCCCCACAGACAAGGGTGGACAATTTATGTCTTTCTGAATGAAGTAAGGTACAAAATATCATAATAATTATGATGGTGATAAAATAGCAATTTACTGGGGCGACTGGTGGCTCTGTTGGTTAAGTGTCCGACTTCAGCTCATGTCATGATGTCGTGGTTCAGCTCCTGAGTTCAAGCCCCGCACTGGGCTCTGTGCTGACAGCTCAGAGCCTGAAGCCTGCTTCTAATTCTGTGTCTCCCTTTCTCTCTGCCCCTCTCCCCCTCATGTTCTGTCTCTCTTTCAAAAATAAATAAATATAAAATTAAAAAAAAATTTTAGAGTTTTATTTATTTTTGAGAGAGAGACAGAGAGAGTGAGTGGGGGAGGGGCAGAGAGAGAGAGGGAGAGAGAGAGAATCCCAAGCAGGCTCTGCACTGTCAGCCTAGTGCCCGATGAGGGGCTCAAACTCACACACCGTGAGATCATGACCTGAGCTGAAACTAAGAGTCGGACTCTTAATCTACTGAGCCACCCAGGTGCCCCCACCCTTTTTTTAAATTTTTTTAAGTTTTATTTATTTTTGAGAGAAAGAGAGTGAGTGCAGGAGGGACAGAGAGAGAAGGAGACAGAATCCAAGCAAACATAAAAAATTTTTTAAATAGCAGTTGACTCTTATGTAATAGTCACCATTATTCAAGGCACTAGTCAAGCATTTCATATATATAAGCTATTTTAATCCTCACAGTAATAGTTAGAGGAAGGTACTGTAATATTCTCATTTTGGTGATGAGGGGTAAGTAATATGCCCAACACTAAGGAATAGTAAGGGGCAGAAGTCAGGATTTGAACCCAGATGGTCCAAGGCCAGAGTCTTTTTTCACTTACTCATTAAGCCACACTGTCACCTTGAGGTTCAGAAGTATGGCAGGGATAGATTATAGACAAAGCAGAAACTACCAGAAATGGACTCTTTCTTACTATCTCTTAGTATCTGGCAAATATTCTATGCCACATGATTAAGTACAATTTCCATAATCTCACCTCTCTTACAGTCTAAATATCGTATGGTATTTGTTATTACAATTTTATATGTATTGAGAGAGGGACAAAATGGCATTTAAATACCACTTAAATAAATGCAAATAATCCAGTAACCAAATAAGAAAATTTAAAATTTTAGAATCATTTATAGCTTCCTTTTCTCAGTTATAGAAGCATAGAATGACCACATTGAAAGACCTTCTTGGAGGCTGATGCCAGACCATTTTTTATTTCTGGCTTTATTTTAAATCTGGAAAAGCATAGGCGATATAGGTCCAAATGCCTCCTGCCATTATCTTTTAAAAGTTTCAACTCTAATTCTTGATCTATAAGCTAAGCTTTTAAAATGAAATAAATGCCTCTCTATTATATGTAGCTGTATGTATTTTCTCTTCTCCTTCATTAAGGATTTCCTAATTTTTAAAAATATTATGAGGAATGTTAGTATTTGAACTGGAAAAAGGTATATATTTTTTTCTCTTCTCTGAAGCTTTTTTATTACTTCTCATGAGTCAGGGGAAAAGGCTTTCTTTATTGCTTTTACAAATCATGAGTAAAACACGAATGCTTAATTGAGCAGATTGATGATTAAATGGAGAAAAATGATGAAAGGAAAAGATGCCAGCACAAACAGAATATGGCCATTCATTTCAATCCCAAATGAATCAACTATTGCTCATGAATGTCAGTTTAATACTCATCTTGGCAGAAACTATCCGGAGCATCAACCCTCTGCGGAGTCCCACGTCTGCATGGGGGACAGCTTTTTCCTGTTTCTTTTGCTAGAATACACTAAATAGTGCGCTCTCTCTCTCTCTCTCTCGTTGGCACAATCAATTAACTCTTAAACGAAGGATTATAAACATAGTGAATGCAGGAGACTTTTTCACACCTGAACGCCAAATACTCAAAGATGAAAATGTTTTCTCCTAAAGGAACTAGGCAACTAAGCTATAATATGCAACATTAGCATTAGCAGGAATTACCCTGGCCATTAGCCATCACAGATCTCATTTCTTTGCATCAGTTGGATTAAAACAATTTTTTTAAGTTAAAAAAAAAAAGGTAAAATATCTTCAATCAAATTACATGACTAATGAAGATAAGGACCGGTCTCTACATCTGTATGACTAGCTCAGTTCCTTCTTATGTCTGGTCTACCACAGAAAGTGACAGAGGCTTTTAAACAAGCAATTTGCTATTTTGAGCTGATATCGCTGAGCTTTTCCTAATACACTGGTTGATCAGTAGCATAAGACCTTTCAGACGCTAACTGGCAGAAATAAGCCCTTCTAAGGTTTTCTAAATCCTTCCTATCCTCCTAACACGACTCCTCCAGTCAAGTGCTAGAGGTTGGGAAGTAGAACCCTATCAGGTGTTAAAGACACCCAAGTGAGTCAGAGAACTTGGCTGGCAGTTTAACCCGGCCCTACTACAAATACTCTGTAATAGAAGTGCCACATTTAATTAGCCCTGAAGCAGGGAACAGAGCTCTTTCATTTTAGAAAGCGGGGCGAATGGAATCTCAAGGAAAAAAAAAGGCAAACCTCTTACCTTTTGTAGCGATTCGTACACACTGGGTTTTAGTTTCCTGATGGAGCAAAACATGAAAGACCATAGTCAGTGTACAGACAATATTTCCTATTACATAATCTGGAGCTATAAATTAGGTTTGTGAAGAACAGAATCGCAATATTAAGGAAACTTTTATTTTTAAAATGGATTTTCGGATATATTTTTTTAAACCCTGAAGTAAGAACATTTACAAATTTTTCATCATTTTCTAAAAATTCAGGGCTCTGTTTTCCTCTGTAATGAAACAGGCTATCTTGTCTGGGACAAGTAGCTAAAGCATTCTATTTGTACTTACTGTACTTTTTGAATGATTAGAAAGAAAAATGTGTTTGCAGAGCTAATACAAATCAGACCCAAACACAAACTTCATTCTTGCCACACAGCTGTAGACTCAGACCAAAGCTGAACATCACATCCTCTCACTTGGATCCTAGCATGACTAATGAGTTAAATGACAGCACTTAGAAAGATCATCCAAAGGTTGTATCCCAACGAAGGGAGGATTTACCTGTTCTTTTTTTTCTTCCCTTTTGAATTTAGGTGTTAGGAGTTAGCTATTTCTTTCTTTCTTTCTTTCTTTCTTTCTTTCTTTCTTTCTTTCTTTCTTTTTTTTAACGTTTATTTGTTTTTGAGACAGAGAGAGACAGAGCATGAACGGGGGAGGGGCAGAGAGAGAGGGAGACACAGAATCGGAAGCAGGCTCCAGGCTCTGAGCCGTGAGCCCAGAGCCCGACGCGGGGCTCCAACTCACGGACCGTGAGATCGTGACCTGAGTTGAAGTCGGACTCTTAACCGACTGAGCCACCCAGGCGCCCCAGGAGTTAGCTATTTCTCATTGGGACTATTTTCCTATTCTTGCTAGACAGATGGAGTTGAGGAAGGAGAAGTTGACATGGGAAGGGACAAAAATGATTTCAGATTCTTTTTCTTTTCTTTTTGATGTTGTGTGGTGGCACTAAGCAGTGGAATACGTCTCTAGGCCCACACCACACACCTTTAGGACTTCGTTGATTCAGTTCAAATCTTTGAATATACAAGAGGTTGGAAAAGATGGTAAAGCCAGTGAACAAAACAAAGGCTATTTGTTTGAGGATGTATTTATAACTCCATCTTGAGTAGTTCTATATATTGATAAACCAAGAGTTTTCCACTTCCTCTTAAGCATTTACTACTTTTCAATTACACAGAACAAAGCACTGAGGAGGAATTAGTAGTAAAACATACAACTTTGCACTTCTATTACTTAATTGTGACGTGAGGCCTTTACAGTACATTCCAAGAGAGATTGTTTCGCATTCCCACAAAGGCCCAAAGGGATTCTGATTTCCTAAAAGCAATCGCTGTTAATTCTATCAGGATTTCCAGCCTCTGCTGGTAGGAACCCCATCGATTTTGGAACTATTTGCCAAGGTAACCATGAGATATATTGTTGCTCTTCTGTAATTTGATTAAACCGCATGTAGATATATTAAGAATGCGGAGAGAACATTCATATCGAGGCTTTTAAAGAGTGCCAGGGAAAATCCTTTATAAGTAACAGACATTCATTAACACTCCTCTTATACCACAGTCCAAGTAATGAAAGTTAATTTAGAATCTCTCACATCTTTAAAGATGAATACCCAAATGCAGAACCGTGTTTTCTACCACTATGCTACTTTATACCCAGAATGGAATACTAGCTTCCATAGTCTTCTCGTTTTGGGGTAGTCCAATTGTACCAGTGATGTGCAATCATGTGCATGCGGGAGGCGGGCAGTCAGCCTGTCTCGAAAGACTCCCACTTATGTAGAAATAAACTAGATAGAAGATGAGAATAACATTTTCAACCAGGGGCAGCCTGTGGCTTTGGAGAACATCCTAGAAGATGCTGTGGCATTCTTCTTTACCATATACTGGCAAAAGAATATAGGTAAGCTGAAAGAGCTCTCATTCAAAAGCAGCCAGTCAGTACCCCAGGTTCTCGTGGTCCCCGCAGAAAAGCAAATACATTTTGTCTTTCAATTTAACTATTCCAAAGTATAATATGTCTGTTGCAATTGGATATCACGGATGTCACATCATCTTCCAGGTACCCACCTCAGGGACTCAATTACCCAAAGCCAGAAATTTCCTATACAGCTACAAGTACACAAAATATGTCAGTTTTCTATTGGATTTTAAATTGTAGGAGTTTTCTATTCTTGGCATTTTTTTCCCCTATCCCTTTCTAAAAAAAAAAATAAATAAGTTTTAGGAAAGAAAATCTTTCAAAGAGAACAGCATGAGGCACGAAAGGCCAGGTTATTTCCCCACATATGGAACCACTGGTAGTTTCTATCTTCCTGTTGTGTTTTCCTCTTCAATATTCATTTGGGATCAGCGGCAGTGTTCAAAAACAACTGTGTCCAAAATGGGAAAAGGAGGGGCAACAGGGGAAATGGAGAACAGACTTCGCTAATGGCACAGCATCCCTCCATCTCCAGGCAGCCTCCTGTTTAGGTTGTGTCAGATATGCCACAGGCACCCTATTACTTTGTAATCAGAGGATTGTTACTTGTTATTTACTATTTGGCTTGTACCCTCTGAAAAGTTTATAAGGGTTTATTAGCCTGCTGTGGAGCACGCATTCTATTTATCCTGCAGTAAATTTAATCTTCTGAAGTGCGCCACTACTGAGCAAAGAAGACAACAATGCCCGGTATTTACTGGGCCTTCAGTCCCAGCGGCAGCACACCCAACTTCTCAAATCATTTTCCTCACAATTGTTCTTGTGGGCTTTCCTGAAGAAGGCTCACGGAGAAGCAGTTACTAGGAAACAGGAATCCAGAGCGATGGAACTGGCATGGAGCCTCAACCCTACAGTAGGCCCGGAACTGTGCGCCCTGTTGGGAACAGAAACAACACCCCCCCTACACACTGTTTCCCCCCACTTTTTTTTTATTTTCTTCCTGACACATGCTACTGAGTATTTATAAAATTCAACTGCAGCTCTTCCTCAGGGCAGTGAAAAAGCAAATTTGGGGGGAGGCTCACCTTCTCCACACTGCTCATTGCCTGGAAGTAGATGTTGTATCCTTTGCGTGGAGCCAAAGGAGGGTTCCAAAAGCCCTGATAGGTCCTGTTGTCACCCACTGTGAATGGGGCAGGTTCAGGAAGATTCCCTGGGGGTAGTTCCGCAGCGAAGTAGTATGGAGAACCCCCACTCAGGGCATTTTGGTATGTAACGGGAACCTGGTAGCATTCCATGGCTCCAGCTTCTCTCTTGGTTCGGTGTGGGTGCAACTCCTCCACAACAATCTGATAGGCACTTTTTGGAAAAAGAAGAAAAAAAAAGCACACATTTAGAGATTCTGGATACTAAGATTTCTGGGGGGAAATGAGGTATTTAATATTAACATGCAACATTTAAAAGTTTGAAAGTCAGTCTTAACCCACAGCATTCTTTCTTTCCCTCCCACCCAGCTATTTTGCCATAATATAGAATTTCATGTGGATTCTCCCTTCCCCCAAACCCAACATGGTTACTAAGGAACTGGAAAAAAGTAAGAAGAATCACCGTAGAATGCTATGCATTTTTTTTTTAATGTTGAGAAATGAGTCACCTTAATAAGAAACCTGACATTAGCAAGAGACACATAATAGATTAAGTTCTTTGTCTGATATTTTTAAATGTTTAAAGTTAACATTTTATTTGAAATGATAGAGTAGAAGGCCCTGCTCCAGGGCCCAATAGAACGGGGCCTCAGGGTGGGGCCCAAAGCGGCAGTTTGTGGGGCTGTCATCACATTAGAGACAGAGTGTGCTGACAGGCTTCTCCACATCCTGACCTTGCCATGGCATCAACATGGGCTCAGAGCTACGCAGATCTAAAGCACAAGTGACATGCTGCAAAACGGGCACAGATGGACAGAAATCTGTCCTCCTCACCGAAATAGACAGCTTCCTTCTTCCGGAGCTGTTAATAATAAAATCTTACAAATTGTAGAAACAGATGGCATTTGCCCTATTAAAGCTTGAACTAAACCTTCTAATACCTTCCTTCAAAGTCTTAAAACTTTCCTACAATAGTTGTTATCTTACAGAGGAAAGAAAAAATAATGCAACTTTAAAATAAAGGTCTGCTTAATCACTAATATTTTTTTATCAATTACAAGTGAAATATTAATATTTTTTCCTTTTAAAATTTAAAATTTGTTTTTTTAATTTTAAAAGAAATGTTAATGTTTATTTATTTTTTTTGAGAGAGAGAGAGAGAGAGAGAGAGAGAGAGAGCAGGATAGAGAGAGGGGGACAGAGGATCCAAAGCAGGTTGTGTGCTGTCAGTATAGAGCCCAAAGCAGAGCTCGAACTCTTGAACCACGAGATCACGACCTGAGCCGAAGTCGGACGCTTAAGCAACTGAGCCACTCAGGTGCCCCAATATTTTTTCTTTGTAGGATATTCTTCAGGAAAACTTTTTTTTTTAAGGTAACATACACCTGAGAAAGTTGACATTATTAATATATTTGATATGTTTTGAATGAATTTAAAATTCCCCCAAATTATGAAAAATGCATTATGGTAGGTTATATAAATTGAATATAAATAAGCTGTCTGTAGAGCTGTTTGAATCTTGAATCTCTAGGGCAAATATGCTCCTTCTATATAGGGATGACAGTCACTGAATGACTCTCCAGCAAGAACAGAATATTTTCTTTAATGAACTTCCATAAAAAGAAAGAGGTGCCTGGGGGGCTAAGTTGGTTAAGCGTCGGACTCTTGATTTCAGCTCATATGATTTCACGGTTTGTGAGCTCAAGCCCCGTGTCAGGCTTTGAGCTGACAGCATGGAGCCTGCTAGGGATTCTCCCTCTCTGCCCCTTCCTTGCTCGCACTCTCTCCTTTCTCAAAAAAGAAAAAAAAAAGAAAGAGGAGGGAAAGACACAGAGAGAGTAGAGAGACAGGCAGACATACCAAGAGAGAGACAGAGAGAGAAAAAATGAATTTGCATCTATCATAATGAAAAATTAAATTTTATATCAGTTTAGTTTAGTATAAAATTCTAACTTAATATAAGCTCTGTTATACCTACAAACAGAAAACCTTCATAGAATAAAAGAAAGCTTTATAAAAGTTTTCTTTTCTTCCTAATATTTAAATTCCCATTTTCCATTAAAATATTGCTAGGAACTTGGTGGTTTGGTATTTATCTCTTTTCCTTTAAAAATAGGACAGAAAGTATAGTAATGTCAGAAATCTAGATTTGGGCAGGCAACTAAGACAGAAATCTATGTTATGTGAAATTACATGTAGTCCATCATTCTCTATACTTCTGCCAGTTTGGGTCTCTAAGCTCCTAGGAATGCTATTAACAGGATACATGCTCTCTGAGGGGTCCATGGAGCAGTCACTCGTCAGTTTTAAAATACAGGAAGTACATAAGCATAGCCCTTGGAGAGAAAAATGAATCATAGCTGACCTATGCTAAGAAAGCCTAATCATTTTTTTCCATTTATTTTCAATTTAGAATCCATATTTGTATGCATTATACGTTGTGTATACATTTATGTATCCTGTGGATACATACTTTTAGGTAGATAAATTTACACACGCACACTCCCCAAACAAGTCTAATCTCATATTCTTGCCCTACTGGGCAATAATGATAATTACCCATCTTCATTAATTATTTAACCTAATCCTTAAAAATGAACTCCTTGTTTATTATCCCTTTTCTCTACAAAAATCCAGAAAATCTAGTAAACAGTCTTAACTAATTCTGTTAGACCGACATAGGTTGTACATTCCAAATTAAGGAATTTCGTGCAAGAGGGCTTGTCTCTCCACATCTATTAGGAGCAAAGCAAACTAACGATGCTGGAGAGGATTAAAAGAAGAAAAGGTGCATTCTGGTCTTGGGGAAAGATCTCATTGAACTTGAGATGAAATCCCAAACTAAATATTACAAAGCTCATTTTTAAAAGAAATCATCTTCCCTTCATTGATCAATTTGTGTGAGCAGGCAAGAAGCAGGCACTTCTACCTTTTAACAATCTGGGTTTTTTTTTCTCCCCTGCTATTTCTTATTTATCAATACGAATTAATTAAAGGAAGGAAAATAAAGAACGAGAAATCAAATTAGAAGTGATTTAGCTGATTACATGAAATGGGCCCAGGCTTTTCCATCCTTGTGGATGCCTAATTACCTAATGGTACTTAACTCTAGCTGGAACTAAATATTATTTGAGCTTAGTACTCTAGCAATTTAAAATATTCCAAAGCCACCTAAATAGTTTTATTCACTCTGCCCATATTTCATATTTCCCCCATTCCTTTTAATTGAAGTTTTAAAAAAAAATTGAAGTTTTAAAATATGTCTATAATTAAGATAAAATCAATATAGTGGCATTATGAATCTTCACTTGATGCTGAAAATATGATTTCCTTATGTTAAACAACTAAAAATGATTTCACTTCACTATAATTTAATTTGATTAGAATTGGTATGTAGTCAATTTTAGTTTTGAAGGAGGCCAAATGATGACTTTTCATCATACAATTTTCCTTCAGTTACAAGACAAAAAATAGACAAGAGGATTTTGCCATTAGCTCAAAAAGTGATTATACGATATATATGGTAGATGGTCTTCCTGGTTTAACACTTAAAATTGTTGAAGCCGAACCCCAAATTACATATAACAGCCTGCCATGTTTTTGTTTTTAACCCATTAGTAAGAAAAACTGCTGAGAATCTGGTTTTAGTTTTAGATCGTATAACTTCTTGGTGATAGCAAATAGCAAATTATACAATTGTACACACTTCTCATTTTGTATCTGAAATGTCTCCTTAAAGCTTCAGGAGAAATTTCCTCGCTCCAGTGTGGTGCTATTTCTCCTATGAACAAACTTCCAAAGATCTCATGGCCACCATTGCTCATATCGTCCTAATGGAAATATTTTGATGATCCACAGAGTAAAGGTTTAAATACATACCGTTTTGGTGACCATGATATTTCCTGTGCTTCATCTCTTACTTCCTTAAACATACAAGTCAGGTCCCTCGTGACTTCCCTATTTCTGTAAGAGGAACTATCAGTTTCTGAATCAACAAAGCTCTAAATCCTGGCATTAACTTTAATAAGTTCTATTTTTAACTATGTTCTACCTCCCTTGTAACATTTCTTTTCATTCCCACTGTTTCCATCAATAGGGGAGTATTTACAACATTATATTCACATTACTGGCTTAGTTTACTTCCTTCCATTTTTTTCTTCATGTATTCCAGGCACCCATCCATACACCCACCCATCCACCCATCCACCCATCCACCCACCCATCACTCCATCCACTCAGTCTATTATTTTTTGAGTATTCTCTACATACCATGAACTGTTCATGAAGAATGCAAAAGAGAACCATTTTTCAAACTTCTGATACTTTCCTAAAACACTACTTTAGGCATTGACTACTCTTCTCTAACATTCCACTTTGTCGAAACTATGTGAAGCTCTCCCATTGTCAAAATCTATTCTACTGGGGTTAATATCTTACCACATCGATTACCTTATATCTCCACTCTTGCTCTCACTACTTCCTGATACTCATTCTCCATTTCAAACTTGAATGACCACTGTTACCAAACATACCATACATACTGTCAAAGAGCTTCCGCCTTTTTCCTTTTCTAACTTTTCTACTTCTGCTATAAAGCCTTCTCTGACTAGTTCACTTCTTAGTGTTACTCTGTCTTCTAAAGGCAATGGAGGGAACTCTGGTGGTAACTGAGGGTTGAAGTGGGGGGTTAGACATTAGGGTCAAGTGGGATGCTTTTGCAGTTTAGTCCTCAATCCACCCACAGATCACAGTGACACAAATTCGTTGAGAAAAACCATCAGGGGTATCTCTCAAGAATTCTGGGTTTGAAAAAAGGCCCCAGGCCACTGTCTTATAATATTTATTAATTATATTTATTTACAAGGTTAGTGTTTATCACTAACCCACTACATTAAAAATATTATCTGGTATTTAGCTACACATAATGGGAATTGTATTTTTAACTATTGTGTCCATCCATTCACTCATCAAATATGTACTGAGTGCCTATTATATGTCATGCACTATTTTAAGTGCTGAGGTTACAATGAGCACAGTAGTAAAAGTCCCTGCTGTCAGGAAGCTCACATTCTAGTGCAAAATACAAATAAACAAATTAAAAAACAAACACACGATATGTCAAGATGAGGTAAGAGCTCTAAAGAAAAATAAAGCAGGATAAGGGAAATGAGGAATCATAGGATTGAAGAGTTCTATTTTATATGTGGTTGTCTAGAGAGACTTCTGTGACAAAGAGACTTCTGTGACAAAGTGCCCTTTAGGGAGAAGCCTGAAGGGGAAGATTCAGTTACGTGGCTGCTTTGATCAGTTACCTCCTCCTGTAAAATAAATTCCCCTAGAATTGTGGCTCAAAACAATAAGCATTTCATATTGTGCAGTTTCTGTGAGCCAGAAATTTGGGAGTGGCTTAACCAAAGAGTTCTGGCTCTGGGTGTCTTGTAAGATCACAATCAAGTTATTAGCTGGGGCAGCAGTACTTAAAGGCTGGAGAGAAGATTTCACAGAAAGGGCATACCTCCTTTCATTTTCAGATAGAAAAAAATCTACCTCCTAGGATTCTGTGGAATAAATTAAAATGACATCTATTTGATTTTACTTGGGTCCTATAGCTTGTATAAAGGGTAAAGAGATGGCAAAATAGGGCAAAAAGAGGAATGACATCTTTGCTTAAATTTCAAAGCATTTTTACTGGAGTTCAAGTAATGTCTATGTCATGGCAGCAGTTAGAAATATCAGGTGCAACTATATAATCTCTTTAAATTGTTGAGATGAAATAGAATATTCTGCAAATTAGGATAGTAGTCCTAATGTTTCAAGTTGTATATAAGTGAACAATTGACCTGGGGAGTAACTGTAATACACAATGTTTGCAATCCAACCCATACAGATTTAGTACACATATAAATGTTAATGTTAATCTGTATTTCTGTTAAGCTATCATGGAACATCAGACAATGTCTTTTCCTAATATAACTGCGGAAAATATAGTGGATTTTTTTCAGCTATTATTTAAATTCCAGTTAACATACAATGTCATACTAATTTCATGTGTACAATATAGTGATTCAACAATTCCATATAATACCCGGTGCTCATCACAAATACACTCTTTAATCCCCACACTTATTTCACCCACCCCCCTAGCCACTCCCCTCTGGTAACCATTAGTTGGTTTTCCATAGTTAAATTCTGTTTCTTAGTTTCTCTCTCTCTTTCCTTTGCTCATTTGTTTTGGAAATCATATGGTATTTGTCTTTCTCTGACTGGCTTACTTTGCTTAGCATAATACTCTAACTCCATCCATGTTGTTGCAAATGACAAGATTTCATCCTTTTTATGGCAGAGTAATATTCCATTGTGTTTGTATGTGTATATATAAATATATATACCACATCTTCTTTATTTATTTATTTATTTATTTATTTATTTATTTATTCACATCCAAATCAGTTAGCATATAGTGCAACAATGATTTCAGGAGTAGATTCCTTAATGCCCCTTACCCATTTAGCCCATCCCCTCTCCCACAACACCTCCAGTAACCCTCTGTTCTCCATACTTAAGAGACTCTTATGTTCTGTCCCCCTCCCTGTTTTTATATTATTTTTGCTTCCCTTCCCTTATGTTCATCTGTTCTGTGTCTTAAGGTCCTCATATGAGTGAAGTCATATGATATGTGTCTTTCTCTGACTAATTTCGCCTAGCATAATATCCTCTAGTTCCATCCACATAGTTGCAAATGGCAAGATTTCATTTGTTTTTGACTGCCGAGTAATACTCCATTGTATATATACACCACATCTTCTTTATCCATTCATCCATCGATGGACATTTGGGATCTTTCCATACTCAGGCTATTGCTGATAGTGCTGCTATAAACATTGGGGTGCATGTGCCCCTTCGAAACGTCATATCTGTATCCCTTGGATAAATACCTAGTAGTGCAATTGCTGGGTCGCAGGGTAGTTCTATTTTTAATATTTTGAGGAACCTCCATACTGTTTGCCAGAGTGGCTGAACCAGTTTGCATTCCCACCAGCAATGCAAAAGAGATCCTTTTTCTCCGCAGCCTCACTAATATCTGTTGTCACCTGAGTTGTTAGTGTTAGCCATTCTGACAGGTGTGAGGTGATATCTCATTGTGGTTTTGATTTGTATTTCACTGATAATGAGTGATGTGGAAATTTTTTCATGTGGTAGTTGGCCATCTGGATATCTTCCTTGGCGAAGTGTCTATTCATATCTTTTGCCCATTTCTTCACTAGATCGTTTGGTTTTTGGGTGTTGGGTTTGATAAGTTCTTTATAGATTTTGGATAGTAACCCTTTATCCGATATGTTGTTTGCAAATATCTTCTCCCATTCTGTTGGTGGCCTTTTAGTTTTGCTGATTGTTTCGTTTGCTGTGCAGAAGATTTTTATTTTGATGAGGTCCCAATAGTTCGTTTTTGTTTTTGTTTCCCTTGCCTCTGGAGAAGTGGTAAGAAGTCGTTGTGGCCAAGATCAAAGAGGTTTTTGCCTGCTTTCTCCTTGAGAATTTTGATGGCTTCCTGCCTTACATTTAGGTCTTTCATCCATTTTGAGTTCATTTTTGTGTGTGGTGTAAGAAAGTGGTCCAGGTTTATTTTGTCCAGTTTTCTCAGAACCATGTGCTAAAGAGACTATCCTTATTCCATTGGATATTCTTTCCTGCTTTGCCTAAGATTAGTTGGCCAACATTTGTGGGTCCATTTCTGGGTTCTCTATTCTGTTCTATTTATCTGAGTGTCTGTTCTTGTGCCAGTACCATACTGTCTTGATGATTACAGCTTTGTAGTACAGCTTGAAGTCCGGGACTGTGATGCCTCCTGCTTTGGTTTTCTTTTTCCAGATTGCTATGGCTATTCGGGGCCTTTACTGGTTCCATACAAATGTTAGGATTGTTTGGTCTAGCTCTGTGAAGAATGCTGCTGTTATTTTAATAGGGATTGCATTGAACATGTAGACTGCTTTGGACAGTATCGACATTTAAACAATATTTATTCTTCCTACCCAGGTGCATGGAATATTTTTCCATTTTTTTATGTCTTCAATTTCTTTCATAAGCTTTCTATAGTTGTCAGTGTATAGATTTTTTACCTCTTTGGTTGATTTATTCCTAGGTATTTGATGAGTTTTGATGCAATTGTAAATGGGAATAATTCCATGATTTCTCTTTCTGTTGTTTCATTGTTGGTGTATAGGAATGCAACCAATTTGTGAGCATTGATTTTATATCTTGCAACTTTGCTGAATTGATGAATCAGTTCTAGCAGTTTTTTGGTGGAATCTTTTGGGTTTTCCATATAGAGTATCATGTCATCTGAGAAGAGTGAAAGTTGACCTCCTTCTGGCCGGTTTGAATGCCTTTTATTTCTTTGTGTTGTCTGATCCCAAAGGCTAAGACTTCCAATACTACATTGAATAACAGTGGTGAGAGTGGACATCCCTGTCTTGTTCCCAACCTTAGGGGGAAAGCTCTCAGTTTTTCCCCATTGAGGATGATATTAGTGTTGGGTCTTTAATATATGGCTTTTATGATCTTGAGGTATGATTTTTCTATCCCTACTTTCTTGAGGGTTTTTATCAAGAAAGGATGCTGTATATTGTCAAATGCTTTCTCTGCATCTATTGAGAGGATCATATGGTTCTTGTCCTTACTTTTATTGATGTGATGAATCACATTGATTGTTTTGCAGATATTGAACCAGTCCTGCATCCCAGGTATAAATCCCAATTGGCGTGGTGAATAATTTTTTTAATGTATTGCTGGATCCAGTAGGCTAATATCTTGTTGAGGATTTTTGCATTCATGTTCATCAGGGAAATTGGTCTATAGTTCTCCTTTTTAATGGGGTCTCTGTCTGATTTTGGAATCAAGGTAATTCTGGCTTCACAGAAAGAGTTTGGAAGTTTTCCTTCCATTTCTAGTTTTTGGAAAACCTTCAAGAGAATAGGTGTTAACTCTTCCTTAAATGTTTGACAGAATTCCCCTGGAAAGCCATCTGGCCCTGGACTCTTGTTTTTTGGAGATTTTTGATTACTAATTCAATTTCTTTATGGTTACCGTTCTGTTTACATTTTCTATTTCTTCCTGTTTCAGTTTTGGTAGTGCATATGTTTCTAGGAATTTGTCCATTTCTTCCAGATTGCCCATTTTATTGCTGTATAATTGCTCATAATATTCTTATTATTGTTTTTAAATATTCTTATTATTGTTTTTATTTCTGTTGTGTTGGTTGTGATCTCTCCTCTTTCATTATTGATTTTATTTATTTGGGTCCTTTCCTTTTTCTTTTTAAACAAACTGGCCAGTGGTTTATCAATTTTGTTAACTCTTTCAAAGAACCAGCTTCTCGTTTCATTGGTCTGTTCTACTGTTTTTTTGGTTTCAATAGCATTAATTTTGGCTCTAATATTTATTATTTCCTGTCTTCCACTGGTCTTGGGCTTTATTTGCTGTCCTTTTTCCAGCTCCTTAAGGTGTAAAGTTAGGTTGTGTATCTGAGATCTTTCTTCCTTCTTTAGGAAGGCCTGGATTGCTATATACTTTCCTCTTATGACTGCCTTTGCTGCGTCCCAGAGGTTTTAGGTTGTGGTGTTATCAGTTTCATTGGCTTCCGTGTTCTTTTTAATTTCTTCTTTAACTTCTTGGTTAGCCCATTCATTCTTTAGTAGGATGTTCTGTAGTCTCCAAGAATTTGTTACCTTTCTAAATTTTTTTTGTGGTTGATTTCGAGTTTCATAACATTATGGTCTGAAAAGATGCACGGTATGATCTTGATCTTTTTGTACTTGTTGAGGATGATTTGTGTCCCAGTATGTGGTCTATTCTGGAGAACGTTCCATGTGCACTGGAGAAGAATGTATATTCTGCTGCTTTAGGATGAAATGTTGTGAACATATCTGTTAAGTCCATCTTGTCCAGTGTGTCATTCCAAGCCATTGTTTCCTTGTTGATTTTTTGACTAGATGATCTGTCCATTGCTGTCAGTGGGGTGTTGAAGTCTCCTACTATTATGGTATTACTATTGATGAGTTTCTTTATGTTTGTGATTAATTGATTTTTATATTTGGGTTCTTCCACATTTGGTGCATAACTGTTTACAATTGTTAGGTCTTCTTGGTCTATAGACACCTTGATTATGATATAATGCCCTTCTGCATCCCTTGATACAGTCTTTAGTTTAAACTCTAGATTGTCTGATATAAGTATGGCTACTCTGGCTTTCTTTTGTTGACCATTACCATGATAGATGGTTCTTCATCCCCTTACGTTCAATCTGAAGGTGCCTTTAGATCTAAAGTGGGTCTCTTATAAATAGCATATAGATAGATCTTGTTTTCTTATTCATTCTGTTACACTATGTTTTTTGATAGGAGCATTTAGTCCATTGACGTTTAGAGTGAGTACTGAAACATATGAATTTATTGCCATTATGTTGCTTGTAGAGTTGGATTTTCTGGTGTTGCTCTCTGGTCCTTTCTAGTGTTTGCTGCTTTTGGTATTAATTAATTAATTAATTAATTTTCATCTTTTCTCCCCTCAGAGACTCCCCCTTAAAATTTCTTGCAGTTCTGGTTTAGTGGTCACAAACTCTAATTTTTGTTTGTCTGGGAAACTTTTTATCTCTCCTTCTATTTTGAATGGCAGCCTTGCTGGATAAAGAATTCTTGGCTGCATATTTTTTTGATTCAGCACATTGAATATATCCTGCCACTCTTTTCTGGTCTGCCAGGTTTCTGTGGGTAGGTCTGCTGCAAACCTGATCTGTCTTCCCTTGTAGGTTAAGGACTTTTTTCCCCTTGCTGCTTTCATGATTCTTTCTTTGCCTGAGTATTTTGTGAATTTGACTATGCTATGCCTTGTTGATGGTCAGTTTTTGTTGAATCTAATGGGAGTCCTCTGTGTGTCCTGGATTTTGATGTCTGTGTCTTTCCCCAGGTTAGGAAAGTTTTCCACTATGATTTGCTCACATAACCCTTCTACCCCTATTTCTCTCTCTTCCTCTTCTGGGACCTCTATGATTCTGATGTTGTTCCTTTTTAATGAGTCACCGGCTTCTCTATGTCTTAAATTGTGCTCTTTTGCCTTAGTCTCCCACTTTTCTTCTGCTTCATTATTCTCCATAAGTTTGTCCTCTATATCACTGATTCTCTGTTCTGCCTCATTCATCCTTGCTGCCCTGACATCCATTTGAGATTGCAGCTCAGTTATAGGATCTTTTATTTCATCCTGACTAGCTTTTACTTCTTTTATCTCCACAGAAAGGGATTCTAATCTATTTCAACTCCAGCTAGTATTCTTATTATCGTGATTCTAAATTCTGGTTCAGATATCTTACTTGTAACTGTGTTGGTTAAATCCCTGGCTGTCGTTTCCTCCTGTTCTTTCTTTTGGAGTGAATTCATTCATTTTGTCATTTTGAAGGGAGAAAAGGAATTAATGAGGTAAAAAATTAAAATAAAAAAATTAAAATGAAAAAATTAAAAACAAAACACACATACAAAAAAAAAATCAAGTAAATGATGCTAGATCCTAGGTGTGTTTTGGTCTGTGTGTTGAAAGGGGCTCGATAGAGAAAAAGGGGAAAGAAAAAAAAAAGGAAATAATTTGAAAATTTGAAAAAATAGATACACTTAAGTAGAATAAAATGAAATGATGGAAGTAAAATAGAATTTGAAAAAATTTACACAAAAGTAAAAAAAAGTAGAAAAAATTAGAGAAATGTTTTTAATAAAAGAGAAGAAACGGAAAAAGGAAAAAGAAAAAAAAAAGAAAATTGAATAGATCGACTGGTGAACAGACTGAAATATGACTGAAATTACTTTGCTTTCTCCCTGAATTCAAACTATGAAGTGCTTTATAGTCCATAAACTAAGCAGGTGGAGAGATTCATGTTCCTGAAGAGTGAGATTGGCCCAGTTGAGCGGGGCTTAGAGTAATGGCTCCGTTCTCCACTGGATGGTGCTGCTTAGCATACTGGGGTAGATTGTTGTGGCGCTTGTAGGTGCCTATGCACATGCACAGGAGTGGTGATAATAGCGTCACCCAGCTACCCAGTCTCTAGTATAGGAACTTTGTTCTCCCCAATCAGACCTGTCATTTGTCTTTGGCTTCTGTCCACTCCCCACTTTTACACAGTCCATGACCAAGCCCCAGGCTGTAACTCCCTCCTGAGTTTTATGTCAGATGTGGCTGTTTTACCCGACCCCTTATTTCTGAGGAACTGAGGCTTTGACCCATTTTGCCCCTCTGTGGGAGGGTCTCACCAAGCAATGGCTGGGTGCCAGCTGGACCCAGGAATGTTTACGGGACAGTGCTGCTGCCGATGCCCAGAGACTGCGTCTGAGTGTCAGCCCATCGCAGAAAAAGTTCATGAGATCATGTAGCAGCAGCCTTTCAGAGGTTATGGAAAATCACAACACACATCTGGCACAGGCTTCACCCCCAGCGACCTTGTTTTAGCACCAGTGAATGTGCTTGTTCTCCCGGGTCCACTGGGGCCTTTGCCTTTGGGGGAGCCACACAGCCTCTACCAGGTGTCCTCCCAGCAGGGGAACCGCCTCTCCCATGTGGCCCAAAGACGCGCAGACTTCACTCTGCTCCTGGAGATTTGCCCTTCTCACCAGAGCACTGCCAGGTATTGAGCTGCGGAGTTTCAGAGTCTGCACTCCCGCTGTTTATAGAGTCTAAATGGAATTTAAACCCTGTCCTTTCTCCTTTCTCCCTTTTTAATTTAGTCCCTGTGGCTGTTTCCACTTTTCCACTTTCTCTCCAGCTGCTATGTGGGGGGATGGGGGGGGAGGGTGTTCTTTTCCCATATTCTCCCTCCAACCCTCCACCCTGTCTCCATCCTCTCTCCCCATGCAAAAATGGCGCCCTCACCTCCATGGCTTCTCTCTCTCCCAGTTCACCTCTCTGCACCATGTACCTGCAGAATTCTGTGGTTCATGTTGTGAAGATTGTTGTGTTAATTCTCAGTTTTCCAGGTGTGCAGGATGGTTTAGTGTTGATCTGGCTGTATTCCATGGACGTGAGACACAAAAAAACTTCCATGCTGTTCCGCCATCTTGGCTCCTCCCTACCACATCTTTTTTTAATACCACATTTTCTGTATCCATTTATCAGTCAATGGACACTTGGGCAATTTCCATAGTTTGGCTACTACAGACAATGCTGCTATAAACGTTGGCTGCATGTATTCTTTTGAGTTAGTATTTCTGTATTTTTTGGGTAAATACTACTACTGCAATTGCTGAATCATAGGGTAATTCCATTTTTACCTTTCTGAGGACCTCCATACTGTTTTGCAGAGTGGATGCAACAAAATGGTGATTTTGACTATATTTCATGACTATCTTCTAATTACCTAATTAAGAATACATTGTAGTTAATGTTTTTAAAATGAAAAATTAGGTTTGGGGAGACTGGGTGGCTCAGTCAGTTAAACACCAGACTCTTGATTTTGGCTCAGGTAGAGATCTCAGCGTCATGAGATTGAGCCTTGAGTCGGGCTCAACGCTGGGTGTGGAACCTGCTTAAGATTCTCTATCCCTCTGCTCTTCCCCTGTTGTGTGCACATGCATGCACACATATACTCTCTTTCTCAAGAAACAATAAATTAAAATGAAAAATTAGGTTTTACCTACAAAATAAATATTTAGTTACCCTAGAATAGGTAGATTCCTACCAGCTTAAAATAGCTTATATTTGGAAAATGCTGCATTTAATTACACATTCATTTATTACATCTTACAATAAGCTGAGTTCATCACTGAAGAACTCTTCCCTGTGTTTTTGTAATATGTTGCTGCAATGTTCATTATTTGAAAACACAGCTACATTGGGTCAATCTTTTAATAAGTGGGACATTCTATGCATTATAATTTATAATTATATCATTCAGGCTACAATTTGAATCCATTCATCAAGAATAGAAAATGTTTTAGAAAAAAAAGAGAAAACAAATTATGCATTCTAGGGAGTTGGTTCCAAATGTGGGTAATATTTATTCTGCCAATCATACTAATGATTGTCAAGTGATGCCAGTTTTAGGGATAGATCTTAAAAAGTCGATAAGGAGATTCAAAGGTGTAGGTAAGTCAGATGGCAACTTTCAGACTTTAGAATAATTATATATTCAGAAATAATTTTGTCAAAAAACCATCAGAATTGCACTGCACATGCTGACATTAGTGTATAGACACAGTCTTAAGGATAACAGAAGAACAAAGTGGTTGGTGATACTGAGTGCTGCATTATTTAGAACAGGATTTTTCACTGGGGTGGACATTATTTGTTCTGTATATCTCAACTTTAGAAAGAAATACAAAAAGTATATAACAAATATTGTAATTTTTCTTTGTGTGTGTATGTGACAGAGAGAGAGAGAGAGAATCGTAAGCCATCTCCATGCCCAGCGTGGAGCCTGATACAAGGCTCGATCTCATGTCCCTGAGATCATGACCTGAGCCAAAGTCAAGAGTTGGGTACTGAACCAACTGAGTCACCCAGGCACCTCTATAATTTCTAATACACAAAAGAACTCATTCCAAAGAGAGAGCATGCCTTCTTTTTCATTTGGGGTAGCAATCAAATACAACAAATGAAAACATTTGTTATTACTTAATATTACCTCAAAAAATACCTTGAATTCTTGGATGACTTTTTGCTCTGCTACCACTTGTAAAATAAAAACTACTCTCATCTCTCACCTAGTCTCCATTCCTTTCTCTGCTCATCAAAGCTTTATATCTCCTATGTGTGTAAAACTGTGTGTAAGTATCACATACATTTCCATCACTTCTCTCTTAATTAATGTGGTCCAATAGCACTTCCCACTGGGACCCTTTTGCTTTAAGTCTGGTCTATTCCCAGTCCATTCCCTATGTTTCTATCAGAGTGATCTTTCCAAGAACATAACATTGCTCATCACAATTTGTGCTTACAGTCCTTCTGTGGCCACCTTCAGTTTTGGACTGGCACTAAACAGCTTCTCCCTCTGGCCCCTGCTTATTTCTCCAACCTCTCTTTTCCCACACACCCTTCCCTCTCAAGGATCTGAGCTACTTGCAGTTCTGGAATGCACCACATTATATCACATATCCAATCATTTGCTTTGTAATTTTTCAAGAAGACCATTGGCCCTTCTCTTCTCAGCAACCTCTCCCCTCTTGTCAAAAGTGACCCTTGGCTGAGCCCATTCTTCAAAACTCTGCTCCAGTACCACCTTTTCTAACTGCTGTCATTTCACTTATCATATTGTGTTGTCATCATTCATTGCTTTATGAGTCTGTCATCCCCCGTGGAGGACACACACTAAATTGCCTTAGGTGGATTTCTATTCCAATTATCCATCAGCCGCTGGTGCATATTGAATGTTATTGGAATCAATAAATTTATAAAAACCATTTGTAATGTTAGCTTTCTTGATAACACTAAACTAAACTATATGTACAAACTCTATATAACAAGGTACTATGATAGAGGCTTTAGGAATTGGGAGTCTGTTTGACATTACGAAGACCAGAGAAGAACAACTCAGATATTTCCACTGGAGTTGGGGCAACTGGATGGGAAAATGCAGTCTGGCACAGGCTAGTAATATGGTAAAGTAGGGAAAGATAGAACCTAGTGTTTAGGGGCTGATTTATGAGAAAAAAACTAATGGACGGATGCTCTTGGGAGGTTTAGCTAGGTGGTAAATAGGTCTGGCTTTTATTAGGAGGGGAGAAGATGGGCCATATACAGAGTGTAATGGCAACAAGCATTAGCATATAAGGAATTCTAATAGCCTGACATAAATAAAGAATCTGGCAGAAGAGTCAAATACTTTAAAGAATCCAATCAAAGACTTGATGTCCTAGACATAAATACAGTGCTATGAAAATTGATTACATCAATTTGGGTCCTCATTTTCAAAGACATTAAAGCACTGGGCAAGATATACCTTGAGATAAGGTTCCAGTTACTGGTAGCAATATCAAAGGTAAGAATGTGGTCAGAGGAAAGAAGACAGAATCATCTCCTGGGAAGATTCAAAAAGCAAAGGAACCAGGGTTCTTCTGAGGCCAAATTGCAGACTAGCCACTCTGGTCCTGCCACCTGATCCCCACCTATCGGTGTTCCCAGATAGCTGGACAAGTCATTAAAAAAAAAAAAAAACATGGACACAGTGGGGTCAGAATATTAGTGGGGAAACAGATTTTTTTTCCTGCCAGTAACATTTTTTTAATATAGTTGTTATTTGTTTATATATCATTTAATTATTTCTTCTTATAGTATTCTTATTGTAAATTATTTTTTTTGAGTATTAATCTCCTATACTGTAAAAGTTGTAGTTTTCAGCCACTGGGCTCAATTCCAGAAAAGGAGAAATGGCTTCCCAACAAACACAAAGAGGTACATTTCTGTGTCAGAGAAAGAGGATACAGGATTATCAAAGATGATTTTGCATAAACCCTAGTTCAGACTACATGAATTTTTGGAAATTAGAAATTTTTTAATAATGTAAATAAAGTAAAAGAAATGTTTTTGCTTTCCAAGCATGTTTTTTATAACATACTTACAAATTCAACAAAATTCCTTAACACCAATTATGACCAAAGGATTTACAAGGCTGCAGACTCCTTTGATTGTTTATGATGAAACTGGGCACAGGCTGTGTGTTCTGTTGGGACCATTGTGTCTTTGATTTACAAATAATGTTTGGCACAGTGCCAGGCACATAATACATGGTCAGTTAATGTTTGTGTAATAAATTGATTAAATGAAGAGAGAGCTAATGAAAGTTACATTATGTAGCCTGGTGAGGCAATAATAATTACACACGGTGTGCGCAACTTACATTAAGTAAGGCTGAATTCACTCAAATATCTAACTCTTCAAAGATAAATGCAAGTACCCGGTAGCTCATTTAAACAATAGTAACAGAACTGAACACCTAGAAAGTAAATTTTATCACAGGTAGGGACATGTGAATGACCCTGATTACTTGTCAATAGAAAAAGATGTTGAATGCAGGCATTTTCTCTTTCTCCTCTGGATCAGCAATCAAACTCATTCACAGATCATTGATTCATGAATAGCACTATATATGTACTTTACATTTTCAAGTAGCCCGTGTTTCTCAAGTGTTTACATGACAAGTGTATTCAGTCATCTCTCCTATTCTCAGGCATGGTTTTCTCATGATTTTTAGCAAGACAAAAAAACGGAGTTTTCCTATGGACTCAATTTCTTTTATTACTTTTTTAAATTAAAAAGTCTTCCTTTCCATTGATACAGATTTGTCTGAATGGTTCATATGTGCTCAGAAGGTGAAATGTGTTTATTTTATACATGGAGCAAAGATTAACTTTATTTTCTTAATGAACATGTAAGCGACTTGAGATGAACCAATTATGACATATCTGCACTGATTTCTGTGCCTTGACTTATTTCTCAATAGAAGCATAAAAATAAAAGTATCCACAAAATCTACAAGTTTCCCATGGGAACTTGCTTAACTTTTGGTCACTTATCTAATTACAAATGTGAAGAATTAAAATCATTGGAATAATCCGAATCCCTGAAAAAAACATGGCTCATAGCTTTCTGCAAGATGAGAGTAATATGGGAGATTTTAATGGTGGATAGATCAAGGAAATGGCAAATCAAATTTTAATATTTACTATGGAATTCCTGATAAGCAACAATTCCTGATAAGCTGCATTCATTAAAACTAATCTCCTTTTATTTCCTCAAAGCTTCCTATTTTTCAATCACTCATATGAAATTATTCGTAACACATTTAATAATGCATTGGATAGGAGTTATTTTCTCATTCTATTTCTGACAAATACCTTCAAAGCCCATATTCTATAGATACCGACAGAGGAAGTGGAATGAAATGGGACTAGAGGAAAATAAAAATCAAAGAGCAGTGCTCTTATATCAAACAGTACAGAGAATGATTCAGTGCATGAATATCTCAAAAACACCCTTAGAATTTTATTCTTAAAAGTCTATCTGCAGGCTTTGTCCAAATGAAAAACAAACAAAAACAAAACAAAAATAAAACCTCTGACAGTTATCATCAAATGAACATCTCTTAGAAATGAACCACTATATCGACCGCTAAGCAGCTATGAGAAAACAGCTTTCCTATTGCTGTTTTTCCCTATTCTTATTATTCTTTTCCCACTTACCTGATTGGTGCCCCTTTGGCCTGTGCTGGTCTCAACAATACAGTTATTGTGGTGGCCGTTTCATTGAGAGAGGCATCGACTCCTTCGTAGTCAGGTAAAGTTGGAGCTGGTAAGTGATTGATGAGGGGGAAAAAAGTTTCAGTCAATTAAAAGAATTATATCATAGTTCAGGATGAATAAATGATCCTGAATGGGGGAAAATAAATTTCCTATTTAATTTTCTGAAATGTACTTTATTTTGTAGAATACCATACACAACTGGATGTTAACCCTGGGAGTCTAGGCAGCAGAAGATATGAAGCCCACGGTTTGTTATTGAAATTTAAATGATCATCTGGTGACTTGGACACACACTCCAAACCTTTTGTGAAGGGGCTTTAGCTTTTAGTTTCCTGGGACCTTGAAACCAGCATTGATGGCATGGAAGTGATGTGAACAGCGTCGACTCTGGGGACTCTGGGTAAGGGGCTTGCACACG
Organism: Panthera uncia; assembly: GCF_023721935.1. Lineage (NCBI taxonomy): Eukaryota > Metazoa > Chordata > Mammalia > Carnivora > Felidae > Panthera > Panthera uncia. Next base: position 84,161,457 of record NW_026057580.1, read on the forward strand.
GAGATGTAGAGACAGAAATGGCAAGAAGTGAGCCAGAGGCTACCTGGTGAGGTGGTGCTGTGTACGATCTAAAGGTTGTGGAATGGCCCAGTGTTAGTATCTGGACTGCTTTCACCACTGGGGCCACAACAGAAACATATCAAGGCAGTGTGATGAATGGGAATAGGAACCTTAGTTTGTATTTAGCATTAACTAGTGCATTAGTTGCCAAATTCTTGAGAAGAAGAAACTTCTACATTTTCAAAATATTTTATAATATTTTGGGTGGGGGAGAGGGCTCCCTAATCTTGAAGTGGGTGAAAAAGTAACCTCAAATGGCTTTTGGTTATTTCTACACAGAAAGATGTTTTAGGGAGGACATAACCAGTGAAATGTGTACACTATCAGAGAAACTGATAACAGATGGCATCCAATACAAATTTCAAAGTATTTCATTCATTCACTGAGCATTTACTGAATATATACATTGTGTCAATTTTTTTAGTGCTATAAGTATAAAGACAAATAAAGCATGGTCTCTGATATGTATAGAGTTGAAAGTAGAGATTTATATTTACCAAGAATGAGAATCTCATAAACAACAACAACAACAACAACAACAACAAAAAACTATAACAAAATTTTGGGTGACTAAAAGAAGAGTCAGTTCATTTGTTAAAACAGTAGTTCTCAAACTAGTCAGATCAGAAGCCCATGGAGAACTTCTTAAAACAGATTGATGCCTTTTCCCTTAGAGTTTCTAGTTCAGTAGGTCCAGGGAGGAGCCTGATACCGTGCATTTCTAGAAAGTTTTCAGGTGATGTTGATGCTGTTGGTCAGTGGACCACACTTGGCAGAACCACTAATCTAAACTAAACCACTAGTCTAAACTAGCATGGGGAGTCAGAAAAACAAAACAAAGACAACTTCAGGATTCAGAGGATGCTTGAGATGAATGTCACAAGAACAGTACAAACTCATCAGGACAAGAAAGTAGTCAATACAATGCCTGAGACAGGAAACAGAATATCTGAACATATCATCACATGATAGGACACGGTGCATTCTGACAGCTACAAGCAGTCTGGTGGGCCTGGAACTTTGGACTATGAGTAGGAGTGGAGGATGGGAGAAGCCATAAAATTAAGGGATACAAATGCTAATTATGTATGGATGTTTGGGCTTTATCCTACTGAATACAATATATTAGATTTTGAAAAAAATTTAGGAAGGAAATACATGCTGTACAAAGATCAATCGAAAAATACAATGAAGCAAGGTAAGTCTGAAGGCAAGGATAGTGCTTGGAAAGATATTTCAATGAGCTGTTTAAAATACGGTCCAGATGGAAAGGAAGAATCAGAAAGAGACAAATTACCTGAGAGTTATTCAGGAAGTAGAATCAATGGATATTAAATATGTACAATATGTAGACATATGTTGATAATATATGTGTGTAGTAAAACACACACACACACACACACACACACACCATGCCTCCAATAACTTGATTTCACTTTTATTTAAAGTGTTTTTAGGGGCGCCTGGGTGGCGCAGTCGGTTAAGCGTCCGACTTCAGCCAGGTCACGATCTCGCGGTCCGTGAGTTCGAGCCCCGCGTCGGGCTCTGGGCTGATGGCTCGGAGCCTGGAGCCTGTTTCCGATTCTGTGTCTCCCTCTCTCTCTGCCCCTCCCCCGTTCATGCTCTGTCTCTCTCTGTCCCAAAAATAAATAAAGTGTTTTTAAAGTGCTGAGGAATATAATTTCTGCACTCAAGGGATAAATAACAAGAAGTTACCTTAATATTTCAAATGATGCCGGGCACTACACTAACCATACATTTTATTAGCTTTAGTTTGATTACTGCACGTTCCAAAGACACAATGATTGCAGTCTAGTTTTTAAAGTTCAATTCAAGTGCCCATGTACATAGGTTGATTCAAGTAAAACTGGGCAGCTAAATAATTCAAAGAAAATGCTACATGGGTGTTCTGGACTTTAACTATAAATTTTCTATTCAATAAAAACCACGTGTCTAAACCATAATAAATTATGATTCTCGATAGTGTCCATTGTTTTACAAGTTCATGTAATTTTGTAGCTATCTCTAGTGAAAGATCTTGACTCAAATGCAGCACTGTGGCTAATTCCAGAGGGTAAGAAACATGTTTCACTGTACAGTGATATCACCAGATCATCTTTTCTAGTGATTCAACCAATATTTTAAATTGGTGATTTAGAATTGTTCCACCAGGGAGTGAATTGGCAAATTTAATACATTGTTATTTTCTAACATAATGGATGATATTCTCAAATTCTTTTTTTGTTAGAATAAGATAAATCAAATAGCTCATATTGGAATAGCTAATATGTTTCACGATATAAATTTTTAAGGTTTTATATTCAAAACATTTCCAAATAGAAACTAGACTTCAAAAAAATAGAGAATATGTAGCTTCCTTCTGATGCAAATGATACAGATTTGGAACAACAGTAGAAATTTTTAGTGATGTATTATAATATAAGGTATTATCAACATATGCTCTGTAGAACTATAATGAAAATGAACATAAAGGAACAAAAAGGTAGGAACTCAACATCAGTATTTTAATATATTAAGTAGTTGATCCTGTATCACTTTCGTTTTTCAGATTTAACTCTTCAGCTACATATATAAAATGTATTTATTTTAGTAATCTTAAATAACCAAGATAACACATTACATAAGCTAATGTAGAATTCGGGCATATTATAATGCTGACTGGTGGCCAAATTTAGTCAGATTAAACTGGTGACTTGACTGGGGGGGAAATCTATATTTACATCTGTAAATAATCTAGTCATTACAAACTGAAATTATGAGCATAAAATAATGTGAAATTTAACTGTATATGCTTATCAACTTCAAATCTCCCACACATCACCATTCTGAAATTTAGATGAGTTTAGGCGAGATTTGTAAGAGAAAGAACAGCTCATGTTTGCTTAAAAATACCAGGATGTCAAGGGAAATGGAAGAGAGTGACAAGGAATGTGGCACTGCAATAGATCAAAGATCTCCTATCATTCTTTGGATAAAATCCACTTATTATGATATCTGATATCATGATAATTACGAACTCCTTAAAAGTATAAATCTTTTAGCATTTATAATGAAATTTTAAATGTTTCTAGTTCAGATAAAACAACGTTTTAAAAAAGACCACTTTCAATGAAAAGTGATTATTTGAGATGTTTTTAGGTTTGGACATATAACCAATTATAACCCATATTCACATAATTCTCTAAAGAACCTTCAACCATGAATAACTAGCTATATTAAAGATTTAATAAGTGAGACGACTACCCTCAGCATACATATGATTCTCTGGGATGTGCTATTATAAACCAATCCTGTTCGCACTTTATTCCTCTGCATACCTGAGATATTGGTGGTCACATTGATGGCTGTGGCTGGCCCGAAGCCTTTGACTGTGCTGGCTCTTATGAAAAACTGGTAGGTGGTTCCAGGATGCAGATGCATGAAGACATGGTGGGTGCTGTTCCATAAATTTGATACAGTCTGGGGAGGTCCAGCCACTGGAACTGCAGGATCAAATGATCTTATGCTGCTGTAGCTGACCTGTTTTAAGAAATATATTTCCTATTACATTCCCAATATAAGTCATAATATAATCTAAATAAACCCCTTTTAAATAAGATAGTATTCAAGGGCATCTCTGTGGAGTGAATCCCATTTTTCTTAAACTTCTCTTCCTTCTTATTTGGATATGGTTATTTCACTATCATTACATATCTAATGTCAGTCCATCTGTCCATCCATCCATCCATCCATCTATAGATATACCTAGAGTTATAACATCTGACTGGACCAATATACATCTATTTTCTTGCATCAAAAGATAAATTAATTTACTTAACTATGAAAACACACATAGACACAATCCTATATATATATACAGGATATATATACCGATATATCATATATTTTAATGTATATGAAACACAGAAACCGTTCAACAAATGTTTGTTAGAACTAACATCATCTTATACTTTGTCTGAGTTACACAACAAATTTCATGTAAATATTCAAGTATGCTAACAGAGTCACAAATTATAAGACTGCACTAGTGATTCCAGTTCCCGTGATGCTCTCTGCAGCCACTAGAAATTTATATATTTTATGCTCGAATCAACACTGACTATGCAGGAACATATTTGTGCAATTAAAATGATCTTTTCTTCTTTTTAGTTTCTCATATTTAAAAATAAGATGATGATTTATGTTCAAAATTGCGATGAAGCTCTGGAATAGTCAGGTTTATAATGTATTTTCCTTTTTTGGTAATGATCCTTTATTCTGTAACAATTGGCATTCATTGGCCTCCCCTAAATTACAGTATAAAATGTGAGTTTCTTAATTTTATAAAAATTCATTCTTTACAACCATCAGTAAGTCTGTTTGAAAAGGCCTATCTTGTGTCCCTAAAACAACAACAACAACAACAAAACACACATTTACTTTAAGAATTAGAAAATTCTAGGTGCTATAAAATATTTGTTTTGAAACTCAGTTTTGGGATCAAGGAATTTTTAAACTAAAAGAGGGGAGAACTAAAAATGATTTTAGTCTCCTAATCCTCTCTTACTTATTTTCTATTATTTCTCTAAGTTTTTCCTTTTACTCTCCCTTCAACCCACATTTCAGTTAACTTCTAATACCTCATATTGAGTGATGATTCCATTTGGATCCAAAGGTTCTTTCCAGTTCAAGAAGATTTTATTTTCAAAAGATGTTCCTTGAAGAGAATTGACTGGTACAGGGCCAGGCACTACAAAATATACATTTTTGGTTATAAAGATCCTTATATCAGAAACAGAAAAAGTAAATACTGTAAGCTATATAAGCCAAATGAAAAATAAATAAATAAAATGTGTCCTTAAAAATATAAGCTATGTGACTAGTTTTCTGATTTAAACAAATGGGAATTTAAAGTAATCTACAGGGGTGCCTGGGTGGCTCAGTCGGTTGAGCGTCCGACTTCGGCTCAGGTCACGATCTCGCGGTTCGTGAGTTCGAGCCCCGCGTCGGGCTCTGGGCTGATGGCTCAGAGCCTGGAGCCTGCTTCAGATTCTGTGTCTCCCTCTCTCTCTGCCTCTCCCCCGTTCATGCTCTCTCTCTGTCCCAAAACTAAATAAACGTTAAAGTAATCTACAAACTTCTAATGTGGAAAATGTACAATTGCAAAGTTATTTTTATTCAAAAGAATATTCTATCACCTTGGAGGGTTGAATAAATTGTGTAGTATAGTTTTCTCTGTTGTATACCTCCAATAACATGAAGATCTCATTTGTAATTTGTTTCAAGAACAGAGCTATATTTCCCTGAAAGATATTCAGGGATAAGCCCCTAAAGTGTCTCCATAAACACATTTCATTAAATAATGAATTATAATAATAATCAACACTCCTTGGACTTAATTTTTTTTTTTTTTATGTTTTATTTTATATTTGAGAGAAAGAGACAGACAGAGAGAGAGAAGGAAAGAGGCAGAGAGGCAGAGACAGAATCTGAAGCAGGCTCCAGGCTCCGAGCGTTTAGCACAGAGCCTGATGTGGGGCTTGAACTCACAAGCAGTGAGATCATAACCTGAGCCAAAGTTGGACATTTAACGGACTGAGCCACCTAGGCGCCCCATCACTCCTTGGACTTAAAAGCCAAATCATGGGGCGCCTGGGTGGCGCAGTCAGTTAAGCGTCCGACTTCAGCCAGGTCACGATCTCACGGTCCGTGAGTTCGAGCCCCGCGTCGGGCTCTGGGCTGATGGCTCGGAGCCTGGAGCCTGTTTCCGATTCTGTGTCTCCCTCTCTCTCTGCCCCTCCCCCATTCATGCTCTGTCTCTCTCTGTCCCAAAAATAAATAAAAAACGTTGAAAAAAATTAAAAAAAAAAAAGCCAAATCATAATAAAATTGAATTGAAATCTCTGTTAATAGTCAATATGACTTTTATTGCCATACTTATTAAATTTCTATAACTTAAAAAGACAGCATTGATTATTACAATTTTTAAGAAATGTAAAGATGAATAGGTTCAAATATCATGGCTTCAGTGTTTTAAATGAAATTCCCTTTTGTAAACCTAAGCATCAAACCATTTTATAACATCAGACTTGTTTAGGACTCAACAATCAGCATAACCAGTTTTGAAGTGTCCCCAGGTATGTCAAGAGCTGAGAAACCTTCAGACCAGACCTTATTTGCAAATGTCATATAACTGACAATACCCAGTGGCAGCAATGAACAACACATCAGCTTCTATTGACAAAATGTAAAACATCAGATACTTTTGCTATTTGCTTTTATGTATTTTATCTAAATCCATAGTTACTATTTATTCACACAAATAATCAGTTTCTTGCTCTGATAATGTTTGAATATGTATCGTATCCACCCTACTTTGCTTAAAAAATGGGTTTTCTTTTGAAATATTGACCCAATATTGGGCAAGTATGGTTTTTAATTAATATTTTTCCTTAATCTAACGTTTCAGTGAACTTCACACATGGCATTATCTAGAAATGTAGTTGCTGAGTATACAGCAATTTTGTGAGGATTGAAATAAATTAAAAATCACTGGATCAAAGGAATTCACTGCATTGTAGCTAGCAGCATCAAGAAATTCTGAACGATACGTCAAAATAGGAAGATTTATTTCAGACTACAAGGAGGCGATGAATGATGTTATGACCTCTGGGACAGCCAATATAATTTGGTGCATTAATAACAAATTCAGAAAGAAAAAAAAAACATAAAAGAAAGAAACCCATCAACAGAAAAGATGTCAGCACTAGACTTCAGAAGAAATGTATATGCTTCTGTCAGCTGAAGCCTTAGGGAGAAGTTAACCAAAGGCATCCACCTCCACATGTCCCAGGTCCACAGTGTTGGCACAGACTATACAGTCTATCAAGGCAGAGGAGGCTGCCACAGGCATTAGTTTGTTTTCCAAGAGTGTTAGCTTTTATGTCCTTTGAGTAGAATGAAAAAAGCATACGATTGTAATTAAGAAAAACCATTTCTTCACCTTTCCACAATGCTCATAGATGGTGGCTGTCAGCAGTAGGAGGAGGCAAGACCCCCAATTAGTGACAAAATGTTCATTTGATGGTATTATAATTACTACCTGCGTTCATTAAACACCGTTTGGCCAAAGTTTTAGAAAATGGCGTAGGTGTATTTCAAATTGTTTACCAATAGAGATAGTTTAGAATGTTTGCATAATTCTGCATTAGAAGAGAGGTAGAATTGAGGAGGAGCCTTCCTAGAATGTGTGTATTTCTTTGCTCTACTTACGTAGGTTCTCTTTTGTCAACAGGATTCACTGAAATTACCCACAGGTCATATTTGTAAGAGGGAAAAGTTTGTGGAAAAATTATGGCCAGATAGTACCATGCTACTGACCTTGCACTGGGACTAGTATAGTGCATAAGAGAAAGACCTACACCTAGCTGAACTACAAAACAAACACATGAACAGGTGGGTCAGGGAGGGGGCACAGACAAATTATACTTAATAACTCCCCACCTTTGAAGGAAGCCAATGTCTGTATATAATGTCTATATGTACTTTGATTTGTGTAAATACAACATGAAGTTACTAAGACCAGCATCATGGTCATCTTCATATTCCAGGGAATTTCACTTCACGTTTCCACATCAATGACTTTTAATGGAGACAGAATGCTGACTTTCATTCCCCTGTTTCTGATTTATTTGAGAGCCGTTTCAGCTTTTTTTTTTTTTTTTTGCATATAATAAAATCCTTTACAAGATACTCTCAAAATGGAAGAGAGAGGAAAAATGAAATGTGGGTGGGGCAAGTTATATTAAATAAGCACTACAGACTTTTAAAATATAATAAATGTACATTTAAAAATAGCTACGTATTAGCAAAAACTGTCCCCAAACCAAGCTTTTCTGCTGAGCTAACTTCATAATATTGATTTTTATAAATGCTAGGATAAAAAATGAAAACAAAATCTCATACAAAAAATTCTACCCATGCATTAAAAAAATGTATGCAATAAATTAAATATAAATTCTACCGTAGGGTTCTGGTGGGAAATCATTTTAGCTTTGCTCTCATGATTTATGGATGCCCCTAGAATTCTTTTCATGAAATTATATTCTTTTATTAGATGGTTGATAATTTATTCTTTTTCTATGTATATAGGGCAGCAATAATTTAGTAAGACTGACTTAATTAGATCATCTTAACCCATCGATCTTTGCAACAATAGACTATGATTTAGATACTCTGTCCCCCTCTCAGGAACACTGAGTCATATCAAATACTCCATGTAGAAACTGGAGCTCACATGAGCAGATCTGAAGGCTGAGTTCCTCGAAAATACTTTATACAAAGTTTGTACTTCAATCATTCAGTTTTATATATAAAACAAAAGAGAAGAAAAAAAATTCTCACAGAAGAAAGAATGACTTCATGACCATCCTGTGACATAATAATATGCAATTCAATATCATTATATCCAATAAAAAATTCTTCAAAACATAGGTTGAAATAAAACTAGGATAAGCAATAATATTGAAATTAGACTTATTTTCATTTTACATTTGTAAAACTGCTTAGATAGATAAAATAAATAGCACAGTCATGAATCTGATGAAGTTAGGGCAAAATTTAAGATTCCTTGGCAATTCTCTTTCTGATTATTAATCTAGTTGTATGTGCACCCAAAAATGCATTTAAAAATTTAATGAAATATAAAAAAGTTACATGAGCCTGTCTGCATTCTTTGGTTTATGGGAAAGGCAGGCAAAATAAAGGCCATACCAAAATATACCATCAAAATGAATTACTATTAGAGAGTGATTGGCTGAAGTACAAATGCAGCTGAGTCTAAAATCATCAATTAATAAATCAAGTTTAAAAAATTTTAAGTGTAGGCAATACAATATGTGAGCACATTCTTATTACTAAAAACATGGGTTACAAGGTATTTAGGGTAAATAGACATTCTAATATTTACCCAACTTTATGACATGAGAGAGATTTTTCAGAGTTTTTGAATCTGAGCTTAGACTTCCCATTTCTCTCATCCATCTATGAAACAATTATGCTAATTATTCTTTCTTACACAATCATGTGTTGGGTGTGTTTTGTGTGTGTGTGTGTGTGTATGTAGGAGTTTATGAGCACTTATGTGCTTATTAAAGCAAGGTTTGTTGTCTGAAATATTGTTAAGGCTTCGATTAGGTACAAGTTCAAGCAGGATAGTTGAAGTAATCATGTTTGGTTACCTTAAAAACAAAAAAGTACATTTATCATAAAGAAGTCTTTGGTTTAGTCCTTGAAAATTTTAGGAATATGATAATAACTCCATGCATAATTTTAGAACAATACCATTTGCTTCAAAATCTGAGCTAAATGAAGTTGAAAAGCTCTCACTTCCCTTTATTACAACAAAAATAATAGAATGAACTTGGGTCATTTCCACTTTTCAGAGTGAGAGAGCTTGAAGTGATAAGGAGAAACTTCTAGAAACTGTGGTATATTGACCTATCTTATGGCAGTCCCATAGTTGGTAGGCATCAAAACATACATCTGAGCTGAAATATCAGAACTTGAGGGAAATTGGAAACACTTGGGTATGAACTCCATCCTGTTTTCTGAAACCTAAACAAAAATGTGGCCCTATTGATAGGCTGTTCAAGGAGAAGTTTAGAAGGAGATGGAACCTAAGGGATTATCTTATTTAAACTTTTCACACAGAGATGAGAAGTGGAAATCTAGTGGAGTAAACAGATTGGGTAAGGGAACAGTTATTAGTGCCAGGACTGAAAGCTCACGATTCCTCACTCCCAGCTGATCTTTGCCTCCATTCACTAAATAGCCCACTTTTTCCCTTATATGCTTCAATTCATCATGGTAAATTTTGAAAATGAAACATCTTACATTGAAATAATACATTATTATTATTATCAGAATATCATCATTTGTACATACTTTTGGGAAGGGCACATTTTTGTTGAATCAAGAAATATATTCATTAACATTAATGACAAACTATATGCTACAGTAAATGTGCACATATTATAATATTAATATAAATGTCTGTCCCTATTATTTAATCATTGTGAAGTAACACACATAGAAATTGGACATAATGTAGTTAAATTTCTTAGGTGGTAATAAAATGGATAAAAGATGATGACTTGTCAATATCAATATTTAGACTTAAAGATACAAACTTCAACCTTCTTTTCTATTTAAACTTACATAAATCCATCTAAAAATGAGTGGAATAGGTAAATAGTGCCAATTAAAAATTTTTTTTGACATTTATTTATTTTTGAGAGACAGAGACAGAGCACAAATGGGGGAGGACAGAGAGAGAGGGAGACACAGAATCTGAAGTAGGCTCCAGGCTCTGAGCTGTCAGCACACAGCCCGATGTGGGGTTTGAACTCACAAACCATGAGATTGTGACCTGAGCTGAAGTCAGACGCTCAACCAACTGAGCCATCCAGGCGCCCCTATAGTGCTAATTTTAAATGATAAGGAAAATGAAAGATGCTATTATTGGTTTGTAAATGCAAAAAAAAAACCACACTAAGTTTTAACCAAGTGCATTTCATCAATCAATAGGTAAATGATACAGTGCCACAGACAGTGAAAATTATTTTTGTACAGTTGATAGGAAAAACTTTATTTAAACTTTGGTGTAGTTGTTATTTCTCTAAAGTATAAAAACAAAACATTACAGGGATATTTCATCTAGTATTTGATGCTACTCTGAAGAATATTAAGCTTTTTTGTTAAAGACAAACTTTTCAAAGTTAACCTCGTTAAGAGCATGTAGCAGATTTCAGAATCCAATTCCATTTTGGTTACTCTAGGGAAAACTGTAAGCAATTACATAATCCTGTTATATAATTCCCTCTTTTTAAAATAACAAAGTATGAACATACCATCTTCATCAGTTTGAATAATTGTCTCTTCACTCTCTTTCCTGCCTTCTGGATTGGTTAGGATCATCTTGAGGCTGACATTTGTATAAGGTGGCAGATGGTTCACAACATGCTGAGGGGCTTTGGGGTCCATGTCCAAACAGTCTGCCTTGCTCTCATTGTGGCCACGGAAGTAATGGTAGCAGATAGTGACATTAAAAGTGTGGCACCGAGTAATGTTATAACCCAAGGATTCCCAGTCCACAGCAATGCGTCTTGCCTGTATCTCAGCAATCTTTAAAGTCTTTGGGGTTCGCATAGGTTCTGAAAAATAAATCAAAGATGCAGACAGCTGTCAACGTTCCAATGAATAATCTTGGCAAAATGAAACATTGAGCATGACATATGTGTAAACCTAGGAAAATTTAGAAGTCATCTTTTATTGTCACTTTCTTTTTTTACTCCTGGTCTTATTCCTGAAAGTTTCAGTCAGGGGCTGTGATTTACCAATAGGAAAAGAAATGTAAAATGTTGGCAATCCATAGTACTCAGGAACATGGCGGAAAAACAAAACTCTGAAAATGTGGCCACAATGCCTTTATGGTTACTGCTGTTGTTACTGCCCAATTCCCTGTCTCTCTTTTTTGTGTCATTACTGAGCAAGTGAATTAGCTAATATATCATAATGGATAAGAGTCAACATGTTCTGCTCTATGATTTGTCATGTCACCAAGCTATGGTGTATACTAATTAGTCTAATTGTAATACTAAACTACCATTTACCAAAAAGTGACGCAGATATTAATTAACATTTATTATCTCAGTAATGATGTTGTTCATCAAAGCAGAAAAATATCTGAGAAAAATGGCGAGAACACATGTGGATATTCACATTGTCATCTATCCTTCTTGATCTCTTTCTATCTTTTTCTAGGAAGCACTCAGGTCTGACAATCCAGTCACTGTCACCCAAACCAAACTGGGAGGTGAATTTCCATTCAACTGGAAAATGCTGGCAGAACTAAACACTCTAAAGACTGGAGTCTATCCATCACTGCTTCCCAAGTGTATTCTTTCCTCATGCAAGACTAACTTTAATCGTCTAACTTAATCAAAATAATTACTCTATGAAAGTCATGGCCATGGCAAAGTCTACATAGTAAACAAACCAATACAGAGCAAAGCTTTAATACATAGATTTGACAAAGAGATTAAAGTCAAGGCCAAGGTCAAAGCCCTGTTTGTATCTTCCTTAACTCACTAAGAATAGTCGATGCTCTTGCTAAATGGAAGTCAGTAGAAGAAAAAGAAGGAAAATAAATAATACAAAAAAGTCCAATTTGGGTGTTTTTATAAATTTTCATTTTCGAGATTAAAATCTCAGTTCTGTAAAAATAATCAGCATGGTATACAGATGGCAAGCCCAAACTGGGATTCCAGTTCAATGTATTATATGTGCCATCTGAAACACACTCTCGTGGCCATTTAAAACTTCAAAAGTACAAAAATACATACATATATATGCAAATTAATCCTTGGTAGAATCCAATGGTTAGGTTTTAAATGCTGTGTGCCAGTCTTCTGATGAATCACAGTATTCAGTCTTCTTATTTTATCACTTTTGTTTTACGTGTTTTACATTAAGCCCTGTAAGTAGGCTAGGAAAAAAGATTGTGGCTTTCTAATCATTAAAAAAAGTCTCTTTATATGTTTAGCTCATGCTTACAATTTCCCCACCAGGCACGGGAGTGAGGTGATGACACATACAGTTCAGTCCAGTAAGACTGAAAACACATTCTTTGGCACCACTGCCCACAAAGATGACCAGGCAGTTGTAGGCAGTATCATCCTAAAATTCCAGATAAACTTTCTTCCTGTCTGCTAGGTAGCAACCTGACGCAGTTTAGGGGTCATGTTTAGGTTGGGCCATACTTCGTGACAGAATATCCAGAATAACAAAGTAGGATTTCTATCCAAAATATTTGGGAGTATATGAATGAAAATCTCCCATAAAGTAATGAGAACAAACATCAATAGATATTTACTGTTCTGTTTCAGGTTTCCTTTAAATCTACTACTTATATCCTTGAAACACCTCTTATTTTGAATCAGAAATTTCCCTCTTTATAAATTTCTCTATTTCCAAGTCATCACTCTCTTTCATTCTTTTCATTTTATCCCACTGTTCAACTTGCACTTGCTCTGCATTCTAAGACAATTTTAAAAGCGTAAAAAAAAGTGTAAAATAAATTGAAGAAGACACAAATAAATGGGAAGATTTTCTGTGCTCATGAACTGGAAGAATTGATATTGTTAAAATGTCCATACTATACAAAGCAATCTGTAGATTCAAGGCAATAACTATCAAAATTCCAATGGTATTTTTCAAAGAAATAGAATGAACAATCTTAAAATTTGTATATAAACGTTAAAGACACTGGAAAGCCAAAGCAATCTTAAGAATGAAGTACAAAGCAAGAGGCATCATGCTCCCTGATTTCAAATTACATTACAAAGCTATAGTAATTAAAACAACTTCTTTCTGACACAAAAACAGACACACAGATCAATGGAACAGAATACAAAGCCCAGAAATAACAACCCATGCATATACGAACTATTATTTACAGCAAAGTAGCCAGGAATATACAATGGGGAGAGAACAGTCTCCTTAATATAAGGTGTTGGGAAGGCTGTACAGCCACACAAAAAGAATGAAACTGGACCATTATTTTGTATCATATACAAAAATTAACTCAAAATAGATAAAAGTCTTCAATATAAGACCTGAAACCATAGAACTCCTAGAAGAAAATATAGGCAGTAAACCCCTTGACATAGGTCTTGGTGATGAGTTTTTAAATCAAACACAAAAAGTAAAAGCAACAAAAGCAAAAACACATAAGTGGGGCTGCATACTACTCAACAAAAAGCTTCTACTCAACAAAGGAAATCAACAAGATGAAGTCACCCTACTGAGTGGGAGAAAATACTTGCAAATCACATATTTAATAAGGGGCTAATATCCAAAATATATAAAGAACTCATATAACTCAATGGCAAAACAAAATTTTTTTGATTAAAAAGCGGGCAGCATATCTGAATAGACATTTGTCCAAAGATGAAATACAGATGGCCAACAGGTACATGAAAAGATGCTCAACATCATTAATCATCAGGGCAATGCAAATGAAAAACATAATGAGATATCACCTCATACCAATTAACATGACTACTATCGAAAAGAAAAAATGACAAGTGTTGGCAATGATGTGGAGAAAAGGGAAACCTTGGGCACTGTTGGTGGGAATGTAAACTAGTGTAGCCACTATGGGAAACAGAATGGAGTTTCCTTAAAAAAATCAAAAATAGAACTACCACATGATCTAGCAATTCCACTTTTGGGTATTTATACAAAGAAAACAAAACATTGGAAAGACACATACACCCCCATGTTTATTGCAGCATTATTTACAAAGCCAAGATATGGAAGTCACCAAAGTGTGCATGTATATATACATACGTAGAGTGGGATATTACTCAGCCATAAAAATAATGAAATCTTGACATCTGTGACAGCATGAATGGACCTTGAGGGTATTATGCTAAGTGAAATCAGTCAGGCAGACAAAGACAAATACCATATGTTTTCTCTTATATGTGGAATATATAAAAATTTAAAAATAGAAAAGCAAAAAATGAATGAAGCTCATAGATTCAGAGGATAGATTGATGGTTGCCAGAAGTGGGGGTGTGAGAGTAGAAGAATGGGTAAAAAGGTTACACATTTATTTGTAAAAGTCAAATTAAAAAAATGTAACAGTCCTAGAGATGTATGACATAACTTCATTGGAAGGAGTAAGGAAAAATTTTACCTAAGTAACTCAGGAAATTAGTAGAGAGTTTAAGACAACAAACAAACAACAAACAAACAAAAACCAGTGGATATTCCTAGTAATGATTTAAAGTTTATAGATAACTTTATGGTGTAGTCATCATAGAGAGACCACATTTCTGAACAGCAAATGTAGAGGTCTGTTCAAAGAAAAAGAAAACCTGTCACACCTGTCAGAATGACTAAAATCAAATACACAAGAAACAACACATGTTGGGAGGATGTCGAGAAGAAGGAACCCTCTTGCACTGCTTCTGGGAATGTAAACAGGGACAGCCACTGTGGAAAACAGTATGGAGGTTCCTCAAAAAATTAAAACAGAACCACTCTATGAACCAATAACCGCACTACTAGGAATTTATCCCCAAATACAGAAGCATTAATTCAAAGGGATACATACACCCCTAAGTTTATGGCAGCATTATTTACAATAGCCAAATTATGGAAGGAGCCAACTATCCTGGATACATGAATGGACAAAGAAGAGGTGAGATATATATATATATAGATATCTATATCTATATCTATATCTATATCTATATCTATATCTATATATAGATATATATATCTATATATATATATGCAGAGTAACATTATTCAGTCATAAAAATAATGAAATCTTGCCACTTGCAACAACAAGGATAGAACTAGAGTATTATGCTAAGCGAGGTAAGTCAGTCAGAGAAGGAAAAATACCACATCATCTCACTCACATGTGGAATTTAAGAAACCAAACAAATAAGGAAAGGAGGAGAAAGAGAGAGAGAGAGAGAGAGAGAGAGAGAGAGAGACAAACCAAGAAACAGACTCTTAACTACGGAGAATGAACTGGTGGTTACCAGACAGAAGGTGGGTGGGTGGGATGGGAAAATAGGGGATGGGGCTTATGTGTACACTTATCATGGTAAAAAAAACACTAGGAACAAAATAATAAATTAAAATGTAGACATATGAATGTGAAAAAAGTGGAAATGAAAAGTACTAAGGAAAGAAGAAATTATTTAACACTGTATGGACTAACAGTCTTAAGAAACAAATCTTAGGGATGCCTGGGTGGCTCAGTCAGTTAAGCATCCAAGTCGATTTTGATCTCACGGTCCTGAGATCGAGCCTCACGTGGGCTCCGCACTGGGAGTCTGCTTAAAATTCTCTCCATCCCTCTCCTTCTGTCCCACCTGCACATGCACATGTATCTTCTCTCCCCCCACCTCAATAAATTAAAAAAAAAAAGAAGCAAATCTGAAATCTTCTTGTTATATTACTGACTCTATATTTCTACGTTTTCTCCTAAGCTAATCATAAAATAATTAAAGAATTAATTTTCCTATTATAAGTTCAGATAATTATAGAAATATATAGAAATGTTCTTCCAACTAATCTTATTGTATTCAATTTCTTTTTGCCTTCTTGCTTCCTTTATAAAACCCATCCAAGGAGGACTGCAAACAGGGAATGTATGTGCTATTTAATTCTGCTCTAGCTGAACAGCTATTGGAACTGCTTGAAGAGGTTCTGAACAGCCCTAGAGCTAAGGCAAAGTTTGTACAAACGTGGTGTTTCTCTAGGCTTGGCAGAACAAGATGGGATGCCAATGTATCCAATACTGAGGCACTCAACGTCAGAAGCAGAAGCAACTCACTACCTTCTACTTTCTTAAACGCATAACCAATAGATATATAGATAGATAAATGCTAGATAGCTTAAACACTGTGAAAGAAAACATTAGATCTAAACCCTCAATACTTATATTTGTATGAGTTGGAAAAAATTATATCTATAAATGCAGTATGTAAAAAATTAATAGGGTTCACTTTGAGAGTGAGAATCTTGTTTTAGTGTATTTTTAAATGCTGCTTACTTTGATACTCATCTTTTTAAAATTCTCATTTAAAATTAGGGAAGGGTAGCTTTATAAATACTATACATCTGTGTATAAATACTATACATCTGTGTGTAAACCACGATCATAATTTCAGTAACCAATACTTTATTAACTGGTGTAAAAAAGAAAGAGTTGTGAAAAGAAATAGCTTTCTAAAAGACAAAGATCCATTCTACAAGGTCAATATGGTATTTTAAAATCTATGCTTATTTCTCACAATGGCTTAAATAAATGCCACAAAATTTACTGTCATTACTAAAACAGATTTAAAATATAATTTTACTTTCATCTAATGTAATATTCAGAAACACACAGCAACAAAGTAAACAGTAAACAGTTTTTACACAGTAAAAAACTCATTTTGAGCTCTATGGCATCTGCAACAACCCAGAGCAAGTCACTGTCTAATTACATTTTCTCTTAATTGGCATGTGCTCCCCCCCCTTTTTTTCTAGTTTTTACTGAGGTGGGACCTTCTTAGCTACACACACACACACACACACACACACACACACACGTGTTCATGCATGTGTATTTATAGACACATAAGGTACATATATGTACACATACATACACACATACGACAGGCTCTCTGCTATGCAAACCCTCTGAATTCCATGAGGTCTGCTGTGGGTAGGCAGCTACATGCACATAGATTTTTATATTAGAGTATAAATAGCAGAGACTCGAGACTGTTCTACTATGATATTAATTTAGAGAAAATTCTATCAAAGAATTCAACAACAATTACCTAAATTCCTTACTCTGATCCATTATTCTTGTGCCTTACAAATACCTTCATTGTATTTCTGACACATGAATGCACAGATAAAATTTTTAATTTTCTAAATTGAAATAAATAAACTGTCATAGAATAACCTGAAGTAGAAGGATATTTCTGAAAACTCACTATGTTAGATACAAGCTGGGTATAAGTGCTGTTTTGAGGACTAAATAATTTGAAGAAATGACCTAGCATGGTGAATGGCACCTGGAGACATCACAGTAAATGGTATCTGTAATAAGCAACATAAATAACCATAACGATGATAAAACAATGGCGATCACATTCATTAACGTACTGTCAAGTGTTTTGATATGTATTAAATGTTCTTTCTTCCCAGTTTTTTACTTTCCATTTTTAAATCTTTATTAAGTATTCCATACAGGTGACTTTATAAAACAGTTCTCTTTCTCTCTCATTTTTGCTTTTCTAGGAAAAGGAAATCTGGGAAAGGCACAAGGAATTGAAGAAAGGCGTGGGGCAAAATTTTGGCAGAAATGGGAAAAAGTACAGCAAGGGAGCAATCTTCATGCAGTAACAAATCATATGAAAATATTTTGTGTAAGTCATCCACCTATTATGAAACAAAAAAAGATTGCCTATTTAACATAAACTGTACGATACCAGACACTGTGGAGGATGCGGAAGTGAAAGAACAGTAATAGGCCTGAAGGAGCTTAACATGTATTTAGTAAGGAAGGTACCTAAGAAAAAAAATAAAGAAGTAAGGTGCTGTGATGTAAGTGTAAAGATGGTATATGAATAGCATAAAATACTATAGATCTTAACAGATAAGGCAAGAAGAACTACAGTCATAGTTTGGGTAAACAGTACAAACCAGAGGAAAACAATGTAAATCCCATTTGGTTGCTGAACAGGTTATCTAGTGGGAGATTATGCAGGAAAAGTTGATTGGGAAAAGACTGAGGATACTTTGGTAAGAGATCTAACTTGATCTAAAATGCTATGGAGACTCACTGAGCGAACACAAAATTAATGTAATCAATGAAATACTTTAGAAAACTTAATTTGGAGGTTGTATCAAGTGTGCAGGCAGTGGAGGTAGAGAAATCCAAAGATAACAATGTGTTAGGGGAGAACAAGGGGGCAAGAAGAAGTTGACTTCAATAGAGAATGGAGGTAACTTTGGGTTGGAAAATGGTGAGTAAAGCATAGCTCAAAGTTAACATGGTGAAAAACAAAATGAAATCAAACTCTCCAAAACATTCTACTTTTTGACATCTGTGTTCAACATATACCCTAATCCAACTCTTTCCGTAAGACTTCAATCAGGGGGTTCAGACTGGGTAAAATATATGAGATAAAAACTGAAGACACCAGCAGAGGAATTAAAAAGGTTTAAGGCCACTTGTGATATACTGGGAGGACAGCGTTGGGAGGTTTACACTAAGAAGCAGGTAAAGAAAATTAACTACAAGTAAAATCTAGTCTTTTGCTATCTACGCTTTAGCTAATGAGTCAACTCCTTTTATTAAGTGCCCTGTGAACAGATGTGCAACCAAATTGGCATAAAGCCCTTTTCCATTCATTCATTTCCAATAAATCCTAGGAAAATACTAACCTGTAAATTAAAAAAAAAATGTGATGAGAAATGTCAGTATTATCTGGCTTTCTTTGTCTTCCCTTCCAAATGTTGATCAGCCAGCTTTACTAACTTTTCTCATCCCATTTTTTCCTTATATTTCTTATCTATTTCCTAATTGTCACAGTGAAAATGGCCACATAAAATCAAGAATAAAAAGAAATGGCAGAAAATTTACCTATCAAATCTATAATCAGGATTATACAGTTTAAGGAAGTAATATATCACTGCCCTTACTTAAATTCTAAACAGATCAAACTTGGGATTTATGCCTGTAATAATTTTTGTGTCAAATATTTAACCTAACTTGATAGGATAAAATGAAGAATTACTTAATAATTCTCTGAAGGTTAAGAGAAATAAAGGCGACATGAACAGACAGAACATGCTGACTTTGAGTCACCTCTCAACAGCGAGATGATTTAATAAGTGGTTCTAGATAATAGATAAAAGGGAATTCAATTTTTTTTGGTACTGGCTAAACAACACGTGACATGACAGGTCAATATCCATGTCCTTTTGTAGTGATAATCTCTAGTTATTCTGAAAGAGTTGTGAAAACAAAAGCTTTAGCAGCTACAAGAGAATCAAGAGCAAAGATCATATTACCCGAGAATCAGTTTTTAATGATAAAACTTATTATCCAGCTGTCAGTCAGAGAAAAATAGAAGATGTCCCAAAGCTCATGTCAAGAAAAAAAAAAATCTTGTCAAAGATGTACACAAACTGAGAACACTGAAGCATGACAGCAAGCTTCCGTGCTCCTGGCTGCCTTTTCATCAGAAATCCTAGAAGCTGACTGCAAAGCACAATTTTCATTCCATTTATCAAAACAAATACAAGGAAAGTGAATTTCCTGACTGCCAGGGAAAATATTTGTTAAAGTAAAAAAATTATTGAGATGAAATTTCTGAAAAAGGTGAATTAAAAAAAAATAACAAGGAAGAAAACATTGGCATACCCTGGAGGAGGAAAAACTTAAGGTCTTTGGAAGACATTGTCTCTACTTTTCTCTATCAGTGCTTTGGGTTTTTATTCTTTTCCTTATGGTAAGGATTGAGGATAATCAAGGTTTTACATTGCACATCTTTTCAATCTCATAGCATCATTAGTCTTGCCAAAAAGATTTCATCTCTGCTCCCAAGGGTCAAATTGAGTTAATGATAAGTTGGCCAGATGACTTGATTAGTACTGTAACATGAGGGAGCCTCAGGTCCAGGAATAATCACAAACCAACTGTCAGCTCTTCTGGCTTTCTGGCTGTGTTGTTAAAATGACAAGCCTGGACTCAGGGGATATAGAATGACAGGGTGTATGGCTCCCTAGCCCTCCCGCAGAGTCACAGTAATATTTACCCAGCACCATCAGAACAATACAGAGCACATCATCAAATTAAACCACAAAATGTCATTTTCACTGCTTTCAAGAATCTGACTGAAGTTTATCAGATAATTCTAATAACCGTAACATTTGCATCCTCTCTAAGATAATGCTAAGGAAATCATATGATTTTTTTGGAGAATAAGAATACCAGGCTGACAAGGAAAAAAGACAAAGATAATTCTTTTCCAATAGATGAATCTTACTGAAAGTCTTATCATGAATCCTCATTCCCCCCAGAAATGAGCAGTTGAAAATCTGGGGCCTCTTTAATGGCTTTTTCCTCTTAAATATTTATGTAATAACATTAGACTGTCTTGGAAGAAACATGTGATTACCATCAATGAATCCACTTCCATTTATCTGTGATATTGCATATTCCACTATGTTTTATATTTAAATAAAACTTAAGAAATAAAAGTCTTTATAGATACCTGCCTATATTTGAATAAAGCACAAAATAGAAAAAGAAAAGGTATTTTTTAACTTATGGAAGAAACAAGAAGGCAGTAACTGACTCCTACTTTAAAAACAAACTTTGGGGTGCCTGGGTGGTTCATTTGGTTAAGCATCTGACTTCAGCTCAGGTCATGATTTCAAGGTTCGTGAGTTTGAGCCCTGTGGGCTCTGTGCTGACAGCTCAGAGCCTGGAGCCTGATTCAGGTTCTGCCTCCCTCTCTCTCCCTCTGTCTCTCTCTCTCAAACATAAATAAACATTAAAAAAATTTTTACATAAAAAAATAAAAATGAGATTTATCTTTTCATAAAAATATTTAGCAACAGCATTAATCAGACAGAAAAAAGTAGGGTGATTTCTATATATAACCCTAAAAAAAAGCAATATGGAAACACAATATATAGTATAAAAAATAAGATGGCTTTAGGGGAGCTGTATATAGCGATGACAAAACTCCAAGGAGACGGTCAATGCCTTTTTTTTAAAGTTTTTTTTTTAAAGTTTATTTATTTATTTTGAGAGAGAGAGAGTGAGCAGGGGACGGGCAGAGAGAAGAGAATCCCAACCAGGCTCCATGCTGTTATTGCAGAGCCCGAGGTGGGGCTCAATCTCACGAACAATGAAATCATGACCTGAGCCAAAATCAAGACTTGGACGCTTAACATTCTTAACCGACTGAGCCACCCAGGCACCCCTTCAATGCCTTTTTTATCCATAAAAAGAATGTAAGTGACATAGTTCTTAGGTTGTCCAAAAAAATGAGGTAAATTTCTTATATGCCGAGCACACTGTTTGGCCCATAGTATATATGCTTGGAAATTTTATTTTCTGAACAGTAAAGCAAATCATTTCAATACATGTTTAACTTCAAAAGCTAACGAGAATAGAAGCTAAGAACTCAGTTCTGTGTAGCAGTTACAATAATGGCCCCAATTCTTAACTTCCTGCGTTCACACTATTTGCCATGGGATTTTGCTCACACTGAAGAAGTGGGGTCTATTTCTCCATTCCTGCTTGCTTTGGTCAACGGAATGCAGCAAACGTGATGGTGTGCTGACTCTCAGCCTAGATCCCAAAAAGTCCTGTGAGTTCCTGCTTGTTCTTACATGTCTACCATCACTTCTAGAATAAGAGATACAGGTGGAACAGAACTGAGTTGCCCTAGTTGTAGTCCAGATGTTAGTCTAGATCAGCCAATAGCCAGTCCACCAACAGATCTGTGAGATAGCCAAGATCATCAGAGGCTCCTAGCCAAGCCATTCCAGAGGTATGAGTAGTACATACTTGCTTTATGCCACTTATGAGAAGTTGTAGTTAGCTGTTGCGCAGCATTTTGATATAATCTCTATTCCTAATCTTTCTACCTGGCAAATTATCTGAATGTTTGTTTGAAGACTATGTCAGTGATTTCTCCATTGAACAGTATTTTACAAATTTCATTTCTCCATAATGGGTTGTGTTGAGATGCTACACGCTTATTTAGTATTTTTTTGTAATACTAGTAAGTGCTTATTAAGTGCTTACCATATGCCAGATACTATGATAGATGATGTATGATTTAAAAATGGCTTTAAATGAATTTGTTTTTGTCTTCGTTTCCTGTATGCTCTTTGAGGATAGGTTCATTTGCTCACTATGCTCCCACAGATGCTAATATATTAAATGTTGGACTAATAATTCTGAGTAAGTCACGTCAATACTTTATTCTAAACTATAATAACTGAGCAGTAGTTTACCTTACTCCATCACTGAGACATAATATTTATTAAAATTGCTTCATTTGTCAAATCAATATGACTTTGTAGGCATATATAAAAGTGAATCTGTAATTGTTTATCTTTTTTTCTTTTGAATGGATAGGTCTGACAGAAAAAGAGTGCATTTACACATATATTTTTATCCAAACACTTCTAACAATGCTTCGATGCAGAAATAGTACATGTTTTCCTCAATGATATAACTCCCTTGTAAACATCTTACATCTGTCCTTGAGTCAGTCAGTGATTTCAAACTAGAAAAATCATTATAAAGTAAAATAGTTAATGAAATGTTAAGACGGCCCATTTTAAGTGAAGCTATCCCCACCTCCATAAACAACATTTACATTATAATGATATTCTAAGCATGTATGGCCCATTTTGCTCCTTATAAAGATTCTGACTTTAATACATCAACTTTGGTCTTTCATTCCTTCTGCAAACTTATGCAATAGACTAATTTGCTTTTGATCCCATTTCTGAAGAAAGAAGAGAAACTTCTAAATTACACAATAAAAAGTTACAGTATACAAATTTCAAAAGTGATAATGGGTATTGATGCATTTTAACACATCATTTGATTTTGTAAAATTCAAGTGTCTGGTAACATGCTTGCTGCAGGGGAATAAAAAGACAGATAAGGACTGCAGGGTTGATGATTATTTGTCCATTTCCTTTTCTGAAGCCACCATTTATTCTATGCTTTCATGCATGATTAACAGCTTGCAGATCCTTCACTTGTAATCAATAGTTGTGAAGTTTTATATTAGGTTTAGAGATTAGACAGCCTTGATTATAAATTTTATCGATTTGTACAGCTTAGCTGCAGAAATCCCTGTACATTTTTCAGAGATTAAATTAAAAGGAGATATATGGCCTACACACACTAGAAATGCCAGTGTGATTATAAGGTGTGACCTCTTTATACTCATTCCTCTAGATGAATAAAACCTATCTAGTGCACTAAAACATGAATCAGCATGTCAACAAGCATCAAGCTGAGATAGTAAACACAGTGAAAATGTGACAAAAAGAATTACTAAACTGCAAGGAAACCTGCCTAAGACTATAATTAATACAGGAGACTTCCAAGAATTAATTGCTTCAGCTCATTTGTGAATTAGGAAATTGACAAAGATAAGAGGAATGAACTCCTTAACTTCTATCTGGAAAATCTGAGCCTGTATTAAAACTGAAGATTCATGATCTCCTAAGATCAAGGAAGAAGGACAGTTTTTTTTTAATTACTAGGAAAATAAATATGGTCATTTTAAAGTTAGTGAATAATGACTATAAAACTCATAATTAAATCACTTTTATGAATATCTCCCCTTTAAAACCTTTTAAAGCACCACTAATATTTTATGTTCATTATCTTAAGGTCTGAGATTGTCCAGAAAAAAAAAAAGAAACATTTTACACTCAACAAATATGGAGGGAGGAGCTAATATTTTCCACCTTCAAAGTTTTCTTTTATCTTTTAATTTTCTATTACAGTTTCTCTATAATACAGCTGGATCTCTCCCTGAACTCCATATTCACAAATCCAATTGCCTACCAGATATTGCAACTTGGATGCCTAATGGGTATCTCAAACAAAATCTGTAAAACTGGGCTAGTGCTATTCCACAGCCTTTCATGCGACAGTCTTCCCATCTCCGGAAAATAACTCTGTACTCCACGTATCCAGACCAAAGCCCTGGAGTCATCCAAAGGCCATTTTTCATTTCACACCTCATATCCATTTCATCATCAATTCTTTCCGTTCTCTCTGCAACATATGTTCAAAATCTGACCACTTGTCGCTACTTCTACCACTATTTTTTTAATCTTAGCCACTATCACCTCGGGCTGTAATCAGTCAAACTGTCTCCTAACTAAACTCAAATGAACCCCTGTGCTCTCATTTGCCCCTCTTCCACACAGTTGTCAGAGGGACTCTGAAGACCCTTCCAGTGACTGCCCACCTAAGTTAGAGCAACAGTGAATGTCAGTCATCACAATGGACCTCTGGGTCTTGCACATTCCACTCCCCACCCCATGCCCCTGCCTCTCCCATAAAAGGAGGCATCTAGCTACATAAGAGCAGGGAATGGGACTGAACAACTGTTTAAAAAGGCAGAAATTACCAATCACCTCCAGGATGCAAACAGCCAGGGAAAACCCCGGGGAGCACACATACACTGCTGCCCTAAAATAACCTATAGCTTCAATATAAATCATTCACATTGTGGCTCTGACCCCCACTTTGTGGGGGATGGCAGCCATGACAGTTCCAACAAGGACCATACTGGGCCCCAAACTTCCCCTACCCAAAGGTAGGAGGAATCCCTTAGATGATTGGAGGCAACCTCAGTCAGAGACCACCCTGGCTCTGACTCATAACTCATAAAAGTACAAAAAACCAGGACAACCTGACCCCTGGCACAGTTCTCTGCTCTCCCACTTTGAGAGTACACACTCGCTTTGACCACTATTAAACACTTGTTTGCTTAAGAGTTTGGCTGGGTATTCTTTCTTGGCCGAACTCAAGCACTGAGGCCAGGAACAGGACTCACTGCTAACAGCCCCACCCCAACCTCAGGTCCCACTGTCCTCAGTCTAATCTACTCTTTAGGCTCGGCTCAAAGAAGTCTCTGGCAGGGGCTTTGTACTTCCTCTTCTCTCGGTCTAAAATGTTCTCCCAAATATTCACTTCTCTCACCCTTTCTACTGCTACACAGCTTTACTTAAATGCCACTTGCTTAGTGAATCTTTCCTTAAACCCTCTTTTTTTAAATCCAAGATCCACTTATGCTTCATTTTCCTCCCTAGCACTTATTGCCATCTAACATCACCTATAATTTAGTTATTAACTTTATGATTTCTTGTCTTCTCATACTAAAATGCTAGGTACAAAAACACTATTCAGGACATATTTGGAGTTGATGAATGAATGGACGGATGAATATATGAATTAATGGATCTTTGCATCTTCCACAGTCAGTAAGTTCCTGAAACATAATAAAATGAGCTACAAATTTTTGCTGATTGAAGGTCACTTTAATAACAGAAAAGCCACAATTAAAATTCTATGTCTGAATTTATTTATAAAATGAAATTTAAACTACTGACCATATGTATCCTCTAGAAATAGCATTAACATATTTAATGCTTAAGAAGCAAAGTAACAATTTCAATTTGAATAACAAAAATGTCAAATTACTGGGACAAATCAAGTGACAACAGGGCGAAAAGGTTACTGCAGAATCTTTGAAAAATGAAGGTAGAAAATCTGACAGGAGGAGTATACATTTAATGTTGGAAATTTGAAAAGTACATTAAAAATTTTATCCATCACAAATATCAGGCTAGTATAATGACATTCATTTTAAACTGCCTTTTAGTGTTTTTTGATCTTTCAAGTATTTTTCTTACTTTCCCAACTAGAGAGCAAGTTTCTCCAGGGCAAGGAACATATTTACTACCTCACTTATTTCTTATTCAGTGCTAAGCATAGAGTAAGAATGCGATGAATATGAATATATTAACTTTATGCAATTTTACCCTAAAGGAGTTGTTATGAAATCTAAGGACTTTGAACATTAAATATCAAAATAATCCTCATCAAGGCAGAGAAAAAAAAATCCTTGAAGTCAATGGATGTTAGTTTCAAAGCATAGGAAGAATAAACTTTTGGTAGCTTAGATTATTTGATATTACAACTTAAAATTTAGATGTTCTCGAGTTTTAATTTGTAAACAATTTATTTTGTTTTAGGTTATACTGTACAACACATGGTGTCATTAAAAGCTTATTAAACATCTTTTTTCATTCAAATGGAGACTTAAAGAATTGTTCTTTAATTACAGCCTGCATCAGGACTGTTTACAGGGTTTCCTGTCTGTCAATCATTCTCTGGGATTCCTGGGGTCAAGAACCTTTGGGCACAGCTTTCATTTATACTAGTCTGTTTCACTGGCTTAGAACAAGTTTCACAAGAATACTGCCCCCGTCTCTGTGCTTCTACACATGGTATATTACCTAAATGATTGAATGTAGCCATAATGGGAGAGTAAAGACCTCTATTCATACGATAATGTATGTGTATGACACAGGTTAAAGGGAATAAGCTGTGGAATGAGACTTCCAGTTACTTAAGTGCAAATTACTTAAACATCCACATGCATCATTCCTAAATCCATGAAAAGGGGAAAGAACAGTTACTTACTTCAAAGAACTGTAGCAAGGATGAAATAAAATGTTACAGGTGAAGTGCTTAGAAAAATACTTGGCACACTGTATGAAAAAATGTGGCTATTAATTTTATTATAATTCTATATTAGGGGTCTACTAACATTACTACTTAGAGGAATAAAATCCTGAAGATGTTTGGGAAGAGATTGTTTCTCTGTTCTGTTGTGTTCCCTGCACCCCCCCCCCCGCCTCCAAAACTGGATTACCTGTTATCTGTGGCTATATAATCCATTTTCTACCCCAGATAGAAAATAAAAGCATTCACTTATAATTTTCAAAATGTAAAGTTAAATCGTTTTTGAAAGAAAAAAAAAAAAAGCATGGTTTCTGGATTATTTTGCCTGTTTTCAGGTCCTTGAAGATGTATGTGCATAAGATACTAGGGAAAACATCTAACTAGAAATAAAAACAGTCCCCAAATCTAACAGAAATCTAACAAATAGAAAACTTTAAAAAGAATAGATAATGCTTCTAAACATAAAGCTTTTCTGCTAAACTGAATCCCTTGGGCCTACCCACTCCTATTCATATGTGAATGCAAACCCTTTCTCTGCAAGTGAAGTTTTCGATATATCATTAAACACTAGTACTGAAAATTTCAAGAATTCTTGTTTTGAATGTAAAGCTAAGGGGAAAGCTGTTTAAAATGTTGTGTTGTTTATTTATCTTCCACACGAATGGTTGCTCAAGGACATTTCCAGCAACCAAATGTCATGATCAAACTGTAGCTATTTATAATATTCTAAAATACTCTCATGCTTTCTTGGAACATTTTAGTGTGTCTTTTACAAATGTAAAGAGTATTTGGTGAGTACAAACCATCTGAACACCTAATAAAGGGTACTGTACTATGAATTCTTCAAAACTGGGTTCAGTTTAAAGAAATATCCAAGTAGTGAAATTTTGATTCTTTTGAAATTGTAATGATTTTTCTTGAATATAGGACAGTATAGCCAGTCATCTCCTACTAAATTCTCATCAGTAAACTAGTCAAAAATTCAAATAACTATACTCAACAATTAAATTTAGTTATAACTCATTTGGTCTTAGGATTTTTGCTTGCTTGTTTTCTTTCAAAACAATTACATAATAAATGGAAGGCCTTAAAAAGTCATTAAAGTATAGTAGTCAGCAATTGAGGTATGGCTGTCCATCTCATTTCCTTTTTTCTTTTACATGCTTTGAGAATGCATTTTTGTATGCATTTTCTAAAGTCATGTATAACTCATTTGTCCATTTCATCAAGGAATGAAGTACACCAGAAATATATATTTTAAAGACATTTTGCAACATTTTTCTTACATCATTCACAGTTTGATTATTATAATCATTTAGGGAATGCTTTTTCAAAAATATCATTCATACTTTCCTGACATCTTAAACACTGTATATTGAAAATATTAACTAAAACACTTATTCAAGTTCATCATCATGTTTGCGTTTTTTTATCTTACTCTCCTGGTAAAGTTAATATTGTCTAACATGATGTTTCTTAGGCTTTTAGAATGTCTTCTCTCTTCCAAGGGAACTGTGCATTTTGCAAAGACAAAAATTATGCCATTTCTCTTTGCATTCATCATTGATTTAAGCACAAGGTCACATAGTAGATTCTTACTTAAAATTAACCTATTGAATGAAGAATAACTTCTTTAGTTTTCACGAAATGAACACATTAAATCTGTTTCCTTTAAAGACAATCATCTTGTCTTACAGATGCCCCTTGAGTGAGCAGAAGCATGTATTAGGACCTGTAACCCAAAGGAGTACAAGGCAAAAAATGATGGGGAAATAAATGGTACTTATTCAATGCCTTTACATACTAGTTATGTTCAAGTAAACAAACAAACAAATCATCAGTTACTTTCAGTTCTTTATATCAAGAACTGAAACAAAAAAAAGTGTTAACAGTATTTCAACTTGCCTATTTTAAGTTACACATGTACTAATTCATCACAGTTCTTTTAAAACTATAATGAAAATATCTCTGTTAAAAAATAACACGATGACATTTTGGAAAACAGGGATTTTCAGGCTTCTGCAATGGAAAGCCTGATTCCTCACTGCCGCTCTGCATCACTGGGTGGAGATTCACATTGGGAGACAGACTTGAGATGACACTGCCTGCTGAGTCAGATAGCAGCCCCCTTCATGGGAACACGCCAAGGACCCTGCAGCAAGAGGCCCCGCTTTTTCTTGGACACAATTGCATTTCTTTTCATTTGTCAACCATCTCATCATGGAAATTTTCTTTTCACTTCACATGGATCTGAAAGTGATCTCAACTGCTTCATGATGTTACCAGGTCATGCCAAAACCAAACCAAAGCCTTTATTATAAGCAAAAACAGACTTCAGTCAAAATTAGTTGTTCCTAAGCACATTCTTAAGAGTCACTATTGTTTTAGTGTCAATATGGCACTGTTTAAAAATTATACTGTTATTGCTTCCTCTCTATGCTAAAATAACAAGCGAATCTAATCATGTTAGTGAATAAAAATGAGCCCAGACAATGAAATAGTGTTGATAAAAACCCAATAGACTAATAAAAGATACATAACAAAATTTTAGCCTTTTGATACGATTACACAGTGTGGAAAAAAGTGTAGAGTCATTTAAGTATTAAATCCATAGTGTGTGCTATGTAAAAAGCGTTAAGTGTATTATTTCATTTAATGCTCAGGGAAAATCTAAAAGACCAGTATTTTTCCCCCATAATTTTATAAAACATGAAACTGACAATAGGAGGGTACTGAGTAACTTATTGATGGTGAGCCAGAATTCAAATCTAATTTTGGTGACCCCTCAAAAAAAATACTGTTTCTAATAGTGTACAAAACTTATGTTAAGAAATCTGGAGAACATAAGTAATGACATACATAAAGATTTCCACTGAAAGAGATTAAAATTTATTAGAACACGTTTAACGTAAAATGCCTACTATGTTCCCGTAGTTACATTTAATTTATACTATTGTTATTATAGCTCTTTAAATAACATCAGAGTAGCTAAATGCAAATGAACAGCCACAACAACCTTCTAAATGAACGCTATCCTTCCCAACTTTGTCCCTTTTCATGTTTCAGAAGTTTGAAATGTAAGATTAATTATGATTTTCAATGTAACCCATTTACATTCTTAATAATTGTTACATTATTAATGGCACACACCTGCCATTCAGACGGTGCTGGTCCAGTTCTCTCATCTAACTTATTTTCAAGCTGTGTGTGTTATTATTCACACATGTTAAATTTGCTTTTTTAATTGGTACATTTTTGTTGCTATACAGCAACAATTAAAAACGTATCAGTGTCTCAGAATTGGTTCATCGAAGTCTAAATCCAGTGGTGAACATAAACATATCCAATTCCTTAACATAAAGAATGAACAAGAGTCAAGTGTCAAAATATAATGTGAATCTCTTTGTGCCAGGACAAGGATTAAAAAAAAAAAAAAAAGGACACAAGCACAAAAAGTGAAGCACAACTTGAGTACTTGATTTTCTTATGCTGGTGATCCACTCATCCCTAGCTCTGACTGTATTGTCTATAATAAATTGCTGTCATAGTGGCTTACATCGACTGATACCTTCTCGTCATTTTCAAAACAAGTTCAGCAACCTCTGTAGTAAAGCAAACAGACTTTTACAGAAAGAGAGCAAATAATGTTTTCAACAGTAATAGTGATAACAAATGACTCAAAGATGAGGAAAGACCAAAACCAGATTTCAAATTTATGCTATTCTTAAAGGTGTATAAAGCCACTAGGAAAGTTAATCGTTAATATTATGCACTCAAAAAATGAGGAAAGCTATAAGCCAAATGTCTTGTCAATGACCATTGTTAGAGATTGCATAATGTCAGCATGGGAGGAGCTGTCCGATGTAGAAGAACAGTGGCTGTCCCTTGTAAGTAGTGGAAGACATACCATTTAACAGTTGAACAAACCACTGATTACAGAGGATATACTCTTGATGAATGAATGGAATAAATAAACTCGAGGGCACAAAGCTCTATAAATTTTTGACCCCGGTCATCCCTGAAAACCAACACTACATACAGATGCAGCAACAAGGAGTGGATTCAACGCTGATAGAACACAGCTATGTATGCAGAGGGGAAAGCTGGCCCTTTGAAAAGAGAGTTAAATAAAACTCGAATGTCAGTACAGATATTTGGTTCATTGAGAACAGCCACGAGTTAAGCATAATACAACCTGATCCTGACTCGATGTTGAAGGAAATAATAAAATGGTGAATATAATTGCCTTGAATCTTCCATGTATTGAGTGGGGGGGGGTGGGGAACAGGCAGTGAATACAAGACTGCCTTTGCCATACTCAGGTATGTTGATTATGGAGGTGAAAGAAATTCACATAGGTTTCAAATTGAAGAATGAAAGAAACACATTTCTTCCTGACACTGATCACGCTATTAAAAACCATGTCAATGATTTTGAGTGGCATGCCCAAATAATCCGATTTCAGCAATATATTCAATTTATTGAATGGTCTAAAACTATTATATCAGAGCTATAATATCATCATATTTCATTTTTACGATCAGAAAGGTTTTTTGACATGACTGAACAGCAGTACAAATAACACAATCACAAGCAAATTTAACCTAATTCAACACATAGTGGTTTTCTACATTTGTAGAGGAAGAGATTGGTGTTCTATTGGTAAGTATATTTAAAAACACATCCAGGGGCACCTGGATGGCTCAGTTGGTTAGCATCTGACTCCTGATTTTGGCTCAGGTCATGATCTCATGGTTCGTGGGATATAGCCCCATGTTGGGCTCTGTGCTGTCAGCACAGATTCTGGGATTCTTGGGATTCTCTTTCTCTCTCTGTCCCTCTCCCAATTGCTTGCTCTCTGAATATAAATAAACTTAAAAATAAATAAATAAAAATATACCCAATGCTGTAATGAAATATAAAAACATAATTTCTAAGGGTGACTCGGTGGCTCAATTTGTTAAGCATCCAACCCTTGATTTCAGCTCAGGTCATGATCTCACAGTTCATGAGTTCAAGCCCTGTGCCAGACTCTGCACTGGCAGCAAGAAGCCTGCTTGGGATTCTCTCTCTCCCTCTCTCTCTGCCCTTCTCCTGCTCATGCTCTCTCTCTCAAAATAAATAAATAAATATTTTTTAAAAAACCCATAATTTGTAGTGCCGAATACAACAACAAAAAAATCCATTAAAATCGATTTTATTATTATGTCCTAAATTAGAACATTTAACTCTCAAGCTTCTGAGTAGGATATGCTTGCCAACTGAGAATCTGACAGTTCGCTAAAAGTACGTTACAATAAAATATCTATTCATCATTTCTGGTTCCACATTAGAGCCAAACATTCAAAACTGACAGTCACCAAACATTTGCTGGAGACCATTCTCGTTGACCTCTAAGTTAGTACTTACTAAATTAGAGAAAATAAGGAAAAGAGAAAACACAAAATATATCTAGAACTTAAGACATTTCTCAGAATATTTATCTTTAAATCTATATACAAATAATAATGAAACTTGCAGTTAATGACTTTTTTTCTGATATGAAACAAATATCAGTTTCAGTTTAAGATATAGTTTTACTTTGTGTTTTCCAAGTTGCATTAAATGCCCTATGTCCTCTGTAGATACCAAAGTTATGAGTGACACTGATGTACTGGGTAAAGTTCAAATTCTTTAGCAAAGTACACGATGCACTCATTGATCCAAGCTTCTCTTACTTCTTCACTGTCTTCACACCATGGTCTCCCTCTTCATGTTTCTGGATTACCAATCTACCTGCAGTTCTCCATCTCCACAGGAGTATTTCTGACCTCCACAAATCTGTTTTTGCTGTTTCTCCTCACGTCTATACACTCCTTTCTCTGATGGCCCCTCCCACATTCAACCATTTCATCTGCCTAATTTCTCCAGCCTCCTTATTATCACTCAGCTCAACACTATCACTTAGCCTTTTTATTTTTATATCAGCTCAGGTATTCTCCAAGAATCCTTCTTTGATCCTATATATCTTCCTTGCTCAATTAAATGCTGTTATAATGCTTTTTGATACTGTTATCATAGAATTTATACTTTTACATTACTACTGCATATGCCTACCTCTACTACTGGAATGTGAGCACCTCTAATTGTCTTATTGTTGTTGTTTTTTAGTCCCAGAATCCAGCACAATGTCTAACATATGGTGGGTGTATCTACAAATGACTTGTGATAAAATGAATGCTCAATTCTACCTGTAAGGTAGATCACTACTCTCACTATCCATGTTGGAATCTGGTGAAATAAATCTTGACAAGCCAGACAGCTGGTTATGAGGGCAGCTACAGATTCCCTTAACAAAAAAATTGCTTTTGGAAACTGACTCTAGCTTCCTATTCAAACTTTTTAATATGGCATGCTTAATTTGTATTTTGTTTTAATGACACCAAGTCCTTGCTCTTTGCCCTTACTTTGGATTACACTGAAGAGAAATTTAATGAAGAAAATGGGGGTAAAACATCTAAAAATAACTGCATTCAGGACTGTATACACGATACAGTTTTCTGAAGTATATATTATAACTTTTTTGGATGAAAACACACAGAAAGGAAAACCAAGTCATTGAAAAATTAGTACTTTTTAAAGTAAATATGAGATCTTGGCATTTAATTGTATGGCGGAGAAAACACGTTTGAGCAAATTGCAATGAATTTATGATTTAGTGTAGGGAAACCATTTGTTTTTCAAAACTGTGGTACAACAGAAGCATGTAACAAAGTCAACATAAAAATAACTGTATCACAGGTTCCCAGCTCTGGGAGAGTTCTCGACAGGTTATCTGGGCTGGCAAGTCCCTTGCCTTGGCAAGATCATTTTCAAAACAACAGACAAATGCATCTGTGTACTTGAAAAAAAAAGCCTCTAGGGGAAGAAGAGTCATAATCTCCCTTAATAATTCACTAAGCCGGTTTTAAACATGGTACCTAAATATAGTTTAACACATAGAGTTCAGAGGCCATATTCTTTTGCTTTCAATTTAGTGATGAATACGAATAGCCTAAGTCACTGAGTAGCTGCAGTTTGATTTCTGACAGGCAACTAAAAAATCATGTCAGTAACTGAACTCATCATCTTTCCCCCCGATAGTATCTTTTCCCAAAGAGGCTCCTTTCTCTATAGGCATCTGCTCATTTTCTCAAACCCAAGAGTTACCCTGGATATACTAATTTTTCTCCTCTTCCATACACATACCAAATCAAGCTCCAAATCCTACTAGTTTTTCTCGTCTTCCATACACATATCAAACCAATCCCCAAATCCTACTATTTGTTACTCCAACACTTATCCCTTCCTCATTACTCCTAGGTTTCATTTAGAACAATGAAAGGGCCTGCTAACTACACTCCTTACTTCCAATTCGATGTGCCTTCTCTTGTTTCTAGTAACACGGGGGAAAAAACTCTTGATGTAACAATCCTACAAAGATGGACACAAAATGCATCTGTGGTGTTTTTTCAATTAAAAAACAATACGCATAAGTACACCTAGACAGGAGTAAAATTTAGTAAGAATTACAAAGTACTGTTGCTAACTGTTATTTTGTGTACACACAATAAGATACTCCTACACATATATAAACACACACACTTATGCCTACTAGCCTTAATAGCATAATGTAAACATCCTAATGGCATAATATATAGTTTAATGAAAGTTGTGATGAATGCTATAAAGGAAAAATAAAAGGAATTAATACAACATACAAGAGAGCTTTGATTGGTAATAAGGCATCAAGAAAGACTCCCTTGAAGAGGGGTCAAGGCAGTACATTTTGCAGGATGCAAAGGAGTTTATTAGTCAGGTGTTGGGGGAATGCCTCCAGGCAGGCACTTCGTCTGAAGGCTGAGAGGCAGAGCACAGGGCAGCACAGAGGGGCCATGGAAATAAATGCAGGTAGGGTGGGAGTGTAGAGTTCGGGCAATGAGGTTTGTGAAAAAGCCAGTGCCCACATCAAGCTGTGCCATTATGTGTAAAGATCACAGTACATAGGATTTTCTGCATTCACCAGTCTGTTTATACACGTGTCTTCAATCTGTCGTTGAAAAATTAACTGAAAATACTGTTCTCCAGGGTGATAGTCCCAAAATGTATATTATCATGCCATTCCTGTTCCCTTGTCACGTTCAGGATAATGTCAAACGGTCCTGAATGCACACCAGGCACTCTTCAGTATGGGCACGTTCTGGCTGTTGGCTGCACCTCTCACCACACCCCACAGTCATGCTGGTCTCCAGCCAACCTGAACTGCTCAGTGTCCCTGGCTGGACACAATCACCTACTCTTTGTGTCTTTTAGTCACGCTTGTTCCCCAGGATCCTCCAGGTCATACATGTAGGACAATCACAACTAAGGTCCCAGTTCCTTTGTAAAGTCCTAGGCAACACATCTGTGCTCACCATAAAATTAGGATTCTCCACCCTGCCTCTGTTTTCCCATGTGTTGCTTCATGGCACAATTCAAAGATATATTTGGATTAAAATGTGCAGGATGCCAAAAAATATGGCAGTGTTAACAGACACAAGGGAAATGATTTTATCAAAGAACATGGATTATAAAAATGAGTTTTGGGGGCGCCTGGGTGGCTCAGTCGGTTGAGCGGCCGACTTCGGCTCAGGTCATGATCTCGCGGTCCGTGAGTTCGAGCCCCGCGTCGGGCTCTGTGCTGACAGCTCGGAGCCTGGAGCCTGTTTCAGATTCTGTGTCTCCTTCTCTCTCTGACCCTCCCCCATTCATGCTCTGTCTCTCTCTGTCCCAAAAATAAATAAAACTTTAAAAAAAAAAAATGAGTTTTGGCAATACCAAGTATTAATAGAAGTCATTTAGGATCAATTAAAAGAGTGAAGAAGAAAATTTCATACTACAGTTTTACGGAAGCATTTTTCTATCAATAAAATAGGAATATAAATACCTATCTTCCAATGGCTCTCAAGTTTGACATGATTATGACATGGAATAATATATATGAGAGGGATTTGAAAAATATGTCTAAAAGTGTATTTTATTAATAATTTTGAGCTTCTTTGGTCATGAAAAGGTCATGCTACAAATACACATTAATGGTAATTATGTATCTGAGGGAAAATCAAGAATCATATCCACAATAATCTGAAAAAAACTTTTTTTAAGTTTTTTTTTTTAAATTTATGTATTTTGAGAGAGAAAAAGAGAGACAGTGCAAGTCAGGGAGGGATAGCAACAGGAAGAGATAAGAGAGAGGCCCAAGCAGATTCCACACTGTGATTGAAAAGCCCGATGAGGGGCTGGAACTCACAAACCATGAAATCATGAGCTGAGCTAAAATCAAGAGTCAGATGATTTACTGACCGAGCCACTAGGGTGCCCCTTCACAATAATCTTTCAAACAGATAAGACATGGCACAATCAAAGAGGAACAGGTAAGGTGTGGCACAATCATAGAGCGTTAAATCCAAAGCCTGAATTAAAAACAATACATTGTTCTTTCTAAGACTGCAAAGGAAATCCTATACCTAAACCAGCAGGCAAGTATATCATATAGTAGATAAGGGCAGGGTCTCTGGAACTGGACTGTGTAGTTCAAATCTGGATCCAGGATTAGCTGTGTGATCATAGAAAAGTTATAAGCCTTTCCAAGCCTTTGTTCACTTATATGTAACATGCTGGTAGAAACAGAATCTTGTGTTAAATAACCATGAGAAAAAACAAAGTTGTTCCTAAAATCTAATTTCAAGGTTTTTTTATGTTTACTTATTTTGGAGAGAGAGACACACACACAGAGCACAAGTCGGGGGTGGGGGTGGGCAGAGATAGAGGGAGACACAGAATCTGAAATAGGCTCCAGGCTTCAAGCTGTCAGCACAGAGCCCGATGCGGGGCTCAAATTCACGAACCATGAGATCATGACCTGAGCCGAAGTCGGATGCCCAACTGACTGAGCCACCCCGGCGCCCTGCTAAAATCTAGTTTCAAATTTCAAATTACAAATTTCAAATTTATAACACTAAATTTTTAAGTTTAAATTAATGGGAATAGCAAAACTGTTTTGCTGAACAATTTTATCTGAATTTCAGAATCATGATGACAGCATGCATAATCCCCTAAAGTTCTCCCAGGAATACACAATTTTGTGAAATGTGGTTTGGAAACCAATTTTGTATACTAAGCTTTGTGTGACTGTAACTTAAGGTAATTATCAATATATATTCAATAGCAATCAAGCAAAACAAATTGATTAGGTAATACTGTTGAAAAGAGTGTAACATTTCAGATTGTGCAGATTTTCAAAATTTAGAAGGAAGAATCTCACATTAATAAGCTTGACTATATTCACTACAGAAGTAGGTGTTTCCCAGAGCTGACGTTTTATAATCTGCTATATTTACATTCTGCAGTGTGCTGTATTCTAAAAATTCAGGCTAATTTATTTTTATCCATTAGGACCTACACAATTTTTTTTTAAATGTAGTCTAGTTTTCAGGACCTAAGTGTTCATACTGTTCTAAAGTTTCTTGTATTTTCTTAATTAAACTATTTATTTGTGACACAGTAAGTATGATGCAAGAGCCAGAAAATGCACAAATTCCACAAGGGCTGCCTCAGCGCAGAAGATAGAAGGAATCCGGGCATTATCCAAAGGTTTTTTTGATTACAACAACATTCACAGGCAAACAACAATGATGATAATAAATAATAATCATAGTGACCTATGATTCAAAATAACTGCACTCATTCTTCTACCCATCAGACTTTCCAGTAAAGGGATCTATGACTGACTCTATATGCACCCGATGGCAAAAAATCTAGGTAACCATGGACTTGCATGGTGGCATGTGTGTGTTGAGCAAATACCATGAACTGGTGTCAGCTGTCCTGTCCCAATACTGTGACTAAAAGAAATAAGTATTTCTGCTCTAAATACAATTTTGGTATATATGTATATATTATTTTCCTCTAATATGGATACTTCTTTTGATGAATATAGGACATAGAATTCAGAAAAGCAAGAAGAAAGCTGAATTACACACCATTTCTTCTCTTATGTTAATAATAAAGCTTGAAATGTTTTCCCCAGTTGATTTCTTCTGAGCCATTAACATGCAAATATAGAATAGCCAAGAGTTTGGAATTGACTCTCTTTTTTCTATAAGACCAATGAATTTTTAAAAAATGCACATTTTCTTTCAGCTGCGTTCTTAATCTTTCCTTGTTTTTATTAGGAAAAATAAAATGATGACATTAGCAATACTCCATCTTGACTTCTAAATCATTAATAGATTTAATACCATCAGTACTAAAATTGATCCTCAGGGCACCCCCTATTAACCTCTTTCCACTTGAGAAATCAGCCATTTATTTCTGGGCTTGCTTTCCATCCATTGTAGTTTTAAAACAGAAGGAAATTTTCTTGTTCATCTTTAATCATCAACTTTGCTTAACTTTGTTTTGTAAAGAACTTTATCAGAAGTTCTGAAGCCACACTAGCACTTCCCTTCCCCATATATGAGTTTTGCCAAACCTCTTCATTTCTTGGATTTCTCTCAGGTAAAGGTGTATTTAGTCTTGAACAGAACAGTCAGAGACATTATTTAAATACTCTAATAGAACAAATCAGCTGCTTTGAAAAAGCCAGGCGAACAAATTAAAGTGACACGAGTAAATTTAAATTTCACCCATCTGCTAGACTAATGCATAATCCATTAATTAAATGAAATCTACTATGAGTAAAACATACTTTTATGGGCTTGATTCTCTGCAGTCATCAAAATGTCTTTTAAAAATTTTAGCGTGAAAATAGAACTAAACAAAAAATCGACATGCCATGAATCTTTTTAAAAACATATTTTTGATTGTTATTCCTTTAAATTAATTTTGAAAGATTGAAATGACATTCCGTTTTAGATGACTGTTACTTAAGTATCAACTATATTCTCCAAATGAAGAATATAAAGTCTCTTAGAATATAAAAGTTTTTGAATATTTAACTTCTTGCTAAAAACATTTCATAAACTTTTTAGGCATATTGAAAAAATTCAGAACTAATATAATAGTGGCTTGAAAATATTTTCTCAAATGATTTATTTCTAATAATGTTGCTGACTTTGGCAGTTATTTCCAGAAATAGGCTAAAGCAGCCTACAAGAAAATAATAGCTAGAAAAATAAATTTACTCAAGGACCAAATTGACTTCATCCCAAAAGAGAAATATTTCAGTTTTACATAGGTTTCTCAATTATGATTTTTTTTCCTATTAATTTCACAACACTATAATGGGCTTGAGTGGAATGGAAAATAAGTAACTACAATGATTATGAGAAAAGCTTCTAATATATTTGTGTTAGATATTCCCCATTTTCAGTGTTAGATATTCCCCATTTTCAATTGAACTAATGGACATATTTTTTTATTTTTTTATTTTTCAAATATAATTTATTGTCAACTTAGCTAACATACAGTGTATACAGTGTGGTCTTGGCTTCGGGAATACGTTCCCATGCTTTATCGCTTACATAAAACACCCAGTGCTCATCCCAACAAGCACCCTCCTCAGTGCCCATCACCCATTTGCCATCCCCTCACCCCATCAACCCTCAGTTTGCTCTCTGTATTTAAGACTCTCATGGCTTGCCTGCCTCTCTGTTTGAAACTATTTTTTCCCCTTCCCTTCCCCTATGGTCTTCTGTTAAGTTTCTCAAGTTCCACATACAAGTGAAAATATGTAATATCAGTCTTTCTCTGTCTGACTTATTTCACTTAGCATAATACCCTCCAGTCCCATCCATGTTATTGCAAATGACATTTTTTTCTCATTGCCAAGTAGTGTAATGGACGTATTTTAAAAAGTAATTAATGACAGCATGTATTAAGCAACAGCTCTGAGCTAGGCACTTGGGTGCTTAACATGTCAGTTCCTTGAATTCCAACAACAATAGCAAGAGATTGTTCTTATTGTTCCCTCTATACTAGAAATAGGTTAAATCTTTCTTTCCATGGTCTCATCATTGCAGGAAGAAGTCTATATTCTAATACAATGAAATCTGAAAAACATGTTAACTGAAATAAATAGCACTTAACTAATTTACTGGAGACTTATCAGTTTTCTAATATTTTGTTCTCATTATACAATTTTAGACTAATCCCATTTTCAAGGAAGATGCTATTTGTTTTTATCACAAACCAATTCTAATTTCTTTGTTATGCAAATCTCTTCTCATAGATGTGGTTAAAAATTGAAATTATAGGGGCGCCTGGGTGGCTTAGGTAAGCGTCTGACTTCGATTCAGGCCATGTTCTCATGGTTCGTGAGTTGGAGCCCCACGTAGGGCTCTGTGCTGCACTCTGCCTCTCTCAAAAATAAATAAACGTTAATTTTTTTTAATTGAAATTATATTCCCATAATGAATTTGGTATTTTGCTCTTAATATTGAGATATTTGAAGATATTATTCTTAAAAGTCTTCTATCTGGAAATGCAACTTTCTTCTTGTTTTCAGTGAGTCCCAACTTGGAAGCTTCTGAGCTGTTTCACCCTAAAACAAGGGTGTCACTGAACATAGAACTTTATGTCAATTTTAGATTATTTATTTTGAATACAGTAATTTCACTATTAGAAATCTATGAAAAAGACACTGGATACACATTGGCATGTGGGTAGAGTGACGATTTTTTAATGCTAATACATTACCAAACTCAAAATTTAGAAACTAGGTAAGAGTGAAGGTGTGTGTTAACGATTATATTTTATGTATGTAACGCTTGTTGAAATGTATGTTGCTTATTCACCTTGATCAAGGCAGAAAAGTATGATATCCTTAACTGCACAAGAAAAAAGGAAAATTTAAAGCATTAAGCTTGTTAACAAATATTTAGACAATGGAAGACAAACTTGCTTTTCAGTTTAAATTAACAAAAATCAGCATACTTGATTTCAACTATTATCAGAGGGAATATAATGATAAAGGAAAATTATGACATATTTTAATAAAATAACATTTACATTACTAAATATCAAGATTTTCATTACAAGGGAAAAAAGATACAGCACAATATATACTTCCTTCCATAATAATCTCTCTGTATACATACATATATCTATGAATATGTATTTTAGAGAAAGAGGGCACAAGTGAGCAAGGGGCAGAGAGAGAGGGAGTGAGAGAGCAAATCCCACGAGATGCAGAGAGGGAAAAAGAGAGGGAGAGAGATAGAAGCGGGGCTCACCCAAAGCGGGGCTTAAGCTCACCCGATGTGGGGCTTGAACTCACCAACCGTGAGATCATGAGCTGAGCCGAAGTTCAATGCTTCACTGACTGAGCCACCCAGGCACCCCTCTCTCTGTATATTAGCTGGACAAATTAACAACTTTAAAAGTTTGCTACCAAAAGTATATTTTACCATACTAAACTAATTGGAGTAATATTTTCCCTCTAATTTATAGGGGAAAAATTCCATTCATTTTTTTCTTCTATAGGATTGGAAGATAAGAAGTATAGTAAAAAAAAAAAAAAACAAAACAAAAAAACCCAAAAACTAGTTAC
Organism: Panthera uncia; assembly: GCF_023721935.1. Classification (NCBI taxonomy): domain Eukaryota; kingdom Metazoa; phylum Chordata; class Mammalia; order Carnivora; family Felidae; genus Panthera; species Panthera uncia. Next base: position 84,202,964 of record NW_026057580.1, read on the forward strand.
TTACAATAGGTTTTTAGCAATCAATCAAAAGTATTTATGGAGTAATAACTATTGTCCAACAATAAGTAAAATACCTTAGAAGAGTCATGCTTATGTTCAAAGACTACAAAATTATTATAAAATTATTACTTTGTAAAACAATAAAAACAATAATGAAGCAAGCACCACCTAAAAAAAACTAAATGAAAGTAAAAGAAATATGCATGAAATGATGGTGCTGAGCAGAGCTCACATTTAGAGATTAAGAGATGAGCAGAGGTAGAAGGGAAGTGAAGCCATTTCTCAGTTTTAATCATACAATATCAGTTGTGGTGTGGACTGAGACTCATTTGATACTTTGGCTGACAGCTGTAAATGATAGAATTGTTAAATGGAAGTACCAACCTACCAATACAAAAATAAAGTGATAATTCTCGAATGACCTAATTGGTGAATGCATTTATCTGTTTTCAAATATTTCTGTTTAAAATGATTAAAACATTAAAAATAACAGCATTAAAAGTTGTATTTGCATTCTAGTATAATACTCTTCAGGTTATAAAGAAACATATACAAACTAATCTATACACAGGGTTTTTTTTTTTTTTTTTGAAAACAGTATTATAATACTCTTTTGCATATGAAACAGGTAAGTTTTTAAAAAACTCAAAGGAATGCTTTGTAACAGCTGCTTCCGTCTCCCTAACCAATTGCCTTTTGGACTTTGTACCTTCCAAATGTCGAGTGAATTTGAAATGTCTTTTAATGTTCAGGGCTTTTTTTCCCCTACCCCAGCAATCAACGTTAAGATAACACCACACCTGCTCTCCTGTTCAAGTTTCACTTTTTCTGAACTTAGCACTAGACTCCAAGAACTGAATTTAGCTTTCTGATTCATGTCTAAAAAAATGAGCCAATAGAATTTTTACTAATTTGTGGCCATCAGTCATTTAACTGTTCCTCTCTAGTATTCAGAGATGTCTCATTCCATGATAGAAGGGCAGTTAACACCTGTAAGGTAATTATATCTACCAAATGCTGTTGGCCAGAAATCTGAATATATAATTGTTCCTGCCATCTGTTAATTGTTCTGTTTGAATCACTTATTTCATCATATACATTTACTTGGCATCTACAAGCATTTAGTAGCCTTCAGAAATACTACATTTGTTTGTAGCAGAGTTCATAAGTCTTTATACCATTCAGATGGGATTTTTAACTCTTTGGGGGAAGACACAAATTAAATGGAGAAAAAGGCATGTATGTGCATGTACAGGGGAAAGGGAAAGAAAATTGTACTAGAAAGAGGGAAACCCAAATAAGAAAGTAAGTCATTTTCAGAGGGTAACAGACATTGATCAGAGAAGGTAACAGTTGATGGGATTATAGTGGGAAAACTGAGATGGAATCCTACTGACATGCTATAAATTAAAAAGCACGACTGATCTCCCTCACAAGGAACCCCTAACAAAAGGGACCTAAAACTTTTCTTCACATCAAGCAGCTGAAAAAACACTCAATGCTCCCCACGGATTTAAGCCTTAAAGTGGAAGCCTCAGGTTGCACAGAGGGAGTCAGAACTTCTAAAAATGTTTAATATATTTGCAGTATTTTAACTACAACACATACTATTGACAGAAGTCTGAAAACAACCAGCTGTGTGACCTTACACAAGTTCCTTCACTTCTCAGTGCCTCAATGTCATCATCTGTAAATCAAGAAAAATTGAAATATGAAGCTTAAGGGAGATAATAAGAACAGAACACTCACATCAGTACCCAGCATACAGGAAGAGCTCAACAATGATTATTTATTATTATTATAATCATCAAGACACCTCTAACACTTGGGAGACCACTAGTATGTTCACTTACACTGCAGATTAATTAATTTTTCTACAGGCTTCTTTAGCCATACAAGTGTTTCAATACCTTATGCAGGTAGCATGGCATAAATAGACTGAATGGCGGCCCCCACGCAGATGTTATTATCTGGAACATCAGAATGGGGCCTTATTTACACTTAAGCTCTGTGAAGAGGCCATTAAAGAATTTCTACACGAGATCACCTTGGATACGGGTGGACCCTAAATCCAACGATGAATGTCCTTAAGAGACGGAATAAGAGAAGAACAGAGAAACACAGGAGGCAAGACCATGTGGAGACACAGAGATGGCAGCTACGCACGCATCTGTAAGCCAACGAACTCCAAGGAGACTCAGAAGTCGCCAGAAACTGGAAGAGGCAAGGAAGGGTTCTCCCCCAGACCCTTCAGAGAGGACCATGGACCTGCTGACACGTGATTTCAGACTTCTGACCTCCAGAATTGTGAGAGAGAAACTTTCTGCTGTTTTAAGCCACCAGTTTGTGGTAATTTAAGACAGCCCTAGGACGTTAATACACCTGGCAAGAGGCAATTTGCACTGGACTTTCTAACATCAGCCCTGACTGACCACTCCAATAACACTGTCCAAGCAAGATCACTGCTCTTTTTTCTTAATAAATGATGTATTTAGACTATCTATATCTATCTCTATCTCTATATCTCTATATCTATTTCTATACTATAGTGCATATATATATACTATATGGCTTACATATATATAGTATATGTATATAGTATAGTATATATGGTTGGCATATATATATATACATATGTATATATGTATATATAGTATACATACATGTATAGTATATATGTGTGTATATATATATATATATACACATATGTATATATATATATATGCCAACCATATATACTATACTATACATATATATGTATAGTATACTATACATATACTATACTATAGTATATGTATATACTATACATACTATATTATACATATATATACACAAATATATATATATATATATATATATATATATATAGTGCAAATATAGTAGAGTTCCCATCTACCCCCTTACCAAACTATGCTATTATTAATATCTTACACTGATATGGTTCCTTTGCCAATTAATGAATTGAAACATTATAAACAAGTAAACTCCTTACTTTTTTCAGATTTAATTAGATTCATTGAGCTTTTATCCAATGTCATTTTTCTAGTCCAGGTTCGCATCCAGAGTACCACGCTACATTAGTCAGCATGTCTCCATCAGCTCCTCAGGTCTATAATAGTTCCTCAGCCTTTCCTTGTTTTTGATGACCTGGACAGTTTTGAAAAGTGCTGGTCAGTTATTTGGAAGGAGGTCCTTCTCCTGGTGTTTGTCTGATGCTTTTCTCAGGATTATATTGGGTCTATGGGTTTGGGACAGGAGATCACACAGGTAGAGAGTGACATTCTCATCACATCACATCAAGGGTACAGAGTATCCGTGTGGCTTGTCACTGCTGATGCTGACACTGATCACTTGGCTGAAGTAGTGTTCGTTGGGTTTCTCTATGGCAGTGCAACTCCTTTTCCCTCCACTTTGCAAACTATCATCTCTGGAAGGAAGTCACTATGTAAAGCTCAACCTCTAGGACAAGAGAAATTATATTCCATCTCTGTGAAGGTAAAATTATCTACATAAATCATTTGGAATTATTCTGCACAGGAGACTTACCTATTCTTCCTCATTTGTTTTTTATTTTTTTTAATGTTTATTTATTTGAGGTGGGGGGAGGGACAGAGAGAGGGGGAGACACAGAATCTGAAGCAGGCTCCAGACTCTGAGTGGTCAGCACAGAGCCTGATGCAGGGCTTGAAGTCACAAACTGCAAGATCATGACCTGAGATGAAGCCAGATGCTTAACCGACTGAGCTGCCCAGGCTCCCCTATTCTTTCTCATTTATTTATCCAATGATTTATAGCATTATGGACTCATGATTTTTTTTTTTAATACTCAGGTTATAATCCAAAGCTACTTTGTTTTACTCAAATTGTTCCTGCTTTAGCTCTTGGGAGCTTTCTCAGTCCCCTCTTGTCCCTTTGACATACTCTCCCCCACCTCTCCATTATGGGTTTTCTTCTTCTTTCTTCCTTTTTTTCTTAAGGCATTTCCTTACTTTCTGACACTGTAAGATGCTCCAGTGTCATCTTATATTTTTCCTGCCTCAGTCCTAGAATCTGTCATTTTTTCAAGGAGCCCTGTTTCCTTTTACTGAAAATTGGTATTGGGTGAAAACAGGAAAGCTTATAACTACTGGGGTGGCATTGTTCCTATATCCTTTCAACTGACAGAGCAAGTAAATATGTGTGTGTGTATATTAACCCATGTATATACACATTCTATCTACATATTTCTATTATGTAACCATCTCTGCCTATATTAAACTAAGAATAGTTCATACTTAATACCTCCAACTCTAATCTATTACCACATTGATCATTTTTGCCTTATCTCAATGCTGATCTGTAAATTCCCATTCCCAATTCCCAAATTCCCAAGCTGAAGGACATATCTCTGACTCATGTTCTTGCCATGGTGAATTTTTTTCCTTTCCTTCTAGCGTATCATATAATTGGCTTACTTACTATATTATTGTCCAAAAAGGGCAGGAATCTTTGTTTTGTTCACTGATGCGTCCTAAACACCTGGAACAACTTCCTGAGACATATCAAAGATGCAGTAAATACTGGTAGAATGAATCTCTTGGGTCGTTGTGAGTATTGCTTATTTAAATTTTAGTATTAAAACATTTCATTTGAGTTGAAATAAATACTACTAGAAAATTTCTAAATAGATTCGATGATGGAAGAGTCAAGGTCATAAAGATCAATAATAAGTAATAAATCATATTTGGACAATGTGATTTTTCAACCTGGGTAGACAATATTGACAACAGTATAAAAGCAATATACTCAAAATTTTTACTCAGAGCCAAAGGTTCATCTATAATATGAAAAATTTATGATTACTTCTTATCATCTACATTCACTATTTATGACAATAACAAGTGTCTGAGACCTTAGTGTGTAGAATGCAATGAATATCTGCAAAATTATTTCATGGAGGACTATAATTACAACATGACTACGAAACATAACAAAGATCTAAGTTTGTTTTAGCATATATTCTACCATATAATGTTATTAAAAAACAAAATTTATGTCTGACACTAAATATGGACTTAGTTTCAATAACAATGCTGATAATAACAGCTATAATTTGTTGATTACTTACAGAATTCATTTCTAGGGATGCTGTAACAAACTGTCACAAAATGATGGCTTAAGTGAAAAGAAATGTACACTTTCCCCACAGATACGGTTATAAGTCCGAAAGTAAGACGCTGGGAGGGCTGGCTCCTCCTAAATGTTCTGAAGGTTGTGGGCAATCTTTCGTGTTCTTTCCCTGGCTGGGTCAGCATAACTCCATTCTCTACTGTTTTCACATGGCCTTCTTTCCTGTGTGCCTGTCCTTTTGCTCTAAGGATATTAGTGAATAGACTGAGGATTCACCCTAATTCAGTACAACCACATCTTAATTTATATCTTAATTACATCTGCAGAGACCTTATTTCTAAATAAAATCACAGTCTCTGGTGCTGCGGGTTAGGATTTGAACCCCTCTCTTGAGAGGATACAATTCAACCCTTCATACACACTATCTGCCTAGAACTAGGCTAATTATTTAACAGATGTTGGTTCTTTTAATCCTCATAACTATTATTTTAAAATAGTACTAGGATTATGAAGAGTACTAAGATTATCATATTATCCCATTAGGGATCAGAGAGAGAGAGGTCTACTATATTACCCAAGGCCACATAGAGAAGCCTTTTAGAAGAATGCTATGGCAGTGGTAGGAGAAATCACAGTGGCAAAAGTGAGGGCCTCACCGTGTTCAGGCAGCTGTGATTTATTGCACTGCCAAACACTGTTGTTTGGTAAGTGCAGCATCTTTCTGAACACTGTGAGATAATGGCCTATAAATTGTATTTCATATTCATGTATAATCTTTACATTATAGCACTGACTTTATGATGTCTTGCTACAAACCAAAGCTCACTGTTGGTCATGAGGCAAGTTGGTAGTGGCCATTGGAAATGAAAGGAACAATTCCTTTTTTATTTTTGCTGCTGAAGTGGCATTAATGTCTCAACTAGAACACAGATGCAATGTTTTGGCTTGCTTTTGACTCAGGATTTTATTTAGCTGAACAAGTTCACTTTCTTGATTCAGGATCAAAATGTTACTTGTAGGGAATGTGTGTTTGATGAAACCAAAAGTTGAAGTTTAGACTCAACATGCAAAGTAAGGTAAAAATGACTTTGCTAACTCATACTAAATATCTGTCTGAGCAGAACATTGAAATAATTGAGATGATTTTTAAATGGTACCTTACAACACTTTACTTTTTGGTTTACCTCACCCATTGAACTCTTTGCTAGTAAGCACTGAGAGCAACAGATAAACTGTCTTAGTGATTCAGCACTGAAAAAATTTCCAATGATTCTTCTTTTAAGCTTCCAGATCAGCATTATAAAAGATTATCCTGGGATTGCAAATAAAGTATGAAAATACATTTTTTCTAATTACATGAATTATCTACATGAATCCAGATTTTCCTGACACCATGAAACTAAAACAAAATGCAAAAATCAACTGGATATTGATACTAACAAGAGAGCAGCTGTCATCCAAACCCAATAAAGTAATTTTTTTAATCAAAATGCTCTTGGCTTATAAGGAAAGTTTACAAATTTTTAAAATAAATATATATTCATAGAAGTATTTGTTGGGATTTCACATTGATTTCATTTAAAAAGATGGCTAAAATTTGAATGGAACCACAGAAGACCCCGAATAGCCAAAGTTACATTGAAAAAGAAAACCAAAGTGGGAGGCCCCCAAATCCCAGACTTTAGCCTCTACTACAAAGCTCTCTTCATCAAGACAGCATGGTATTAGCACAAAAACAGACACACAGACCAATGGAAGAGAATAAAGAACCCAGAATTGGACCCACAAATGTATGGCCAACTAATCTTTGGCAAAGCAGGAAAGAGTATCCAATGGGAGAAAGAAGCAGTCTCTTTAGCAAATGGTTCTGGGAGAACTGGACAGCAACATGCAGAAGAATGAAACTGGACCACTTTCTTACACCATACAGCAAAAATAAACTCAAAATGGATGAAAGACCTAAATGTGAGACAGGAAACCATCAAAACTCTAGAGGAGAAAACAGGCAACAACCTCTTTGACCTCAGCCATAGCAATATCTTGCTCGACACGTCTCCAAAGGCAAGGGAAATAAAAGCAAAAATGAACTATTGGGACCTCATCAAGATAAAAAGCTCCTGCACTGCAAAGGAAACAATCAACAAAACTAAAAGTCAACTGACTGAATGGGAGAAGATATTTGCAAATGACATATAGGATAAAGGGTTAGTATCCAAAATCTATACATAATTTACCAAACTGAACACCCAAAAAACAAATAATCCAGTAAAGAAATGGGCAGAAGACATGAATAGATACCTTTCCAAAACAGACATCCAGATGGCCAACAAACATGAAAAGATGCTCAACATCACTCATCATCAGGGAAATACAAATCAAAACCACACTGAGATACCACCTCACACCAGTCAGAGTGGCTAAAATTAAAAATTCAGGAAACACTAGATGCTGGCAAAGATGTGGAGAAATGGGAACCCTCTTGCACTATTGGTGAGAATGCAAACTGGTGCAGCTGCTCTGGAAAACAGTGTGGAGGTTCCTCAAAAATTAAAAATAGAACTACCTTACAACCCAGCCATAGCACTACTGGGAATTTACCCCAAAGGATGCAGGAGTGCTGATTGATAGGGGCACATGTACCCCAATGTTTATGGCAGTGCTTTCAACAATAGCCAAATTATGGAAAGAGTCTAAATATCCATCAACTGATGAATGGATAAAGAAGACATAGTTTATATAGACAATGGAATACTATTTGGCAATGAGAAAGGATGAAATCCTGCCATTTGCAGAATATGGAAGGAAATGGAGGGTATTATGCTAAGTGAAATAAGTCAGTCATAGAAAGACAGATACCATATGTTTTCACTCACATGTGGAACTTGAGAAAATTAACAGAAGACCATGGGGAAGGGAAGGGGAAAAAATAGTTACAAAGAGACAGGGAGGGAGGCAAAGCACAAGAGACTCTTAAATACAGAGAATGAACCGAGGGTTGATGGGGGAGGGAAGGGTGGAAAATGGATGATGGGTACTGAGGAGGGCACTTGTTGGGATGAGCACTGGGTATTGTATGTGAGCAATAAATCATGGGAATCTACCCCCAAAACCAAGAGCATACTGTATACACTGTATGTTAGTCAACTTGACAATAAATTATATTAAAAAAATCAGAATTGAAAAAAATAAAATAAAATAACAAACAAGTAAAAGGATGGCTCTCAATGCTGAGTCACTCACATACTATATAAGGACCCAAATCCCTGGTTTCCTTAGCTAGTCAAAAAGGTGATGATTATTCATCTTTCCATTTTCATCTTGAGCTACTCTCACCCCACCTCCAGCCACACTGCTTATGCATCTATGGGTGCCTTCCTTCAGACTGGAAGGTCTTCATCTTCTCCTTTTCTCAGGCTACCAAAAGCATTCTTATCTTTCAAGTTTAGCTGAAACATCTCCTTCTCAATGAACACAGGGCCATCCACCACTTCCTTTTTCAGGGCTCCCATAGTACTCAAAGCAAACATCATTTCAAATCTTCATGGTGAACTTCTTAAGAGCAACATCTGCATGTTACTGTGTTTCTCAAACGAGGATATGTGTGTGCCCACAGGAGACAGGACAAACCTCGAGTGAATAATGGCCAGCCTTCCTTGGATTCCAAAGATTTAGGGGAGATGTTATGTGAAAATGCCAGAAGAAAGAAAGAATGCAAAGTTCACATCAATTTTTAAGATATAGCAAAAAATTCCAAAGGAATTGTCCTGTTGGAGATTAAAAAAAAAAAAAAAAAAAAAAAAAAAGGAAAGGTCAGGCTATATGTACAACACTCTCAGAGGTAGTCACTCTTTTTTTTCCTGATGCTGGAGATATTTGATAGTGAAGTTAGTTTTGTATATTCACAAGCTAATAGAAAGCACCGTGTTTGTGGAATAAATGGTAAATGAGAGCTAAATAAGCAACAGAAATGACAAAAGCCAATAGGTTAACGTACTGCAGCAGGAATTCTTTCTATTAAAGCTGTTACCAGTGCCCATTTTTGAGAAGTGAGGCTAAAGGGGGCCTATCGATTTCATCAGGAAATATTTCTATTAGTTGCACTTACTGCTTATCTGACTCATGATCTGTAAAGCCAACCATCTTGGCTTAGTATGGGTCTTCTTTCTTGCTTTGAAAGTTAAACAATTTGTCTTAACTTGATTTATCCTTTCTGTTTAATTTGGATCTTGACTTTGCCTAAACCTATTTATTTCTTTTAATTCTGATTATTCCACCTTTAAGCACAATGTCTCTGCTAATGATTTTTCCATACCTGTCAGAGTAAGCCATCTCTGCATTGTTTTCAAGATAAAATATTCACCAATATTGATCGTGTGTGGCACATGTTTTCGGTAATAAACTGGGCTTATAGGAAAAATAAATAACATTTTTTGCCTTATTGCACTAGAATTTATTGCTTTCATGTAACATTGCAAGTTATTTTTTTCTTTTCATCACCGATTAACTTTGATCACCAGAAATTAAGTATTTGACTAAGTTAACTTAGTGCTCTCTGATTCTTCGCTTTCTTTTTTGTTACATTCATGCAAGAGGCAGTTTCACAGTACCTACACAGAGAAATTACTCAATAAATGTTTGCTACATTGAACTGAAGGGAATAAGAAATGCCATCACTTTTCTGAGATACAGGAGTCAAGGCAAAAGTGAGGTGATCTATCACTGCTAACAAAAATAGTGCATGCACATAAATGTAAAAGCGTAATGGCATATTTAACCCATTTACAAGTTGAACATCATTACCTTGAGAACAATCTCAAACTAAAAGTATTTAGAAAAAAATTAAAGTAGTGCATTTTATTAGGCAAGTCCCTACTCCCATTTGTACACACTTTATTGTCATTTCATGACTAGATGTGTCATCATGTCAGTTGAGAACATTAATCTTGCTTAGACTCAAGGAAAAAAACATGCCATCCAAGGAAAGCAATGGAGCATTTCCCTGTATCTTTCATGTTTAAGGGTTTTCTGGGTGTCATCAGATAATGTCACATTCAGACAATCATCTTTCCAGTTCTGAATGTACAACTCTGCTCCTATTACTGGGCAAGAAATTTTAAGAATATGATAAGAGTTATAACATGATATATAACATGGTTGTAACATAGTCCAAATCATCATGGTCTAAACATTTTTAGAAGACAATAATGCAGAAATTAATAACTGCTTAAGTCAAAACATTAAGGCACCTTAATATGGAATAAAATTTGTTCTAATTATTCTGCTTAAACTGTTTCTATCTCATATTTTTAAATTCAATTTCCTCACCTAGCTAGAATACCGAATCTATTTCTGCAAACATCACATTTCTTTTAAAGATGTGCCCTCAATAATAAATCTTACAGTGTACTGATTGATGTGCTTTTCTTCCAGGTAAGTTTAGTCCCACTTGTTTCTAGCACATATACGAATATCATAATATACACCGAGTCTCCATTCTCAGTGAGTGGTAGCATCAACTACTGAGTTATAAGTTGGAAACTTAAGAGCATGGCTCCCCTTACCTCCATATTCCTCCCTCAAGTCCTTTAAAATTTTCCTTCTGTGTCTTTTAAATCCATGCAATTCTCTTACCTAAACATTGATCTGAGATAGTGAGATAAAAATAGGTATTATGGGGTAAAAGGGTTTTATTTAGGAAATGCTGGGTTAAACAAATTAAAGTTATTTACCATAAGACTTACTGAGCATTGAATGTGTGTATTGTCAGTTTAATGCACCATGCTGCATTTTGAAATTTCATTTGGCAATTATACTAAATGGTTGGGAAAGATTTGAACAAACTATGAGCTATTTCTTCAAAATCAAAAGGATGACATTAGGTTGGAAAGTATATAAAAATGAAATCATTTCACTTCTAATTAAAGATACCTAAAACTCCGGAGATAGACACATTAACAAGTAAGGAGATACTTGATGTAAAACACATCCAAACAAATGAATAATTGAATTATATTTTAAGGAACTCGGTTTGAAAGCAACAAGGTTCCGAGGTCAGCTCCTCCACTCCAGAATTATATAATTTGCTGTTGCATGAAGGAGCAATTGTTGTCTTCTGCCTTATAATTTCCATCCATTTCACATCCTCATGGGATTGTAAATGCCTGCTCTCTGCTCCTCTTCCCAAACACCTTGTGCCCTAATTTTTTTTCTTTCTTCCATTTTAAGATGAGAGAATTGAGTGAAAGGTGGGACATTGAAAAGAAAAAAATCAATTCCCTAAGAAGCAGTAAAAAGCATAACTGAAATAATATACTACAAATTGTGTAGGGACAGAGCTTTGAGCATTCAATTCATGCCAAGGCTTTCTTTCAAAGTCACTGGAAGATAAAGCACCAATTGTGACTTTGGCAATCTTCCAAATCTCAGCTGTGTGTTGCTTGAAAAACTACTTGTGTGGTAGCAAAACATGGGTGATCATGTGGGATCTGAGCAAAGGACACATGACCTAATATAATATAAATCTATGGGGAGCCATGTTGGATGAGAGACCACCACTAAGAAAACTCTAGTCTGCATGTGCTGTGGGGGGATGACAGGTGTGCATTTGGACACTGGTAGTCTATTAACTACTGTTCAACAGTAAAATTAGCTCTTTTCTGTTCTCAGGCGTCTCACCATCTCAGTATACAATAGATATCCAACTCTCACTGCAGTTTTGGCTGAAAAATCTTCTAGTGCTCCACCAGACAGAAGTGAAATTAGGACACCTACAGAATAATATGCCCTCCTTCATGTCAAGTGGAGTTGTATAATAGTGCTTTTATTTCCCCATAATAAGATTGAGTTTTAAAAGGGATATCCTCAAACCACCATCTCCTAGTTTATAAGAAAACACGACTAACTCTTCAAGGATTCGTTTTTTCAGCTTGATTTTGGCTCAGGTCATGATTTCATGGTGATGGGCTGGAGCCTGGTGTCGGGCTCTGCACTGAGCCTGGAGCCTGGTTGGGATTCTCTCTCTCCCAATCCTTCTCTGCTCCTCCCCTATTTGTATACTTGTGCACTCTCTCTCTCTCTCTCTCTCAAAATAAATAAACTTAAAAAAAAAGTTGCAAACTGAGTCATTAGTGTTTTTATTTTAGCTCTGATTTCTGCCAAGAAAACTATTACACTGGTTAATAATTTGTATATAAAATATTTAAAACATTGCACTCATGTACACAAATTATGTCTTCACAGGCAAACACCTTTTCCAGGCAAATAATTATAAAGCATTGTACTGTGAAAGACTCTATGTCTGTAATCAAAGTAGCAAAATGAAATGCATACTAAACATTATATAAAAGGTCAAGTATAGAAATAGTTACAGGTGTGTATTTTTAAAGAGCTAATGTCATCAGTTGTAGTTGCTTCCTCTGAGTCTCTTTTGCCAACTAAGGCCCACTCTGGAGGACCTTACTAACATCAAGCTTTATCATAGATCTTTCCTGAATCACACAGATGGCACCACCATTACATGGACAAAAGATAAGAGTTATTAGTTAAAAGTATGGCACACTTGAGTCTTATTTAGTTTATGAATATCATATTCATTCTATCTTGCACAAAAATCTTCCCATCACACACAACCTGAGTTCTACCTACACTACTGCTAGCCTAATTGATCCAATACCAAACATTAATAGCCATTCTTCATGTCATTTTGTGAAGCTTGATGCCATATAAACCAGGGAACGGTCATGACTTTCCCATCAGCCAGATTTAACCACCTGGGTGTCAACATGTTCCATTCCAGTAAGAGAGCAACCCTCCATAGAGAGACACTCAGAAGATGGTAAGACTCACATTTCCTCACATTTTCACACCGGTTATAAAATGAAGCGAAACTGGAAAACAAAAAACAAAAAACAAAAACAAAACAAACAAAAAAATGAAACGAAACTGATACATTTCTAGCAAAGCGTCATTAGTCAAAAAATTCAATCTGAAGGAAGGGAGGAACATGTTGAAGATTCTATATAAGGGTATTTACACAGGAAGAGATTAAAAACAGCTATATCAGGGCACCTGGATGGCTCAGTTGGTTAGGCAGCCGACTTCGGCTCAGGTCATGATCTAATGGTTCATGGGTTCGAGCCCTGCATCCGGCTCTGTGCTGACAACTCGGAGCCTGAAGCCTGCTTTAGAATCTGTGACTCCCCCTCTCTCTCTGTCCCCTTCCCAGCTCATGCTCTGTCTCTGTCTCTCAAAAAATAAATAAACGTTAAAAAATAAAAAAAATAAAAACAGCTATATCAAATCAAATATTGAACAATTAACATTTGGAGTTTAGGCATATAATTTACAAATTAGTGTGATTTCCTTTGCTCTGTATAATACACTTACTATGGAAAATATGAAAAAAAGTGATGTGATTTACAAGAAATGATACTGATAACAAATCTCTAAGGTCACCTCTACTTTAAAATCGGTATTGTTCTGATACCTAAGGTAAACATCAGAAACAAAATATTTTTGTATGTGACACACAAAGATGATAAGCTAAACTTGAGAATAGTAGGAGCCTTGGTAGTTCTCATTTTCATGGACAAAATTTTAAAACATGCAGACACATTTTTTTTTACTTTGAAACAATCTTACAAAGTGATTACATTTGACTTAAGTTTATGTATCCATAATTGATGAACAAAATTATATCTTAGATGACATTTTTAAACTTCTTTGGATGATAAAAAAGATAAGAGAGTTTTCATTTTGAGGAAATGCATTTCACAGCATAAAATTTCAAAACTGGATATCTTAATTTGTATGCTGTTAAATAGCAAAGCTACAAGCAAGTATAAAACGTATAAAACAATAATACTTTCATAGCTCTCTGTATGGAATAATGACTAAAGGAACACTTTCAAGGTAAAAAAAATATATTTGATTTTTTGGATCCCAAATATTTATACCAACTCCATGCCCTTGATTTCTCAGAATGGTCCCAATGTCAAACATTCTAGCTTTTTCTACCTATAAATCATTAGAATTACATAAAATTCCAAATATTTTAAGATTCAAACACTGTCTTTTGCAACTAAATTGGCAAAACAATTTTGGCAAACTATGAGATCTAATATTTTTACATGAAATGGTTCCATAAATAATATATTGCAATATCTATTAACAAAAATATTCACCAGGGATTAACAGAGAAAACTGTATGTGTGGTGATGCATGTTTTTATTTCCACACCTATATGCATTCATATAATGCCAAAAGAAACATATGGATGTATACAGCTTCTCTTAGGCATGCATAACCTTAAAAATTATTCCTGAGTTCTAACTGTTCCCAGTCTCAGAGCCTTTTTTTTTTTAAATTCTGCTAAGAATACAAATATGATATTTTCTAAAGAGTTTTTTTTTTTTTTTTTGAAAGAGAGATTGAGCATGAGCAGGGGAAGGGCAGAGAGGGAGAGAGAGAATCCCAATAAGGCTCTGTGCTATCACCACAGAGCCCAGTGTAGGGCTCAATCCCACAAACCATGAGATCATGGACTGAGCCACCCAGACACCCCATGAGTGTTGTATTCTTAATTAAATTTCAGAAACCTTACATATAGTCACCTGAGTTGATTAATTTTAGGTGTCAATTTTACTACAGCATGGTGCCCTATCGTCTGGCAAACGCCAATGTAGATGTTGCTGTGAAGGAATTTTTTAGATGAGATTAAGATTTAATCAGTAAACTCAGTAAAGTAGATTACCCTTCATAATGTAGGTGGGCCTCCTCCAATAAGCTGAAGGTCTTCATAGCTCCTCCAAAGAGGAAAGAACTCTGCCTCCAGACTGCCTCTGGACTCAACCCTGCAACATCAACTCATGCCAGAATTGCTTGCCTATTAGCCTGCCCTGTGAATTTTAGATATACCAGCCTCCATAATCATGAGTCAGTTCCCTAAAATCCTTCTCTCTCTCACATGTAACCCCTCTATGTGTACACATGCACAGACACACACACACACACACACACACACACACACAAATTGTTTTGTTTCTCTGTAGAATCCTAACATATCACCACATTTTGTTTTCTTCTTTATTTAGTCTTAAAGACGAGGTAAGGTTTAATCATGATTGATATGTGTTCAGAAACAAAGTATGAGATGTCCTCTTTCCGCCTTCACAGTACTTGGAATTGCTGTTGAACTCTGCTTCTTGGCAGTTTGGAGGGTTGTTTAATGGAGAGTGGGAGCCAGAAATCTGGCATTCTACCCTCTTGGTTTGGTGAGCCATTGTGCCAGTGTCCACATTTCACTTTGGCTGAGGCTCCCCCAGATGTGCAGTTGCTCTGTCTTAGCAACTTTTTGTAACAACAAAAAAAGCTTATTAACTGTTTGCTTATTAACACAGTCCTGTGAATGCTGGGATTTCCCAGAACTGCTTTCAATCCTGTTAAGATGCAGCCTAGGATGTAAGCCTGAATGATGTGATGTCAACTTGCCCAGTGGGGCACCCTAATACACTTCCAAAGTGGACCCTTTTGGTGATGTTGCACTAGGGACTACCTCATTCACTTTTCTTCACGAGCAAAGCCTTTAGCTAACTTTGCATCTAGAATATTCCCATAATTCCCGAGTCTGCCAGTGCTGCTAATCTCAAATGCTAGTTTTTGGGAACAGTGAAACCAAGTGTATGAGAGGTGCTTTGGGTTTGCCCCCGAGTGTGAAAATCATGTAAAGAGGCTGACTGTTATTAAGTCCTCCAAAAAAAAAAAAAAGTATCTGGGAGGGTTTTAGAGGAGATCAATAGGTATATGAATAAATATGGTGCTATGGGCTTAACTGTAGCCCCGTCATCCCCTGCCACAAATTCCATATGTTGAAGTCCTAACAGCCAGTACTTTAGAATGTGACTACATTTGGAGATAGGACCTTTTAAAAGGTCATTAAGTTGAAAGGAGACCCTTAGAGTGGGCCCTCTGGTTGTCCTTATAAATGACTAGGATGTCTGGCCACACAGATACCAGGGATACAAGTGCACAGAGGAAAGGCCATGTGAGGACACAGCAAGACGACTGCCATCTGTAAGCCAAAGTGAGAGCCCTCAGGAGACACCAAACCTGCCAACAGCTTGATCTTTGAACCTCTACTTTTCAAGAACTGTGACAAAGTAAGTTTTTGCTATTAAAGCCACCCAGTCTATGGTATTTTGTTAGGGCAGCCCTGAGAAATGAATAACTATGGTATCAGAAAATGAGGAAAAGTACATCTGAAAAAGGCATGTCAGACAGGGTTTAAAGTTCTTGCTGGGCCACACAGTCTACCTATCAAATACGCATCTCAACCAAGGTCCTGAGACCTGCCGTTCAGTTGTGTAAGGGAAGGCATCCGACTCACTGAAGACTATGTCATCTTCAGGCTCTTCCTTTTTTCGTGAAAGTGGAATGAAGGTATATTTATTACAATCCTGCTTCATAAAAATGCCTTTTTGTTGCCTTCTCATAGGCATATGAATTTGATCTGCTAGAAAATTCTTGGCCCACTATCCTTCCTCAAAATAAGAAATGATGTTGCATTTTCTTCAGGTATTTACTGTTGTAGAGTAATTCTGCAGTATGTTTACAAAAAAAAAAAAAAAGCCCTATGCTACATCTTTCTGTGTATGTATTTTTGGTCAAGTCCAGAGCTAGACTGATCTTGGGTGATAGCTAACAAACACAGTGCATTCTTTGCTGTTTGCCCCACCCACATACTCATCCATGATGTCTGAATCTCTTTCTCAGATGGACAACTGGATGGCAAGGAGATATGCATGCTTTCTATCCAAGCTCCAGAATCTAGCAGACTAGTCTGGTAAAGCTCCTCGGCCCTGAGGTCTTATTCTTCTCCCACTGTCCAGTGAGCTAATGTTCAGAACAGCTGGAATATCTTAAAAACAGGAGCTCCTGCATAAACTGTCAGGTGGCTTTTTCCTATCTCCTCTGCTTCTAGTCTCCCACTTGTAGTGTTCCCCCCTACACTCTGGAGGGTGCAAAATGTAACCACATATTCCATCCATCCTACTCCTCATTTACTCTCTGTTAGTTTCTTAAGTGGATTTTAAAACGTAGTTAGGTATTTGAAGATGTGGTTTGACTTGGAAAAGCAAAACTTCTACAATTTATGAGTAGCTGCCTCATTTGTCACTTTTTTTAAATTTTTTTTAAAGTTTTTTTTTTAAATGTTTATTTTATTTTTGAGACAGGGAGAGACAGCATGAACAGGGGAGGGTCAGAGAGAGAGGGAGACACAGAATCTGAAACAGGCTCCAGGCTCTGAGCTGTCAGCACAGAGCCCGACGCAGGGCTCGAACTCGCGGACCATGAGATCATGACCTGAGCCGAAGTCAGATGCTTAACCAACTGAGCCACCCAGGCGCCCAATTTTTTTTAAAAGTTTTTTTTAATGTCATTTGTCACTTTAAAGAAACTGTACTTTAAGCCAGGTTTAATATACCTTTTATGTCTGGCTTCAGGGTGGGCTCACTGAGCTCTATTTCCAGAAGCACATCACATGTAACTCATTGGTTGCATTTTATTTATTTATTTATTTATTTATTTATTTATTTATTGTTTCAATTTAAGTATAGTTGACGCATAATGTTATATTAGTTTTAGGTGTACAACACAGTGATTTGACAATTCTATACATTATTCGATGTTCACCATGATAAGTATAGTTACCATCTGTCACCCCATAAAATTGTTACAGCATTATTGATTATATTCTCCACGCTGTACTTTTCATCCCTGGGACTTATTTGTAAGTTTGTACCTCTTAATCCCCTTCACTTATTTCACATGTCTCCCCCACCCATCTCCCCTCCAGCAACCATAGTTTGTTCTCTACATTTATGAGTCGGTTTCTCTTTTCTTGTTGTTTGTTTGCTCGTTTTGTTTTTTAAAATCACACATATAAGTAAAATCATATCCACTAACTCCATTTTAAAATCCAGTTCCAACTGGGGCACTTAGGTGGTTCAAGTCCGTTAAGCATCTGACTCTTGATTTAGGCTCAGGTCATGATCACACAGTTGTGAGATTGAGACCCATGTCAGGTTCTGTGCTGACAGCATGAAGACTACTTGGGGTTCTCTCTCTCTCTCTCTCTCTCTCTCTCTCTCTCTCAAAATAAATAAATAAACTTAAGAAAATACAGTTCCAACAATAGAAATCTATCTATATATATATATATATGAGTATATATATATATATATATATATGAGTATATATATATATATATATATATATATATATATATGACCAAAAAGGTAGAGTAAAATGAAAAATAAAATCTAAGTGGTGGGTAAAGTTGTTCAATACAAAATTACTTCAATTGCTGTATTGAAATTTTATATAACTAAATATGGGGGGGGAATCCAGAATTCCTTCCAAATTCTGGCAGTAAGTGGAACATCAGTCTATGTTTTCCATATGTGAATTATCATCTTTTTCTGGGTATTCATGGTCAATTTGGTGGGAAGTTTAGAGATACGATGTTTAAGGCTGCTAGCCAAGCACCATTTAAAATAGAAATCTCAGTATCTCCTAACAGTAACAAATACTTATTTACTGAATCCAAGCAGCATCCAAGATATTCTTTATGCAGCAAAGAGAGGTTCATAATCTAATGAAGAACAGTCAAAGTAATTATACTAAATGTTCCCATAAGATAAATAATACAGTAATGCAAAATTTAGTAGATCATATGAAATTTTCCAAGCAATGAATGCAAAGATTATATATCTCTTATGAATCATTTCAAAAAAATACCCAGTATTAATCAAGAAAAATAAATGAGGATTATCCCACAAAATTGGTATCTCCCACTTCAGGTTTCTTCTTGTCCATCTAAAATATAAACACCTGCCACATAGTTGTTTAGAAACAGGTATTTCATTTTCAAAATATATAACTGTAGAAATAAGGGCTTATTATTATCAAGGGAAGATATGTATCTGGATCTGTGCCAAGTTACTTTTCTTTAAAAGAGCTTATACTCAATTCAAAATAAAAATGGAAATCACCTACATGTTCTCTTGTTTACATATTAAGACACATAAAATACATGTTGAATATGTCCTGTCACTGTAAATATCGGAGACTAGACAGAATAATTTTATCTTGCCTGGTAGAGAACGTTTTTGGGCTAATCCCAGATGAACATGAAGTAGTTCTACAAACCATATAATTAAGTTACACGCATCACTTTCTTTTCTTGATTCTTACCCGCCTTTCAATGGGGAAGAATAGGTATGCAATCTGGGTACAGACTTCTAAACAGTGATCAACAAAGATGGGGAAACTTCATGAAATCTCACTTATTTGTATGACATTTCTACAATTTCCTTTCTTATTCAAAATGGTTTGACATTTCTGCTACAGTCTAGAAATTACTATACAATGAACTTACTGAAAATTTCATAAATTCTCCTTCCACCACCTTGATTTTTTTTGTAAAACACTGGTTGGATTATTCTCACTTCTCCTCCTTCAATTAAGTTAAATCATCCTCATTTTTCTTTATGACATTTGTTAATCAGTTTCATTTTTATACAGAAACAATGATTGTTCCACTCATTATTTAGGACTTCAGGGAACTACATACACTGTCTTTGGAGCATCAGCAATCCTAAGCCTTTCAGACCCTGTTTAGTTTCCCAAATGTCAGCATAATGGGAGATAAAGGGTTGTGCACTGGGGAAACTTAATGGACACATTCCATAATCACCTGAGTGTTTTCTCTGCCAGACAGCACTTCCCATAGCACCATGATGTGGTAAATACAGAAGGAATGACAAGGCTTCTGTTTCCCTAAGAGACTGCAACCAAAGGCGAGAAGGGTATAGGCAACCGAGCAACATATGCAGGGGTATCTATCAGTGACGGTTCAGAGAGAGGGAGAATAATAGGAGCTGGTGCAGCCTGAGGAAACAGAGAGAGCAAGCCTTGTGGGCAGGGCATAGTGAGGAATGAGGAGAATGGGTGTAGTGTGAGTTTAGGCTCCGGTCAGAGACCAATGGGAGGTAAAATGTGAACAGTCACATTATTGAGACTCTTAAACACTAGATGAACAATTTGGATTTCCTGCACAAAAGGATAAGCCTTTGTAGGTTTTGAGCATGGGAATCAACTACAGGCATCCCTCATTTTATTGTGCTTGACTTTATTGCGGTTCACAGAGAACACACACACACACACACACACACACACAAATTGAAGGGTTGTGGCAACTCTATGCTGAACGATTTTATTGGTGTCATTTTTCCAATAACACTTATTCACTTCGTGTCTCTGTGTCACATTCTGGTCATTCTAACTGAATTTCAACATTTTGCACTTGTAATGGTGATCTGTGACCAGTGATCTTGAACGTTACTACTATAATTGTCTTGGAGGGTTATGAACTGTACCCATGTAAGACAGAGAACTTAAGAAATGTTGTGTGTGTGTTGACTGCTCCACCCACTGGCCAGCTGTTCCCCATCTCTCTTCTTCTCCTTGGGCTTCCCTATTCCCTGAAACACAGCAATATTGAAATAGGCCAGTAGCCCTACATGGCCTCTAAGTGTTCAAGAGTAAGGAAGAGTCACTTGTCTTTCACTTTATTTTTTTAAAATTTTTTAAACGTTTATTTATTTTTGAGACAGAGAGAGACAGAGCATGAATGGGGGAGGGTCAGAGAGAGGGAGACACAGAATCCAAAACAGGCTCCAGGCTCTGAGCTGTCAGCACAGAGCCCGATGCGGGGCTCGAACTCATGGACTGTGAGATCATGACCTGAGCTGAAGTCAGACGCTTAACTGACTGAGTCACCCAGGTGCCCCATGTATCTTTCACTTTAAATCAAAAGCTAGAAATGATTAAGCTTCGTGAAGAAGGCACATCAAAAGCTGAGATAGGCTGAAAGCTGGGCCTCTTGTGAAACAGCCTATCTGCAGATATGGAGAAAATTTGAGGGGTCTGGACAGAAGATTCACGGCATTCCCTTAAGCCACAACATTCCCTTAAGCCAGATCCTGATCCAAAGCAAGGCTGTAACTCTCTTCAGTTCTATGAAGGCTGAAAGACAGGAGAAACCTGCAGAACAAAAGTTGGAAGCTAACGGAGGTTGGTTCATGAGGTTTAAGGAAAGAAGCTGTCTCTGTGACATAGAAGCACAAGGAGAAGCAGCAAGTGCTGATGTAGAAGCTTCAGCAAGTTCTCCAGAATATCCAGCTGAGATCATTAATGAGGATGGCTACACTAAACAACAGATTTTCAATGTAGAAGAAATAGACTTATATTGGACGAAGATGCCATCTAAGACTTTCATAGCTGGAGAAAAGTTAATTCCTGGCTTCAAAGGTTCAAAGGAGAAGCTGACTCTCTTGTTAGAGGCTAATGTAGCTTGGTGACTTACACTTGGAGACAACGTCCACTTACGATTCCAAAACTCCTTGGGACCTTAAGAGTTATACTAAATCCACTCTGTGCTCCATAAATGGAACAACAAAGCCTGGATGACAGCACATCTGATGTTTATAGCATGGTTTATTTACTACATATTTCAAGCCCATTGTTGAGACCTATTGCTCAGAAAAAAATATTCCTTTAAAAATATTACTGCTCATTGACAATGTACCTGGTTACCCAAGAGCTCTGATGGAGATGGGTAAGAAGAACATTGTTTTCATGCCTCCTAACACGACATTCATCCTCTAGCCCATGGATCAAGGAGTCATTTCAACTTTCAAGTCTTATATTTAAGAAACACATTTTGTAGGGCGATAGCTGCCATAAGATAATGATTCCTCTGATGGATCTAGAAAAGGACATTGAAAACCTTCTGGAAAGCATTCATCATTCTAAGTGCTATTAAGTACATTTGTGATTCATGGTAAGAGGTCAAAACATCAACATTCATAGGAGTTGGGAAGAAGTTGATTCCATCCCTCATGGATGACTATGAGTGGTTCAGGATGTCAGTGGAGGAAGTCACTGTGGATGTGGTGAAAACAGCAGGAGAAACAGAATTAGAAGTGGAGCCTGAGGATGTGACTGAATTGCTGAAATCTCATGAGAAAACGTGGACAGATGAGAAGCTGCTTCTTGTGGATGAGCAAAGAAAATAATTTTTGAGATTTACTCTGCTTCTGGAGAGATGCTGTACAGACAGTTGAAATAACA
Organism: Panthera uncia; assembly: GCF_023721935.1. Lineage (NCBI taxonomy): Eukaryota > Metazoa > Chordata > Mammalia > Carnivora > Felidae > Panthera > Panthera uncia. Next base: position 84,225,266 of record NW_026057580.1, read on the forward strand.
ACAAACTATTTCGTATATCACTCAAACTTAATTGATAAAACAGCAGCAGGGTTCGAGGGGATTGAATCCAGTTTTGGAAGAAGTTCTACTATAGGTAAAATCCTCCATCAAACAGCCTTGCATGATAAAGAGAAATCATTCATGAAAAGAAGAGTCAAGTGTTGTTGCAAACTTGATTGTTGTCTTATTTTAAGAAATTGCCACAGCCACCCTAACTTTTAGCAACCACCACTCTGTCGTTGAGTGGCCAGAGAAGCAAGACCCTCCACCAGCAAAAAGATTATGACTCACTGCAAGTTCAGGAGTTAGTTAGCATTTTTTAGTAATAAAGTATTTTTTATTTTTTAATTAAGGCATATGCATTTTTTAGACATAATGTTACTGAATACTTAATAGACTACAAAATAGTATAAAACATAACTTTTATATGCACTGGGTAGCCAAAAAATTCATTTTACTCGCTTTATTATGATATTCACTTTATTGTGGTGGTCTAGAACCAAACACAAATTATCGGCGAGGTATGCCTATATGTTAAAAACAGTATAAAGAAAAGGTAAATCTGCTGGTGTATACAATAACTTCTGTTCTTGAGAAAAGCCTGGGAAAAAGATGGTCTTGGAAGCATCTGCAGTGGTCCATGTGTGAAGAGATGAGAGCCCAAATAGCTTTAAGGCGTCGTCTCTGACATTTTAAGAATAAAATGTCACAGAAAAGACCTGTCCCTAGCATCTTAGCATCTAACATGTGGAATTTCAACTATTTGCTTAAAGAGCTCCTATGTTCTTTTTGTTCTCAAAGGCCCCCTATTCCAGTCACCATACTTATGAAAACAGGCTTTTTATGCTAACAAAGAACTATGCAACTTTAAGGAAGGACTTTTTGATCGTAACGTTAATTCTGTCAATAAAACCCTCTCCCTTCTTCTGTTCTCTCCCTCTTTCTTTCTAATACTAATCCTGATCTACAAACATACTGAAATCCAGGTCGCCCTTCACTGACCATTCCTGAGGAGAAGTCTGGACTCTGGAATCAATATCTAGGAGGGAGTACTGGCAAACTATGGGGGGTCCCAAAGAGTTAATGAGAGGAAACTGCTCTAGTTCTCCAAATTCAACTGATGTCGCATAACAGTAGATGGTTTTGCAGTTCATACTTTAGGGCACAGTGCTCTTGCTCTTGTTTCTCCAACAACAATTTTTTAACCCAAATAAATTCCACTGAGTAATTAAAATCAAGAGAACAGAAAGCAGGCTGCCAACACATGCTATGAACAGGCATGGGTTCCTCAGACACCATCATCTCATCATTCCCTTCTCTGCACTGGAGGAAGACATGTCCTCCCCACGTATTACTGTGTGGTTGGCTCCCATACAGATGCCTACGTTGCTTCCTGGTTCGTTAACACTGGCATTATGTAGAATCCACTGTATGCCTTGCAATCTAATAGAAAATGAGTAATGTTTATGACGGCTAACTGTATTATTCACACTGCTTTGAGGAATAACCCTAAACATAAGGTATCATTTAGAGTCAGATAAAGAAAATGAGGAGACTACATTATAATCCTACAGGAGTGAGATAGAATTTGAAAAGGGGGGGCTTTGGAATTGGTAAAGTAAGAAACACATAAGCACTGCTTTTTTCCATCACAAATAATTTCAACCATTATCTTTGAAATAAATAACTCAAGGTACACTTCACAGTAGTCAAATATCTCACAATAAATGTCAACAGCTTGCCTAAAACATCTCTCTCAGTTTCATCTTCAGCCTGAATTACTGCTATGGTGTCTGTGTTTCTATGATAAGTTCAACAAAACTGGTGACGTTGACTACTGAGTCATACGCATGTTATTTTTCCACAATTTGAGGGCAAATGATTTTTTTAAGAAGTATTAAAGTGATTACTTGGGCTACTGAACACACTCCCAGAACTATTATGGCTTGAATATCTAAAGATGTCCATTTTACAGGCAAATATTTTCAGGGGAATAGACCAGATCCAGACGAAGTAGGTTTGGTAAATGCAGTTGGCCTTGCGGGTTTACTTTCTTCCTTGCTTTTGCAATTTAAAAATACTTTTAAATTCATACAAAAACCCAGTTTTCACTTTAATGAAATAATGTAATATTGGCAGGAGTGATCTATATCCCTTAAATACGAAGATTAGTGATCAGAAGAGGAGCATGGCATTTTGCTTTTTCTAGGCAGCAGATGACTCCCTCAGAAGCAGGTGTCAGAGAGGAGAACTGTTTCTAAGGCTTTAAGCCTTCCTCTGTGTCTGTCTCTTTTCTTCCAGGAAAGCCTATTGACTTGCACTTTTACACTCAATGCATTTTGATCACCTATTAAATGCATTTTAGTTTTTTGATGGGTGAGAAAAAATTTAAGCTCATGAAGGCTTGATGCTTCATAAAATTAAAGTACAATGAAAGATCGAGATTATTTCATTTGGGGCGGTACTTGATTAAACCACATTTAAAGTTGTACCATAAGTCAAACTTTGAAAATGTGTAACTAACATTTTATCCTGTTTGTTTTAGTAATTCAAATTTTTTATAGCTCAAGGGAGCGATCTTGAGAAAGAAAATTAAAATTTTAGTACAAATTATTGATTAATATATCTCCAAAGATAAAATAATATTGTTCTACATACATTGCAAAAGACATATATATTAGAAACATGATAAATCCTTATTCGTATCTGACTATTATCAATAAAAGTCACAAAAAGCTTATTGAATAATAAGCTGTTCTGAAAGAAATGTTAAGAGGATGATTTTAGAATACTTTTTACTCATTAAGTATTACCTTAAAAAGAAAAATAAAAGTATAAACAAAACAAAATAAGTCTCAACTAAAATCCACGAATACTCAAACAGCTAAAGCAGTATCAGAGATATAGGTCTGAGGGCAAATTTGAGGTAGAGCCTTTGAATACCTTTTGAAAAGCTTTCCTATGTGCTAAAGCAAAGTTTCAAGTGGCAGGAGATAGATTAATTCCATTTTGGCTGCAAAAGCATTTTACATTTACTTGTTTTGATTATAAATAAATATAATAAAATTGTTGCGTCTTATTGTGGCCTTGGCTCTCTGATGCACTGCCCTTTTTTTTTAATGTACCGGGATGAGCTTTAACAATCTGTTTAATTCTCACTTTCACACAGATGCCAGAAGAAAAAAAAAAACAACATTTAAATGATTTTCTAATTTTACCTTCAATTTTATAAGGCTGTTCATTTTTTAAACACGTATGGTGTAATATTTCCCCATCTAAATTATGAGCCATTTTTTCTTCCAAGCATCAAATTCTTTCTAATAATCAATAATCATCTCTTCTCCCTTATTCCTTAAATACTGCAAAATACATTAACATATATGTACATATAGTTATATATTGTGTGTACTTAGAAGTATACACATGTATAAATGTATATGTGTGTATGCATATAAAGACCAATAGATATAATATAGTCATTGTAACTGACAATCCATGAACTTGCTTTCTATTCTTTAGTTATCACCCCAAAACCAGAGAGCAGAGGGAGCTCAGAACATGGGCTCAACAAGCAACACAAATTCATTCAATTTTACTTTAAAATTCAAATTGAGAAGCCTGCAGAGAAGCTGATAAGCTGTCCAGTAGAGTATAAAGTCGACCACAGGCCTTAAGATCTTGCACAGGTGGATTATGTGTAATGAAGTAAAGGGAATAAATGTCATCTAAGGTGAACAAATCCATCACAAGTCTTACTCTGGCAAGTCAAACACTGGAAGTACCTTGGAAATTATGAATATAACATTCCATTAGAAGTTACAAATATAAATACCACAAAGCATGTATATTGCTTTCACAGATATGTGTCTTCCAAATGCAAATACACTTCTTACAGAGATGATAATATAGAGGAAAGTTTTGCACTTTTTTTTTCATAGAGAAGTGGACTCAAGAAAATTAGAATGTGTAAATAGAAATAAAGTACCAGCAAATCTTAGTTTTCAACAAAAATAAAGCCTAAACTTAAGAAGGTATGAATGCTCTTTTATTCATACAACACCTCACCAACTAAGTATTCTGATATCATACATATAAATGCATTTGCACACACAGGAAGTTTTTGGCACTATCATATATAGGATAGGCTATATTTTAAGCCACAGCAAAAGACAGACAATGTGGTACATTGCTTCTTAGTATAATTTTATATTACTGTAGCATAACCATTCAAGTTACTTATGGCTTCTGAGCTAAAATACTGACTTACTTCCCAAATGCTTTGCAAAACTTATCCACATTGAAGAAATCGGAAAATTCAGTACTTTTTTTCTAAAGCTGACTGGTGCTGAAATTTATTACAATGTCCCCTTTTTTCCCCATAATGCAGATCCCTCCACTGTAAGTGCCCCCTTCTCCATCTCCCAGACATAAGGGAGTTAAAGGAAACAGCAAGAGATTGGCATTGAGCTACATGAGAACAGACAGAAATATAACACAGCGCCTTGCTCTCTTTCTTTTTTTCCAGTACGCTGACCTATCACAAAACACAGAACACAGTTCACCTCTCACAGAAATGGAAGGGAGAACTATATATTCACTTAATAAAAGCATTTGATGAAAACCTTATGATTGCTTAATTTGAAACATTAAATGTCATTAGTACACATAAATATTTTTAGTGGTGACTGACCTCACCTAAAACATGACAGAAACAAAACAGTTGAACAGTTGAAGGGGTGGGGGAAAAAAAGAGAAACAAACCACAAGAGACTCGTAACAACAGAGAAAAACTGAGGGTTGATGGAGGGAGGTGGGTGGTCAATGGGCTAGATGAATGATTAAGGAGGGCAGTTGTGATGATGACCATTAAGTGTTGTATGTAAGTGACGAATCACTGAATTCTACCCCTGAAACCAATACTATACTATATGTTAACTAACTTGAATTTAAATAAATTTAAAAAAAAGAAAGAAAACCACGATAATATAATACTGTGCTGTTCTACATACGTCTGAAAATGAGGCTCTCCGTTTGTGTTTTAGCAGATAGCCACAATTATGGTGACCTCTCTCCCACCTCGATCATTACCAATTATTGCAACATTTTCAAAACACCAATTTGGGCATCTTTCTCATTGACTTACTCTCCTCACTGTTCAGGTCATGGTCTCCAATGCTCCCATTCCAGGATTTCTTTGACCTCCCTGGAACTTCTAGTCCACTGATCCAACCATCTTTACACTGGCCATCATCCTCTCATGACCTCTCTTCCCTCCTTACCCAGCTTAGATTCCAAGCGCATTATTATAATCACATCCTTTCATAAGCTCTCGACTCTTTTGTTCCTCTTAATACTTTGCTGGAGAAGTCTCAACTCCCACATAAATCCTATTCTCTGCCTATTCTGCACTTGCAATGAATTAGCTGAAAGTGACTGAAGGAGGGGGGAAAAAAAAGCATAACCATGATAACTGGTTTCACATTCAATTTTTGACCACAAACTTGAGGTGGGTCATCAGCACAACCAGGCAATGATACCTTTTCTTGATCTATTCTCTCTCCTGCAGGATCATTTCACATTTTTCCTGTACTTACTCTCCCTCTTAGATTAGCTCTTTTTCACTCAGAAGAGAACCTCCTCCTCATCCAGCAGCTAAGTGATCCAAAGTCCCCTCTCTCCTAACTCACATCCCTGGCCCCTTCTCTTCCTCTATCACAATGCTTCTCAAATTCTGTGTGAAGAACCAGGACCAGCCCCTGTACCTGAATCTAGTGTGAACCTGCCTTTTTGTAAAATACAATAAAAACAAATTGTTAATAATGAAATAAAAAGTAAAGACATGCACCATGTATCAAATATTAGATTTAACACACAAAATTACTATATCAAATTACTATTAAAGCTTACTCTCAAGTTCTGTCTTCTCTTGTTGTGCATTAGTAATAAATAGCTTGCCACAGGCACCAGGCCAGTATTTGCACTTTGAATAACAACTGGCCATTTCAGACCCAGTTCTGATTGTTTCCTTGCTGGGATATACTTCCCCCAGAGAGTCATAAGTCTTGCTCATTATCTTATTCACCTTACCTCTAATATCACCCCCTCAGAGAAGACTTCCCTGACCATCATATGTTACCTACAAAATACAAGCTAGCCATCATTTCCCATCTCAATCCATTACTTTTCCTCCTAGCTTTTATAATTTACTTGCCATTCTTACATGATTATTTTCATTGTTTGTTCTCCCAATGTAAGTTTAACTCCATGACGTCAATGACTATCTTTGTGCGGAATTCCAGCATTTAAATTCTACCTGGCACATAGTACGTCTTCAACGGTATTGAATGAATGCATGAATTTCACCAAATGTATAACCAAACCTGATAACCTGTATGATATTATCACAGGTGTCTGGATCATGGCAAAAGGTCTCTGTGGGTAGGAAAAACCCATGTACAGCCTCTCTGACAGTGATATACTTTTAATGCTTCTTTACAATGTGCTCTGAAATTAGATGAAAAAAATTAGCAGGCATCAGCTCTATCACTCAGGAAAGGCAGCACCATGGTGGCAGGGGCCAAATTTTGGCTGTTAGATGTGTTAGATGTGGTGTTTAAAATAAATTTCACTTCACAAAACCTACATGACAGCAAGTGTCTACAACTGTTTTAGGATGCTTGGGGAGAAATCAACAGCAACAAGCTTTTATACAAAAGAAGTATCTAATGAAATGAAGGCATGAACAATAAAAACACATTGTCTTATAAGAAAGTAGAAGTGAATCCAGAAGATTACAGCTCCTTTATTTATGAAGGATCCTGAGTCTGACTTTGGTTCAAAGCTGATTTGAATGTGTACTCATGACCTGAAACAGCAAATGATTTACATGAAATTCAGATATTAAGAAAGCAAAAGAAAAAATCATATTTCTTATTCCCGAGGTAAATAAGCAAGAATAAAAAACTAGTCTATTTGGAGGAGTTAAAAATAATAAAAAAAGAGTACCCTTATTTTTTAATAAACATTAAACATAAATTCTTTCAGATTATATTTGCCCTGTAAATAAATTTTTGTTTACATTAGATATAATGTGTACCCTATTACTTTACAATATAGATATTTTACAGTTAACATATTAAAAAGCCCTTCTTATTTAAAAAAATAATTGTAACTATCTTGGTAAAAGTTAATTTTTACCAAATTAGCGTAATAATTGTCATTTATTATTTTATGCTCCCAGAACTCCAAACCTTTGATTTGATGGGTGCTCAGTCCCCTCACAAAACCAGCCTTAGCCACAGCTGGGTCAGATATGGTACCCTGGCCTTCCACATGTGGTTGCTAGGGGAAGGGGGGTCCCTGATCTAGGTCAGACAAATCAGGGGTCTTCCACTGGACCTGGCCTTAGAGGATCACTCCTTTTTTGTTGCAAGATGAGAGGCAGTAAACTACTGATGTTTAAGTTTGACCACAAAGAGGCCTGTTGGGGTGATGGAAATGTTCTATATGTTGATTATGATAGTGGTTTGGGATAAGTCATATGACTATATACTGAAAAAGACAAATTTTGCTTTATATAAATTATACCTCAATTAACCAGATTAAAAAATTTAAAAACCCAATGTACTGCTCTACATAATCTGTTTTTGTTGTTGTATTTTACTATATTGCTTTGATATACACACCGATTCGGTAAAACTGTACTTCCTACATTCTAATCTGCAAGTATGATATAAGAGGCCATGACAAAGTATTAAAATTAATACTTTAATATCATTCTGTGGAGCTGTGTGGAATACTCGATAATTTTATCTCATTTGCAATAATCTATAAGCATCACATAATTGTTTCAATTAGGAACATGTTTTAATACAAATGAATAGCTTGAGAGAACAGGCACTAGAGAACTAAAATGGGAACATTTTTCCTCTTCCAATCTAATTAGCTCATCCTTCTACTTCACTTTACTCTCCTGTTATCTTCTGAGGTATTGCGTTGTATAAAAAGTTTATTACTTCCATTTTTAACTATTTGCTTAAATAGTAAATATATTGTTACTTATCATCTAAAAATGCATGTGGTATAGAACATGAAATTCATACACAGTTCATACAAACACATACAGGTACCACTTAGGAATAAAAATAATACTTAGATGTATTATTAACATTCTAGTAAACATTAATATTCTAGTAAACATTAAACATTCTAAAATTCTAGTAAAGTAATAATCTGCTTTAGGCTAAATAGCTACATTTTTTCCTGTAGTTCTTGTATTTAACATTACAAGAAACCAGGGGTATATTATGGTTACAGAGAAAACCACCCTTCTGACACTAAAAAGCAAAACCTAATTCCTTTTCCATGATGGTCCTTCAGATGTTCACGATTCAAACAAGTTCATAAGTGCCTCTCTTCCAGGGGAGAAGCAATATCCAAGTATCTACCAATTCTGCAGTGTCCTTAGACTATACAATTGACAAAAACATAATATCATTAGGAATAAACACCAAACTTTGAAAAGAAAATGGATGCAGTAAGTAAATGTCATAGTTTTTAATACACATTCAGAGAAATCTTCATTGGCTATTCACTGAGAGCTGAACAGAGTACTTCAGTTGTGTTTTTAAAATTCTCTCATACAAATAGATGTGTGGATGCCCTGGCTGAGCAATAGTTCATATGAAAAAAACATACAGTAAAAACGAACAAATAAACAATAAAACCTGAAGAGTGATAAAGTATTCTGCATAGGAAATTAGTTGACAGACCAAAAATCACTAGCATTTAAAGTTTATAGTCATCGCTTCTCCCACCATCCCCTAAAGCAAAGACTTTTCTTCCTGTTAATTTCCTTCCAATTCACTGCTCTTAGAATGTATGGAATTGTCTTTGTTGCACAGAAGGTTAGAAGGACAATTTATAGTATAACAACATGATGAAGGGAAATAACAAAAGACATGCAGAAATTTGAGCTGACTGGTAAACTGAGCCAAAAAATGGCTGCCAACAATTACAATGTGATTTTAGCGACAGGAAAAAGGGAGGAGAAAAAACTACTACATGCAGCATTTGTTGAACATGAAGAGTCCAGCTCTCGGTATCATATTTTAAGAAGAATACCAATGAGTGGTTCCTGAGTGGCTCAGTCAGTTATGTGGCCAACTTTGGCTCAGGTCATGATCTCACCAGTTAATGAGTTCGAGCCCCACATTGGGCTCTTTGCTGCCAGTTTGGAGCCTGGAGCCTGTTTCAGATTCTGTGTCTCCCTCTCTCTCTGCCCCTCCCCCACTCACATTCTGTCTCTCTCAAAAGTAAAAATTAAAAAAAAAAAACAAAAACAATGAACTTGTTTGAATGATCTATACCTGCAAGGCTATCATTGACAAGTTAGAGTCTTGTTATTTAGTGTTAGAAGAATGAATGAGAATATATTTTCCTTAAGTAGGTAGATGCTGCCAGAAATAAAAAGGGTTGTTTTGTGAGGTAGAGAACCCAGGTTACTGGAATTTAAACATATTCATTCAAAAATTTCAGTTGTCTATATTATGTTAAAGGGTAGGCAAGACTCTGTGCAATTATAGTAAGTAATAATAACAAAGACGTTCTCTTAAAGAACTTCTACTCTAGCAATGACCTGGTAGGTACCAGTGACTCCTGTGTTGGGTAACTCCCTTTGGTGGGGAGCATATACAAATGTTCTTCTATAATCCCTTCCAACTCAAATGGGCAATGCTGACCATTAGCACTGATTATGCGTTTGAGGAGACGTGATATTCTTAATAGGTTACTGATATTTTATCAGCATTTCTTCATTGTACCAAACAGAGCAGAAAGCAAGAATTGGCAAATTGTGCAACAAGAATGTATTAGCCTTCCATTTTTTTTATCTTTGCAAATTTTCCAAAACATTTTAATATTATGAACAAATTTTTTTAAAGTTCTGCTTAAAAATGTTTCTAGCTATACTGATTTACTTAGTAAGAACAATCACTAGTGTGTATGAAATTTATTTGCATGTTAATTAACTTTGGGGAAATGAGACCTGGTTTAGTCTAAGATTATATAACATCTTTCCAGAAAAAGAACAAAGCCAAAGTTTGGGAAAATGACTGAATTTAATTACCTGTTCACATGATTTCAAGGGGAATTCATCTACCATATCTTACATAAATGACTGATGCATTTTAATCAAAGGGAACCATGAACTGAATCAGCCTGCCTGATGTCACGGTGTAGGCTGTCACTGAATATCATTTAAAATCTTTATGGTATCACATAGCTAATGAAATAACAACACTGATGATAATAATAGTAATAACACTAAAATAAGTATATTAAATATGAAATGTGCTATAATGCTGTTTTAGGTTTGTCTGACAGGAATAATATTTCAAGTTCTGAACAGGGTATAAAGTTGCAGTAGCAATATAGTATTGCCCACACTCAGTGGACAGTTTAGAATCTGATGAGTACAGAGTTCAATTTCAATCTAGAATTCACTGTGTGAGACTTACCTAATCTCACTAAGATCATATCTTCATTTCTTTTAATTCATACATCACAGGGAAGTGATGAGAATTAAAACAGATAAGGCATGCAACGTACTTGGTAAAGAACCCAGCACTTGGTAAAGTCTCATTAAATGGGGGCAAAGTCTCAATAAATGGGAGCTTTATATAATGTTGTCAGTAAAATTTTTTATTTTGAGACATTTTATTACACTCATCGCTTTCCTTCCCTCCTCATTTCTTTCCAGAGTAAGTCAGCTTTGGATTTGTGTGCAAATAAATGATAGGTAAGAGGAGAAACAGGAACTGCTGAATGCCTTTAAAAACTGAGATCGCTTTCAGCTACTTGTAGGTGTTCACTATGTGGAACAGTATGCTGAGAACTATCCCATGCCAGGATTTCATAAAAAAATCTGAGATCTTCCTCACTAAGCCTAAATGATTCTTATCATTCCCCTCAGTGAAAGAAACAGAATGCTGGCTCCAGGGCTAGACGCAGGATGTAGTCTTAAGATATTCATCAGTACCAATTTGGGTTAAAGGGGATGCCAAGAAGGTCAGTGGATTTGGCTGTGGTTTTTGCTACAATCAATATAGCAGCAAGCCAACAAGTAAACCCCTCCCCCCCCCCAGGTGTTAGGGTGAAGATGAGGTAAAAATCTATCATTACTACACAGGGCTTAGTACTGCTTTTTTAAGCTTTTAATATCACACAACATCATTTCTGATTTTGCTCCCTTTGACTTCCACAAACAAAAACAAGGCAATAGTCCCAATAAACTGAGTGATCCCAAAAAAACCCACTAGATATAGGAGAGAGGAGCTACATAACTTTTCCGCTGTTTGTGAAGCTAACAACCCAAAAAACTAAATTGGTATACATCCTATATTCTAGGGTCACTGGACTCTAAAGAGTCTGTACTTTGCGCTCACCATTCTCTCTCACGGGAACATGTGACCCCTTCCCTGTCTTGCCTGCCTTGCTCATCTTTCCAGAGGCATCCCAAATGCCACTCCTTATGTTCAGCCTTCCCTGCTTCCCTGCAACCTCCAAACTGTTGCCTGCTATCAATATTTTGAAAATGTGCCCTGTTACCGCATTACATAAACATCTGTTTATCTATCCCTTCCTTCCTTGAGCTTGCATTTTTGAAGAGTCACACGTTTATAAATATATGAATATGGGAGGAAAGAAATGCTAGGCTATAAAAAAGACAAATTCAAGGTCACACCCTGACTGGACCTATGTGATCTAGAAGAGTTTGGTTAAACTTTCTGTGTTTACTCTGAATCACTCCAGGAGGACAGGAACATCAACCTTTCAGGTTTGTGTGGAGGATTAGATGTTAGGTGTATCAGGTGATTAGCACAATATCTGAGGAAGAGAATTATGTTTTCAGTTATTATTGTAATTAGTCCATAACTCAAATATGAAATATCATGTAAATATCATGTACCAGTGCTTTGGTTGGAGAAAAACAAAATCCTAAAAAGACTGTAAGGTAAAAAAAGTAATTTAGACTGAGATACCAGAAGCGTGAAGCCTGTCATTTAGAAATTCATAAATGTTTGTTAAAATGGCTTGAATTTCCAGATCTGATGAAAAATGGATGGAGAGTTAGAGGATAGACAGAATTCTGAAAACCCAAAAGAGAGAGGGAGATATTTTCCCCAATTTTATGGATTTCGGCTTTATTTCTGTCAATTTGTCAGGTATTCTGAACAATACCAAATGCTTGCTATACTATATCATTTAATAAATTTATATGGCCATAAAAATAATTAAGCCAAGGAGAGAAGAGTAGAGACAACAAATCAAGGTATTCATAAAGATAGTCTTTCATTCTAATCTGTAGCTTTAAGCATCTCTTTAGCAGATTATTTTGTACTATTAGATATATGAAGATACAAATACAAAGGGTAAAAGAATCCAAACAGAGATCAGCAAACACTTAATGAGGTGATTCCCATCAAGCAGTAGGAAAGATGATAAATTCATCATAGGTGAGATCTTAGATCAAATCGTCAAAAATCCATGTACATGTAGATATAGATGTAGCATAAATACAAGCAAGTGACATGCATACTCTATAAATCTATGCTTATTGTATTTTACACAAAAACTTCTGCTGTGGGGAGACTGGTATCTAAGAGAAATGACTTAAGTTGGCCCATTAGAAGGTTATTACAAACTTCTGAAGGAGAAATTTTAATGGAGAGGTCAAAGAAAAGAAAAATTGATACTGAATGAGTGAGTCAAAGCTATAGAGACAAAAAAGTAGAGTATAAAAAGGAAATTATTTTGAGACTTTTATTAATGAGAAAAAAAAGGACAGAGCACAGTGAGGAAAACTTGGGGTCAAAATAAAAGGTTTTTTTTTCTTTGAGAAAGATATTTAGAATATGAATATTTGGAATATGAATATTTGGTTGTCTGGAAGAACTGGTGCAACGGATGGAGACAAATAGCTAAGATGAGTTATTTGAAAGAAAAGGTCTCTGGAAAGATACAAGGAGACAAGATTAAGCGGATTCACGAAGGAGTTATTACACCTAGATAGTACATAGGATGTACTTGCCACAGGGTCCAGAGGAAGGGAGGAGGAAGTAAGTTCTGAAAAATGTCTTAGTGAAGAAAAGGGAGAAAGGATGATCAGAGTTGAGAGCAGATGGCTTTGATTCTTACCATCAAAATCAAAGGTGAGATTTTCAACTAAGAGCTAAGAGAAAGGTTAAGTGTTTAAAAGAAATCAAATACAGATGAATGAAAGTGCTGACAGTAACCTAGGCTTGTACCAAAGCCAGTCCATACAGTGAAAGGACTTCCAGTCACGTGGTGTCAGAAAGGGGGATCCTGCAGCTTATTCATGGATGAGGCCTGGCAAAAGAGAGCTGTAGGTTAGCCTGAGTGAGTATAGTGATAAATAGTCAAGCAACAGAATCTGACTGGGGGTGTAGGGAGGCGGGCAAGCTGAGAGAAACTAACGAATTGGGATTTATAATGAGACTAGAAAAAACTAGAATCTGAGGAGTGGAGAGAAAAGAGCTTGAATTGATAAGTTTAATGCTAGATATCAAAGCATCTAGGAGTGCACGGATGGATGCATTAAAAAGAAAATACTCTAAGAAATAAGTTGTCTATCTGGCTGAATCAGTTAAGTCATGTCAGAAAGTGGTAGAGTAAAAAGGGGAAGGAAAAAGCATGACCTAGGTGGCAAAATGGTGACTGAAAATGAAAAAGTTAGCTGAGAGTTGGAGGAATGATAAGACAGTAGCATTTCTATGTTGTGACTCACAAAGTGGGAGCTACGTAGGAAGAGAGAAAGGTGATAGAATTCCCTACCTGCGTCACTTCAGTCCGAGGAAGCACTTGTGACCTGCCTGAACAAGTATGAGAACTGACCCCACAACACCAACACAAATTGCTCTTTTGTAAAATTAAATAATCCAGTTAAACTAGAATCTGTCATGTGCCTTCCAACACTTCAATCTAAGTTGATAAACATGAGTTGATTAATAAGAAAAAATATAAATAACTGATACGTATTACATGTGAAGTCACAGTGAAGAAAAGATCAGAGACATGAGAGAAACGGGATAAGTTAAAATGGCCAAGATGAGCAATGGCAAGAGGATGAAGGCTGTATGATTAAATGAGACAATTTTCTCAGTAAGGTATATAGAATAATGTGCATTAGCCACTGGGACACAAGTGAGAAAGCTATTAATACACAGTATAAGAATAATAAGTAAATCTATTTAATCATGTTTATCTTTCTCTAGCTTGTTGGTTTTCCTATTAGTTAGAGCATATTATGTATTTGCTTTCAGAAGAAAGAACATGTGCTTTCCAGAATTTGATTTAAATTACTTGGATATAAAAAGGTACTACCAGGTAACTGGACCATTCTAACTACAATTAAGCATTATATTGTTTCAACACAGATCTAGAAATTGAAATCCACCTTTCAGGTTACAATGGATATAAGTAAATACACTTCCCCCTCCCTTAATAATCAGTAGGCTTAGAATTTAAGATAAAAGCATTACATTGATGTTCTGTCAGACAATGAAGCTTTACATACAGTGCCTGCTAAATGAAAAATATAAAATTCAGCAAGGCCTGGTTAATCATTTCATTTGATGGAAATTTATTCACTCAATATTCCATGAAAAAAATGGCCTTTTCCTCTGAAATATTAAAATAGCTAAAAAGGGTTTATGACAACCCGTATAAAGGTATAGTTAGGGCCTCCATTTATCAAAATAAGCTTCATTCTCCATGGTCCCAAGAAAAAGTGAAACTCCATAAATACTATCAATAATGATGATGGAAGATTAGGGATTCAGAGGCATGTATTCTTTAGCTAAGAATTGATTTACGACCAGAGCAGGCTATGAGTATGATGAAAAATTCCATAAGGAGAGAGAAAGCTGGGTCAGGGTTATTTGTTAAAACTTAACATATAGGTCATAACTGTGTATAATTTAATGATCTCATCTGCATGTCACGTCTTCAGGCATTTGTTAATAATCAATATATTAATAATTAGTTAATAACTGAGATATTATATATTGACAAAAGAGACCATTCAATTCATAGTAAATGATTGTTAAATCATGAATATTTATGTATTAAAGATTATAGTGTCAGACTACCAACGGCAAAAAATATTAGTCAAAAGAGGAGAAACCAATCAAAATTCATATTTACTGATAACTATCATTGGCATTTCTAAAAGATCGCTGTAACCCAAAATGACATAGATGACCTTAATAATATAATGACGAAGAAGACTGACTAATGATAAAATACACTATTTAAAAGAGAAGTCCAGATATCTGTGCAAAAAAAAAAAACCCATTCATATACTTGGTTAATGAAGAAAAGTTTAATAAATTCTGAAAGGGTGTAAGTTGCAGTACGTCATTTTTTTACCACAATGTAATACAAATAATTAAAACCAACTGGAGACTTGAAAAAGTAAATGATTCACCTAAGGAATTATTTCATCAAAGAGGAAACAAACATGCAACTAGAGATAATTTCAAAAATAATGAAAATGATAACCCAATTTCCAGCTATTATAAATTCTCAAAATTTGTCACTTGGGTAGTGGTAAAAGAGGAAATTACAATTAGATGCACAAGGTTATATTTCATTTTTATATTTATGATGGAAATGTTAAGCATATGGAAAAGTAGAGAGAAAAATGTAACAAACTTTCATGTACCTAGCTTCAATAATTATTAGTTGATGCGTTCAAATGTGGATCGAAATCGTGTCCAACATTCCATTTGGTTGACACATACCTTAAGTCCCTTTTAATATATAAGTCTTCTCTCTTTCATATTAAACTTTAGTAATTAAAGAAACTAGAGCATTTACCCTAAAAAGTTTCCTATGTTCTGGATTCTTGTGCTTGCATATGCTTAGTACTACTTACACTTAGCATTATTACACAGTGCCCAGAATTTCCTATAAACTGGTGGTTAGCTATGGCAGCTTGATTAGATTCAGGCTTGCATTTTTTGGCAAGAATTTTTCATAGGTGCTGTGTACATCTATCGGAGGCAAAGAATGTTCAGTGGTCTCTCTTTGTGTGATGTTGATAGTCATTAATGACCATCAACTACATCCATTCTTATCACTGAGTTTTGCAAAGTGGAAATATTATAATTCCATCATTTCTTCTTTATTCATTAGTTGGAATAATTCTATGAAGGGAGCTATCTCTTTTCAGCTAGTTACCCTAAGTTATAGTTAATATAGGAAAGGCAGATTAAATGTTTGATGTGTTTCCTATATTTACAAGTTTTCAGAGTAATGTGTTGGTTCCTAGTATCACACAAAGATTATTAATATCAACTTTTAAGTATTATTATGAATTTACAAATTTTGACACATTTCATGATTCAATCCATTACCGTTCTTTCCTTCCTTTCTTCTATTATTCTTTCCTTCCTCCCTTTTCTTTTTTTTCCTCAAAATATCCCAATTTTGGCCAGTGGAAGCAACTTCAACCTGGCTCTTTGGTCATTGTGACACAACCCTAGCAACCTTTAACAGTTTCCTTAGGTTCTGGTGTTACAAGATGTTTCAGACTCAACCTGTATATTTCCTGCTTCAGATGTGGTATCAGTCACTTCTCCAAAGGGTCACAAAAGTTTGGATAAATTAAAAGTGCAATGCCAGTAATATATTACTACAACTATATGATTATTACCTTATAAAGCAGAACTCAGTGCTGTATTGGATGTCAGACATAATTCAGTTGTCAGTTCTCAGTCTATATATCCCTGGTTGCAAAAATCAGATTTAAGAACTGTAATTTCTATGCCTGTGCAGCAATTATTGCAAAGTCTTAAATTATAAAGTGCTGATTCTGGTTTTTTTCTCATGATTTACTATGAGTATATTGTGTTTGGTCATCTTAACTATTTTTCTGTAATCTGTCACAAAGTTGTAATTCTGAATATGAACAAGTACTTTACAAATTGTACTTGAAATTTAAAAAGAAATGTGGAATTTCTAGAAAATCAAACTAAATATAAGGCATATACAAAGTTCAATAGTATTTATTAATATGAATAAAAAACTTACTTAATGTCCATTAGCAGCAAAAACTTAAATGTAACATAAAATAGTTATTATAAGAATATAAACTTAAGATAATCCCATAAGTATATAAAATTTTTAGGACTCACTACCAAGTTAATTAATTGCTAGCTTATGTGTGTCTCTGTATGCATGCATATACATGTGTCAGAGAAGCAGCAGAACCTCATGGCTAAGAATATGGGTTATGGAGCCAGGCTGCCTCAGTTTAAATCCTGGCCCCTTCTTTTAGTAAGTGCAGAACTCAAAGTCTCCTCTTTGTTTCAGTTTCTTTGCATTTAAAATGGGGACAATAATACCTAATGCCATTACTGTAAGAATTTAAATGAATTAATACAGGCCTATCATTATTTACCCAAATTCTGAACAATAATGAGGTTGTTTATAGTTTTTCATTATCCCCCTTGGTTTTTCTGCAAGGGTATTAATGTGTCTGATCACAGTATGTTGCTATTGACCCCACTGGAGAATTATTGTACATTCATGTCTGAGCCTAGGCTCTTGATTTTGTACATTCTCCTTCATCGCCGTGATTACGATTGCATCCTTTCAACAAGTATCACTTTCTCTTTTAAATGGAAAAGGTACTTCAAGACTGGTCAAAACTGTCTCGTTTCTAAAAACATATGTATCATATTATTTTCTCTATTGTGACTTAAATATATATATTTTATCGGTATATACATGTAAGGCAAACATTATGTAGTACATCAAATCTGAATAACACACAAAACACATGCACCACCGAGAATGACATTCTTCTAGTATCAGCAACCTGATTATTTGTTCTGGATTATTATGTAGTTTGTGAATGGTCAAAAACATGCCGAAATCATTTGAAGATCTAATTTCATCTTTCATCCAGAGACGTGAAATATACATACTCCAGAAAAAACATTTTTAAAGCAACCATGATAAAATGTCAACTTTTCAAGTGAATGGCCCCTCTGTCTTGTTCTTAGTGACCTAGCTGTGTTCACCCTGGAAAGTGAACAAGGCACACATTTAACAGCGGAGGAACAAGGCCACTGAGGAAAGTCTGAATATTTCACCCACAACACACAGACATTTTAAAATAAATCACCAGGAGTTAAATTGCAGAAGCCTACATAAACTTCCCAGTTTCCATTTCCCATTTCTCATTCTTCTTTCTCATCTAAATCCACATTAGGCACTAGTGCTCTCAAATACTTGACTCTTCAAGTAACTCAAAACATATTTGCACGGTGGCCACTTCCCAGACCTTTATCAATTGGTCATTTATTATAGTTTTTTTCTTCCTTGCCATTTGAAATGGAAACCTGTTTATTTCTTCCATTTCATTCACTTAGATATACAGTATGTTTCTCTTCTCTCTGCACCTAGAAAATGTAATAGTTGGCAAAAGAAGTCTCACCTCTCAGGTGATAATTTCTGACGTTCCTTTGAACTCCTCAGAACCATTTTTAGGGCCAAGTACACTGCTTTTTAAATTTCTGAACATATATGGAGTTGTCAATGAGGTCAAAATTAGTTTTGGGTGACAAAAGACACTACTGAAATCCCTCTCTTAGATTTGAAGGATGGTACAATTCAGTAGAGAACAAAAAAACTTTGTGAAAGGAGAAGCAGAGACCATTATAGAAGGGAGAGATTCTGAAACCCAAGTTGTCAGTGTTATCTATGTGAATAATTGAATATTGAATGTACCTCCAAAAAGATATGAAAATGTTTCAAGATTTAATTTTTCGTGTTTTTGATGCATTGAAGTAGATCAAAGTCCTAGACCAGAAACTTTCCATAGACTACATATAGAAGCTCCAAGTAACTTCTGTCATCTTCTGGTTTCTTTCCCAGTATAAGAACCTACCAATGAGCTTTATTCCTAACTGCTGTATTTTTGTACAACATGATAAAGCTAGACATGCTTAGTTAGTACAGTTTCTCAGCCAGTGGTGCAAGCTAATATTAAGTATAAAATAACAATTATACAAGCATATTATTTGAATTCTTTATAAAGCATCATAATCCAATATGGTTTTTCAAAGAAATCACAGAATAAAAAGCAAAGTTTATACAACTTTCTAAAGTAACCACTTGTAACTTTTGTATTTTAAAGGAAAATTAAAATGAAATAAAAAAGGTCAGTATCTTTAAAAGTCCACTGGTGCCAATAAAGTCTATTTTTTTCCTGCCAAGATCCTTCTTAACCTGCTGTGAAGATAGCAAGAAAAATGTAAGGTATCAATCATTTCTATGTCAATACATTGTGATGTCAAAACAGAGAGGAATGTGGATCTCTACTAAGAATGAAATGTCTGTAAGTAAACACAAAATTTGGCATAACGTCTACAGAACGTACAAAACAGGCCAGATCATAATCACTTATATCCCAGTTTCTTTTTTTTTCAATAGCACAAATGATTTGTTATAGAAGTATTAAACTTCACTTATGCCCTTACATTATACAATTCTTCAAATTATTCCTTGCATTTCAGGACAATGAAAAGCTCACTAATTTTTAAATAGACCTCATACTCTAACAAATAAATATATCATTCATATTAAGTAAAAGAAATGTACACTTAAACAATCAAACAAGTAGAGTAATAGAGATTTACCACATTCATTCCCAAGGGAGACAACTGGTACTTGGAAGAGACAAAAATATTATTCTTTTTTATATATATAGTACAAAAATAGATATCCAGCATATTTTATGCAAGGATGTTAAAAATAAATTATGAAATCACTCTGGGGGAAATGGGTGTTAATGAAAAAGGTTGAGAAGCCCTGAATACACACCCATTAACTGAGGAAAGAAATCAGTAATAGGATGAAAGGGAGGAATGGCGAAGCCATGGAAATTTAACTCAGAGACAAAAGGAATTTGAACACCAACACTGAGGGGATCTGTCAGTGGAAGAGTCAAGTCAGAAAATTTGGGATTTAAGTTACAGTTCAACTATTCACCAGACATGTCCATATTATCTTTCCTAACCTCATTTCCCAAAATCTATAATGATTATTAGATTTTTGAACTAAATGCAATAATATAAACAAATAGTACAGTATCTAATATATTGACAATAATCAATAGTATTAAATAAATATTAAGTACATAGCTTTAAAAATTTATATGGACGAAGTGAAAGAGGCAAATCTAGTCTTCAAAAGCCTACAAAATGACATTAGAAGATAGATATGAATAAAATAGTTTGACTATAAAAGAGTCCCTTAGCAATCAGAGTGATCAAACTCAAATTATTGAAGGAAGCTTTAGAATCTCTATTTCTATAAAATTTTAGGTGACCAAACCTCCATTTGTGCAAGATGATTTATACATTCATGAGCCTTAAGGAGAGGGGCTAGACCAGATGGTCTTAGATTCTCTTCCGTCCCTATTATTTTCAAACCCTCAAATAATCTGTGTTAAATATGCTTGCTTAAAACCATATATAATGGATCTAATGGAAAGGATACGACTCTCTGGCCCACATTCTAAAGGACACAATAACTTATATTTTGAAACAATTTGTTTAGCATGTGAAATTTTGTCAAAAATAACAAATGATGACTGCATTCATAATTAACAGTTTCAGGGCTATCTGGAATATAAATCAGTGAGAAACAATATTTGATTAATGCATTACTGAAAGTTCATGTTCTAGTAGCCCTATGTGAATTGTCAGTGTTTATTCCATAGCTCGTTATGATTTATCTTCATCAGCCATAGGCCAAAATTACCAGACTCCAATTACTTTGCTTCCCAGTTTCAAGAGAGAGGGAGAAAAATTATGTCAGTCTACCACAGGAGATGGCTTAAAATGCCTGAGGTAAGGAAAGTAATCTACTGTTCTCTGACATTCACTGCCGGAAAGTCATTCACATTAACAACCATTCAAACTTGTTTAGTGCAAGCCAATTGCTTCTATTTCCCTCTTGTCAGCTGCATTAGCTTCAATTCAAATTTAACTCTTATAAAATTAAAAAAAATAAAAATAAAACTTTAGCAAAGCCTGACAAGGGCATATATGGGTCCTGACAGAACATAATGCTTCTGAATTTACCAACTTTAATATCATAATTTTCAAATTTTGATTTTCACAAATAACAGTCTACCCTTTGGAGCATATGCTCATTTTCATTCTCTCATTTCCCCCTTTAAACCAGGGTGTAATGGTGGACAAATAAATGTGTGTATCAAAATTAAAAAAAAAAAAGGGAAATCCTTCACTTATACTAAGTACAGCATCAGCAGAAAAAAGAAAAAAAAAACAAATATCCTTAATTTCAACAAAGACTATGCCACTATGATTATGAGACAGAGATCAAGTTACATTTCAAACTGCATAATATAAACTAATATTCTTTTACTAAGAACTATTATACTCATATAACAGACCATTAACTTCCAGACAATTTAGAGCTCACAAGGTTAACATCAGCACTACAAAAAGGAAATGGGGATGACATTTAAATAACAGTAAGTGCCAATATACTATTATACAACCTAATGGAGATATTAGTTTTGATATTTATCTATTATGTAGGACTGCAGGATTTTGATGTCTGGCCAGTGGACTAACCAGTTTTTGATATTATTCAAGACATAAATCTTACATGTGTGAATAAAAATGTATGATATAGGGGTGCCTGAGTAGCTTAGTCTGTTAAGTGTCCAACTCTTGATCTCAGCTCAGGTTTTGATCTCAGAGTTGTGAGTTCAAGCCCCACACTGGGCTCAATGCTGGGTGTGGAGCCTACATAAAAAAAACAAAACAAAACAAAACAAAACAAAACAAAACAAAACAAAACCGAAACGTATGGTATATAGTACAACTACTGATGAACCGAATCTTACCCTCCTTTTTTTCTACTTTTGCTGTACTTTATCTTGTTTTCTCCTCTGTGTCTGTGGATGAATTTGTAAGTTTGTATGTAGAGAGAAAAGACATTGGGGCAGCTATTTCTAGGCTTTGCCAAGTCTATACGTGGTGGGAAAGCCAGAATGTGGACACAGTTGATACACTCACTAAAACTGCGTTATACTTTTCACATATAGAAAAAAAAGTCTGAGTAAAAGCAATCGATCCAATTATATTTAGAAATAATTAATTGCCAAATCCGGGTGAAGGCTGAATTTCAATTCAGGAATGAGTCACATATCTCTTTCTATGTCCAATTAACAAAAGAAAGAGTAGATTCCTTCTACTTAACTCCACCTGGGTGAGGTCAATTAATATTGAAAATCAAGCAGTGAAACTGTAAGGAACCTGCAAATATTGAAAAGATCTGCACAGTATCCTTCTCAAAAATGATGATCAAGACCTCAGAGAAAAATATAATGTGGACATCAACTCTGACAGGTGCTTCTGTTTCCTTTTCTATATAATTAGCACAATTTTATGTGTCATTACTTTATCACTGTATCACTTTTCTTCTCAAAGTTATTTCAAACCATCACAATAAAACCTAAAACTAGTAAGCAGTATAACTTGTGATGTTTCCCTATAACTTGTGATGTTTCATCTATTCAAATGAAATCCTGTTTTTCTAATGAGAAATTTTTGTAAGTGCAGTCACATTCTGCTGTTTCTCCACATGATGTTTTGAATGTTTTTGGTCTGGAACAGATGTAAATAAGTTACCAATTTTTCTTTCCCTCGTTATAAGGGGGTGGATTTATTCCACAAAAATAAGACAATGTGATTAAACAGCTCAGTAGAAAAATATGTCTCAACTTCCCTTAAAACTTTATGCTTGATGGAAGACAAAATGGAAAAATGTCATATTTGAAAAAGAAGGTTAAAAGAAAGCTGAGTTAGCTTAGCAATTATAGAAAAGGTTCTTATATTTATTATGCTATGACACCCTTTGATAGTTTACTAAGTCCAGTCCTCTTATTAGAATAAGGTTTACAAATGCATAACATACAGCAAATTGCACTGGAAACCAGTTACATTGAACAATAACTACCAAATTATCTTAAATATGTGCTACAATAAAAAATGTGTTAATTTAGAATGCATTAAATAGAGGCAGATCTAATAACTACTGTAATTTCAAAGTAGTGATAAGAGTAAATGATATCCCATGCTATCTACAACATCTATAATATGATATGAAAATACCTGTGATGTCTGTTGGAAACCAAGTCATCAATGTTATTAATATTGTTGTAGGTTGTGGTCTTTATTCATAATTAAAGGAAACACTAAATTAAAGTTGGAATTCATGAAAATAAGATGTAATTTTTTTTATGTACAAATTTTCCAATGGCCTGAGTTCAATTCAAATTCAAAGAATACCCAAGTTCAATTCAACGAATACCCATGTAAAGAACCCATTTCAGAGGAATATTTTCGAGTCTCCTCCATCATCGTTTCTTACATAGCTCACTCCCAACACATACACCAATACCTCACTGCCCATTATCTTCTGGAGGACACCCCATAAACAACAGTAGTTA